>NC_028453.1:36142489-36315485 GCF_000263155.2 Setaria italica
TCATCTCGTCTTGAACAAGTGATATGATCTTTTTCTAGGGCCGGGTATGAAGCGTTCTCAAACCAACCATCTGTAACGGGGCAATCGAAGCCGTAGGCTAGAGGGTAGACCCTGGCTGGCTACCTACCCGCACCCCTAGGCATAGGGCACAAGCCCCCCCCGCTCACCCTCGGGGCACGGGGGGGGGGGGCGGCGGGCCGGCGGGGCGGGTCCCGCCGCGCGGCGAGGATGTCGTCACCCCTCGCGGGGCCCGCTCGCCCGATCGGATGGTGCCGTGCGGCCGTGCCCGTGCGTGGTCAGAGGGGGCCAGGTCTCAGCGACAGCGCGCGAGGGCAGGCGGTGGGACCCACGGCCCAGCGGCACGCGAAGGATTCAAACCGGGGGGCGCGGCGTCTCGGCCTCCCGGGCGTGTAGCAACGATGTCGACACTATGGCGAGGCCCGCGCGTGGTGGTTTTGGACGCTCTGGGGTCTGTCTGGACCGGGACGGACGGGCGAGCGAGAACGAACCAGGCGTCTTGCGTTTGGACTCTTGCAGCGCCGATCCGCCTTTCTGCGTGCCTTTCGATTCTCCGCGCCTAGGTTTTCTAGTGGTAGTTCTCTTCTTAAGTGATAACATGGCACGAGTCCTACTTTTTTTAAAAAAAAAAAGGTTTAGGGGTGTTGGTTCCTGAGTCGTGGCCGTCTCAGAGCAAGGTTTATCGGTGAGAGACTTCTAGTTTTTTGCTGTTTTTAATTTCCTATAGTCCAGAAAAGGCCAAAAAAAAATTAGTAGCTTAGTTCTCCATAATCCCAAAAAACCCTTTGAGCCTTTTACTATTACTACTTAGTTAGGGCTTATTGAATTAACGGTTGCTGGTCCCTGGCGTGCCACATCCACCTGATTGGTACACACACATGTGAAATGTCCATATTGCCCTTCCTCCTTTCCCCTCACCCTTCCACTTCCAGACGTGTCCCACCTATCAGGATCATCATCCACCTCTGTTCATCCCGTCCCATGGCGTTAGAGTGCAGTCACCTCATCTGAGCCATCCCACGATATTCAAAGGTCAAAGCATGTCGTCATTGTGTTAAAAAAAACGTGTCGGTAGACATTAGGGCTGTACCATTTCTATACGTAAAATTAACGATCGCTATCGTACAAGCGATTGCATGACAATGGCCGTGTTAACCATGCTAGTGCTTCATTGAACCGTGCTGATTGTATCAGAGATTTGGTGCGTGGCGACGTCGCTGAGACTTCAGCCCAGTGTAATTTCATCCTTCCGCGGCGCCGCCTACAGGTGTTGGGTTGTACCAATTCTATACGTAAGCTTGACGATCACTGTCATGCAAGCTAGCGCATGATAATGGCCATTTTTAATCGTACTACTAGTACTTTAATAAACGTCTTAACGACTAAACCGTACTAGATTACACTAGAGATTAGGTGGCCGGCGACATCACAGGGACTTCAGTCTAATGAAATTTCATGATTCCTTCTGTTCAAAAAGAAAAAGTCTACTTCGAATACAGGAGACAGAATCATGCATAGTTCCTCCCAGTGCCTGCTATACATACACGCGAAACTGAAACAGAGAACAAGCTGGGCGAAATAAAGACTGCAACATTACCCATGTCATTGCTCACAAGCATTCAGATCATGAACTAAACATACGACATACCAAACTATAAAATTAGAAGTATTAGTCCCATCCTTTTTAAAAGCTTTTCTCCACATGCAAGCAGAGATAGCAACAGTCAGCCGATTAGTGAGCGAACGTTACACCGACATACATTTGTTCCACCACCATATTTTTACTACCACAAAGTTTGGTTTTAAGGGTCTAAGGCTCATAGCAGGCTACAAGAATACAAGAGTTTTAGCCGCAGCTTCTACAGAAAGCCCTGGGGGTAGTTCAGAGTTCAGTGACTATAGCCTACAATGCCGGACATAGACACAGTGCATTGCTAAGTTCCAGAAAAAAAATGTTCTGACGCCGCGGATTCGACAAAGTGAATGGAATGTTCCATATTCTTGGTAGCTGGAATGAGGTGACCTATAGGACTCTTTATTAGCAGATCCAAGAAAACCGCTATGAATCGACGATCATTTTCCATAGGGGTGGTATCTGCTTGAGCCCCGACCGCCAGTGCCACCACCACCACCACCACCACCACCACCCATGCCTCCAGCCCCACTGTAGCCACCATATCCTCCTGCACCGCCGTATCCTCCTGGTGCACCATATGCACCACCTCCATAGGCACCTCCATATGCCCCATAGGTGCCGTATGGACCACCGTACATGGAACCACCATAAACTGAGCCATAACCAGACCCATAGCCAGCAGTATTGCCATATCCATAACCTCTGCCATAGGCGCCATAAGCTGTGCTGCCATAATAGGCTGCAGCTGATCGGTAGCCACCTCCATATCCATAGCCACCACCACCACTGCTCCCAGAGCCGCCACCACCACCACCACCACCACCACTACCACGGTAAGAATCACGGTGACCACCGCCCCCACGACTATATCTCCCATTTGAGCTTGAATCACCCCCGCCAGGTTTCTTTGGTTCAGCTTTTTTAATTTCAACCTGCAAAATTACAAAGCAATTGGAGAACTAAGTCAAAACAATTTTCAACCTGACTCCTGCTGCAATGATACTTAAATATATGCTAGCAGTAATCTTGACTAGTAATGCTGAGTAGCTAAATGTAAATTACTTAGGGTCCAAATCTAGTCTTTGCCTTAGGGACCAAGCCTTTGCCTTAGGAACCAAGTCCAGTTAAGTCAAGCCTTAGCCTTGACACATAAGATCTTCGGTAGTGTTTGGGCCAACAACATAGCAGCAACAACTATAAGCCTTACGTAATTTCTAACCAAGAGAAAATGATGAACCTTTATTAACTGGAGAGTTGTTGCATGCAGACAGACAACCAGAACCAGTAATGTTTTTAAGTTTCTATTGTGAACAATGTTAAGTGATACCAATTTGTCCTGGCATATGACGCGGACAGCCCAAGTAATCCCTGGCAATGATATCATGCTGCTATTCTTCTAACAAGTTGCCATATGAGACCTGATTTATTTGATTTTCTGCCATATTATTAATTATTACCACAGTTAAACGAAGATGTGCATTGGTCATTTATCTTGTATCTCAGATTGCACAAGCTCACCAACTGTTTAAAGTGTTGGCAGACAGAAATTTACAACAATATATCATAATTACCATACATGTCCTACAACAATATACCCTAAATTCTAAAACCCTAAACCCCATGAAGACAAGCTGATGTCTCAAGGCATAAAGTTCACTCATTCTACTATATATTAAAAGGAATATACTATTACAAAAGGGTTACGCGAGAACACCAGGAGCAGCATTATTTTTCAAATATATATGAACCAAAGTCATATGCTTGAACAGTTTCGTGCTGAATGCTATAAAATCGAGGATAGTGTGTTTTCCAGGAACCATCGCCTTGAATATATCAATATCTCATAATGCCATGAAGGTGCCAGTTCCAATAACAGTACACACCCATATATGTAGAACTAGCACCATAGACAACCACTCCCAAAACAAAGGTCAGATCAACAACATTCACACTGCATGTTACATTTAAAACTCTGAACTTCCTTACATGGTAGACATGTACTTAATAAACAATAAGTGATGTTCAAAACCTGAACACATCAATGACACATTATAAGGACAGAAAAATCATATATAGGATTACCAACTAAATTAAATGAAAAACAATAATAATAAAGTTATTAACGACATGCCAAAATAGAACTTGCTAATTATAACTCTAAAAGGTGCTAACAAATCAATGATATTCACTATCAGGGAAAACAAAATTGCAAGATAAAGAAAGTGACCTGTTTCCCTCCAAGATCATGCATTCTCCCCTGTGACATAACCCTTTCAACAGCATCTTCACTTTCAAATGTGACAAATCCAAAGCCTCGTGAACGCCCAGTGCTATGGTCAAGCATAATCTGATGCTCAACCACCTTCCCATACGAGGAGAAGTGCTCCTTCAATTTATCTGGAAAGATCATATCAGTCATGTTTTGCAGTTGAAACATTTAGTTTCAATAGACAACAACTGGAACTGCTAGGGAATTAAGTTATACTCCCTCCATCCCAAATTATAGGTCGTTTCGACTTTTCTAGATGCATAGATATATTATGCATCTAGACATAGGGCATATCTAAGTGCATAACAAAGTTTATGGATCTAAAAAAACCAAAACGACCTATAATTTGGGACGGAGGGAGTATGACTTAATATTTGTGAATACTGTGACTAAGAATGTGATACAGTGGTGAGATAGCTTTTGCTCAAAAGAAAAATGCTTCAGAGTCGCTAATAACCTTCAGTAAGAGATGGCGGGATACCACCCACAAAGATCTTTTTGGTCTTAGGACCATCTTTTGTTGACATCTCCTCTTTCGGAACTGTCCTTTTGACTTCAACCTTGATAGATATAAAACACAAGTGAGAACATAGTCCAAAATCAAGTTCACTACTTTAGGATGTCAAACATAGATGCCTCACCGTTCTTCCATTAATGACATGTTCATCCTCCAGAACCCTGTCAATCACAGATGGATCGGAAAATGTGACAAATCCAAATCCACGAGGCATCTTAGTATGCTTGTCCTTCATGATCACTGAATCAGTTATAGCTCCATACTTCTGAAAATGTTTAGTGAACGATTCTGCATACAAACAAATGAAGTGTAAGAAAGACAAGTGAACAAATCAGTTCCACCATGAGGTGAAACAAATAAAGAGAACACAAATCTATCTAATCCATGTCATAGATCAGCAATATATAATGTTTCTTTAGCAGATGTAGATAGTAGGACCCATTAACCAATAAAAAGGTCTGAGTGAGCAAAATGCTTAATAAAAGGCTCACAGACAGTTTAGCAGCAGATTTGGAGGATAACTCTAATTAAAGGCTACAGATCACTGACCCATGAAAGACTGCAAACTAAAAATGTAACATCAAGACCATGAAGATCCCATGATCAGAATACGAAATTGACAAATATTTTTTAATACAGAACTGGACAAGCCAACTCCACCTTAGAACACCAAGTGAATGCAAAAAAAGAAACCAAATAATACATCTAGAGGCACGCCTCCACTTAATTGCCATTTAATTGTTCAAATGAAAGGCATTTCCTGATTTTCAGTTCAAACCATATGCATAGCAGCACATCTATGCAAACTCAGAAGTCGCAAAAGAAATTCTCAGCAACTAGATATCAACAGAGAATCACAAGGAGTAAAGCAGACGGCGTAACATAGCTTCTTTATGATGGCTACATGCATTAAAATGCATACTACATTACAGTATGTAGCTAATCAGCATGAAAAGTATAGAGCAGACAAGACCTGGAACAGCATCTTAAGACCAATTTAATAATTAGTCAAAGATTGTGTAGCAACTGTTTTAACACTCCTAAATGTACAGAAGGCATAAGTTTCTGGAGTTCATTAACTAAATCTGCTCTAATCATCAAATTCCACTGTTTATGTATTACTATTTCAGTAAAAAAATACCAAGACGAAACATAGCATATAGTATAGGCATGCTCCCCTCTATATGAGAAAGGCAGTGATAGCTCCCAACCAAATGAGATTTTGTCACATACCTTAGCCTACCCAAGCAAAATCATACTGTATCAGTGAATCATGCAACTCAATGCAAAGGTTAATACCACCAAAAAACCTACATCTTTTCAGGGCAACATGTTGCAGTGTAATTTTCCTTGTACTAACAAAATAGTATCTACTAACTGTTCTTTCCTCCGTACTATATTTTCCTCCCGCAATATATTATTTGTGGCTGAACATTGCATTTGATATAAACTAAAATAGCCTCTTATTTAGCAGATCCCCCAAAAGAATTGCTCACTACCTTCGGTGGTCTCCCAGGCTACACCCCCTACGAAAATCTTCCTGCAAAAGCACATACAAGGATGCACCAAACCAAAACTATCAGCCACACCTAATCCAATCCAGCTGACCGGACCAAACCAGAAACCTTGAGCCCAAGGAACTCACCCCGAGGCGTCACCGCCTCCAGAATCCACATCCCTCCCTTCCTCGCCACTGGCGTCAGCATCCCCAACGACCTCCGCTAGGCCTTGACCTCCACCTCCGCTTCTCATCTCAGCAGCCCCAGCCGGCGCAGCCGCCTCCGTCTCCTCCGGGGCCGCGGCAGCGGCCCCGTCCTCCGCCTCCCCGTCCCCTTCCTCCTCCTCTTCCTCGTACACCTCCTCGACCTCCTCCACCTCTTCCTCTTCCTCCTCCTCCTCGTAGCCGTTCATGGCGTCCTGGTTCTCCTCCCCGTACCCCGCCATGCCGCGTCGCCGCCGGCCCGAACCACCCGAAGCGGAGATTGGAGGCGAGTGAAACCCTAGCTCCCGATCGAAGCGGGGAGCAAGCGTAGCAGCTAGATTGCTGGGTATTGGCCTGCGCTGTAGGAGGGGAGCGGTAGGGTTTAGGGTTTGCGGCTGGCGGAGCAAACCCTAGCGGCGGCGCTTCGGTGTGCGTGAGGAACCCAGCAGTGGGCGTGGGGGAAGAGAGGTGGGAGATGGCGGCGAGGGGGGGAGTCGGTAGAGCGCTGATATGATAGTTTGGTGGGGTTCGGCTGGGTTAGAACTTACTAGAACACGTTGGGTTGCTTGGCTCCGTTGGATGCGCGCCACGATTCGTGCTAGCATCCCGGTGCCCATTGATCTGCTGGTTGCCGGCCGTCGGCCCATTTCCTTCTCATCACCTTGGATATGCTTTCAAATCATCCTCGCAAAAATCAAATTCCATAATTTTAAAATAAAATATAGCTTGAAAGGATTACTTTAAAATTTGAGCTCATTTATTGTTAGTTCAAATATTGTAGTTAAATTTTCTTTTTTTTCTACCTCTCTACTTTTAACCAAAAGTACAAAGGAATGCACAACTCACCCCTCTACGTACATACGAAAGAAACAACGTTGTAAATGGTAAATATTAAGAATATTTTAATATTTTAGGAAGATGAATACTTGATTTTTGGATGGTAGGATCATACCTAATGATTCGTGCTACATCCATCCTGTGCATCTTCTCCAATGACAATGACGGTGACTTCCTTCACCAAAATTGGGGAATATATTTTGAGATCCTTATATTAGGGTTCCAGATGAGACCAAAGGCCTTAGAGGAAAGGCGGTGGCTATGGCGATTGTAGAGACAGACCAGCAAATGGGGGATGGGTAGAGGATGCCATAGTACCACCTTGGCAAATGAAGGTGGCGGCGGATCTGGTGAGAGGAGTCGCGGAACACGATAAAAAAGAGATTGGATGGGCATGAGGCATGATAGTTGCCAGTGACGAGAAAAGATAATTTTGAATGAGAGTTACTGCGGTTATTCAAAGGACGGGACTCATCAGTGTCGTGGAGGTGGGGAATTCCGATAGAAATTTGACAAAACAATTGGATGTGGCGAAGAAGAAGAAGAAGGTGGCTAGGACTTTACTTGGTAAGCAAATATGAGTGCTCCAATCCTAGATCTAATGATTGACGACCACAAATTCACCCTTATAAATTAGGAAGTTATCGTTGCTTATTTTAATGCTAATCTATCATACCCTATTTTTTTTCATGTTGGAGCTTATAATCATGTAGCTGAGTTTCGAACTAAAATAAGATTAGGGGACTAAAAAATGTACCGTTATAAATTAGAAAACTCTTTCTCAAACTAAGGGAAGTGGCTACCATATTTTGCCACCGAGCAAGGTACGTTTTTATAACATAACAAAATTTTATTGTGGCACATAGAAAAGGATGACTCACACCAATAAATAATATTTATAACAAATAGGTCACTTTTATGTTAGGTTAATTCTAGTGCATTATATCATGCATGTCAATGAGCGTACAAGGATGTTTTGGTGACATGTCACATAATTAAAGAAGAAAAAGAAAAATGTAGTATTGTGGAGTATATAGCTTAATCTCAATATCCAAACCTAGAAAAATGTGCATATATTTTGGTTTTCATTCTTAATAGAAAAAACCACATGAGGCTGGTTTTAATGGGGATTTCATTCTCATTGAATGAGGCGCCACATATGCAAAAATGATGATATGACATCAGATTTATGAGAGAGTCAGAGAGATAGGAGAGGTTTCGTCTAGATAAAAACTAGGCATACACTGAGGGGGCGTTTGCTTCCGGTGACTTATTTTTAGCACGTGTCACATCGAATGTTTAGATACTAATTAGGAGTATTAAACGTAGACTATTTACAAAACTCATTACATAAGTGGAGGCTAAACGGCGAGATGAATCTATTAAGCCTAATTAATCCATCATTAGCAAATGTTTACTGTAGCAACACATTGTCATATCATGGACTAATTAGGCTTAATAGATTCGTCTCGCTATTTAGCCTCGACTTATATAATGGGTTTTGTAATAGTCTACGTTTAATACTCCTAATTAGTATCTAAACATTCGATGTGACGGGTGCTAAAAATAAATCAGCAGAAGCAAACGGGGCCTGAAACTAGCAATAGGGTGAAAGAGTTTCACTTTATTCAATTGCATTCAATCTTATGCGTCACAATTAAATGCTACTCCCTCCATTTTTATTTATAAGGCGCACCTGTATACCAAGATTCAAACTTTGCAACCTTTGACCAATAATTTGACTATTAATTTTATATTTTTATAATATAAACTTTATATGATTGGATTTGTAATCAAATATACTCTACAATGATTATAAGTTTATAACCATAAACAATATAATATAGGATAAATGAATAGTCAAAGTGTTATTTAAAAGACCGTGCCAAATTATACTATGCCTTATAAACATAGATGGAGGGAGTATTGCTATCCATGAAACAACAAAATGAAACCATTTCTTAGAGGAGATTGTTTCATACATCAACTCAAAGGCACTGTAGATGATGTCGAGTGGAATTGGCCTAACAATTAATTGTGTTGTACGATGTAACGCTATTCCTGGTGGGGAGTTTCATTTCGTGGTTTTATATGTCGATCATAGCATTCAATTGATGCATTGCATTGTGAAATGTTTCGGTCATAGAGTTTTCCTTTTCCAAGATAACATTGGATGATATTTTTTGGTTATAATGGGGTTTCATTTCATTTTCAAGGCATAAATAATAGTGCGTATACGAGATGAAACAACTCTTACAATGATTTTTTTATAATGGGGTTTCATTTCTTCTCTTTTTTTCGCAATTTTCTTGCCATTTTATCAGCCTATGCGGCATATCATTTCATGAGTTTGAAACTCTTATACAATCTGCACTGAGAATGACCTAATATCGACATCATGACTCCCGCAAGTAGAGTGCATAACCTTCTATATAGATTACCGGCAAAAAGAACAGATACTGATTACTGATATCAATACGACAGTAATTCAGTAAACATATATGTCAAACAACTACATACATGAATAGCAACAATCAAAATTGCAGATATACATGTTGTTAGCTATCTCAATAGGTTCTTTTCCCAACTGAACGGAGCTATACTTTTTACACGGCTGGCTTTGGAGCTTCTACTAGGGTGGACACCACCAATTACACCCCGACATTTCTTACACAAATGGAGAAAAAAAGAATCCCAAGGGAAAAAATAAAGAAATAGAAAGAAAGAAAAGAATTTCGCTATATTGCTCAATGAAGCTAAAAACCACTGCCTTGCAGGAGCAAACAAAGTGGCGACTACTATCGACGAACCTGTCAGGTGACGCAGATTTCCTATGGTACTGTATGAATTGTTAAGGATGGGCCTTTCTTATGCAATTTCCCCCTGATCTGCTTGATCTTCGCATCGACCCTCGCAGTGAAACCAATCTTCGTCTTCTGCCTGGCCTTCGACCGCTCCCTCTTCCACATTGTCTGGTCTTCGACATCTTTCTTTAGGTACTTGATCTCTTGAATCACATGGTGATCAAGTGGATTGCATGATCTCTGGTAGGATATGTGAATCAGGTAGGGGATGTTGCAAGCAGCAGTCACCAGAAGTGTCGCTGCCCAGTATATGGGAGCTGGCCCAAGGACTTCCAACAGGATCTGATAGTTGTCACGGGACCTCAATGTCATCCCGTAGGCGAGGATGAAGAGATACCAAGTTGTTATGCTGCCCCACACAAAGAGATGCTGAATCCATGTGAAATGGCTCATTGTTAGAGCAATTTGCATGTTGACAGCCCAGATGATGCAGGTGAACATGGTAGTTCCCACTGCAGCCATGTCTGCGGTCTGGCCCCCAGCACGGATTGCCTGATCATAGAATATGCAAAGGTTGAGGAAGAATATGGCCAGAGATGAGTAGAGGCCATTCCCCATCCATCCTAGGATCCGGTACCAATCAAAGAAAAGATTCTTTGGCCCTTGCTGATATAGTGCTGGGAACTGCAAATGCAAGTCATGCCATCTCAGTATAGATACACGAAACAGTTAGAGGCAGCAATGGACAATCAGAAAAGATCACCCAGCTCCTACAGTACGAAGGACCGATACATGAGACCTCTAGTGTCAACAAAGGTCAGAGGAAAGTAACAAGCATAAAAGTTTACTTGGCAACCTGTAAACAACTTTTACTGACATAGTGATTTGATCTACCAATGGAAACCATACAGACATAATGGTAAGGAAACTCACGTGCCTTTGCATTTCCTTGAACTTCAGTCAGGTGTAAATACAATATTACTACCAAGTGGTTTCGATCTGCTTAAATGATTCCTTAAATTGCTTGCATTAATATTTTATAGATGCTATGGAAGACAAACTACTTGAAGGAAGGTGGCTGAACCAGATAAATTTGCATTAAAATCATATAACAAACCAAAATTGTAGGATATTTCAGACCAATCAAATGTGTTGAAAAACATCAGTCAGGTTTCCCGACATAATATCAACAACTGAGATAATTTAACTCGCTATAATTTGTTGTGTATTCCAAAACTATTTTTACAATAGTATCCACATAGACACCCTAGAGTTAGTCGTGCATTTTTATTTGGGTGCACGAATACCTGAAGCAGATAATTTAACTACTGGGACAGAATTCTATTGAACATAGAATGAGTAAAAGTATTCAACGCGCACTGAACCATTTCTAATTCTGAAACTATCTTTTAATGGCAATAAACTGTTGATTCATACAAATGGTTGCCATGGAAGGTCAACAAATACCTAACCAAAACAATACAAATCATAGTAACATGAACAAATGTGTGCTTGTAAATTGAAGGAACATTCATGATTTTTCTTAGTTTTCTTATATATTCTTAGCCATATCAAATAGTTGTGTTGTTATACTTGGTGCCATGCGCACTAGGCTGAGAAGGAATACCTGATAGACATCTGAGTGCACTATAATTTTCTGATCTACACCCAGTCACAAATGATTGTGGTTCTAATATTCTATGGAACTGTGGTTTTCCTCAAGAAACAAGGTTTAGCAAGTGATCTTTTGGGTTAACCACTTATTCATTTGTTCTTTGGTCACAAGGAGGACACAAAAAAAAAACCTACCACAGAACACACCACATTCCAGGACCAAGCTTTAATTTGAATTTTAAACATGCCTAGTTTCTCATAACCAGTAAGGTTCAAATAAGGTGGATGTTCTATCATATACCTGTAAGCAGATTTCAGATGAAACATCTTGCTCAAACACTCCAAGTGATATAACAGGAAGCGAGGTAAGAACAACATTGAAAAGCAGCATAAACCAATCGTCGTATACAGATTGCCCAGAAAACCCAGCAAACGCCTCAAAGTAAAATATTGTAAGCCCAAAGGCAATATTCTTGTAAAAGAAGTAGCAGATCTGCAATTCAATAAAAGAAGACCTCGTCAAGACAAACTTATAAAGTAATAAGATTCAATAAAATGTAAGAAATAAAAGTTCTTTGGGCAGCACCATTTGGGCAATTCTCTTGTAGCACCAATGTCCATGGACGACTAGAAGTCGCTCAAGAAACCGAAACTGAGAAATTGAAAAATCACTAGCCATCACTGCCTGGTAAAGCAAAAGAACCAATGTTAGTCATATCCAATCACCAATCCTTGGTCTTATCTAAAAGTAGCACTGCACTAGATAGGGACTGGACCATGATAATCTGAAAAACTGACCTGCATGCCCTCCACCCCACTTATACCAACTCCAATATCAGCTTCTTGAATCATGCCCACATCATTTGCACCATCACCTATTGCTAAAGTGGTTTGTCCTATACCTTCTTTGACAAGTCGAGTCACCTACAAAGTGAAGGAGAGCAAACTCAACATTGCTTTACATAGCAAATACAGATATTCACTTGATGAGAGGTGAAGCTACCAGTGCTTTCTGCTTTGGAGACACACGGCAACATATGACAGAAGCACACTCTATCGCCAGATTCAAGAACATGTGCTTCATGTCGTCCTCCAAAGCAAATACCAGAGCTTTTCCATCAATAACTAGAGCAAATGCTGCATCTGGATCCTTCTCGAGTTTGACCATTTGTGACCCATTGGCGATTTGTGACAGAAGACTCTCCTTTGCAGCCTGCTCAGTTGTCAAAGATGAAAGCAAAGCCCACCATAAAGAGAATTACCATGTAGATTAAAAAGTCACCTACAGTAAACGAGAAAAGAGTCGTGCAAAGATACCTTCTTTGCATCCTGGGCTACCTGATCACCAGTGGGTATGGACAAACATATTTGTTTCATGCCTTGCCTCAGCAAACTGCACGCATATCTGCAAAAGAAATGGAAACATCATAAACTATTTATTCACAACTAATTGTTTTATGTAGGAAAATTTTCCACTTGGTAGCAGCATACCCGATGTTAATTGCAGTTTCCATCTTATCGCCAGTCAGAACCCAGATCTTGAGACCTGCTTGCGCCAAACGATCTATGCACTGAGGAACCTGATACAACACAGGTCATAACACGGAAGTTAGAAAATTCAAAACAGTTACTGGTAGCATGTGAAAAGTCCATCAATATTTTTTACCCCTTTTTGTAATTTGTCCTCTACTGCAGTTGCACCAACAAGGATCAACTCTCTTTCAATCAAATCAGAGACACGTTCAAGTTGCAACTCTCGATCAGGCCCAATAGAGGTCTTTGCTTTAAGAAACTCAGCATTCCAAGAAGAATACTCTGATTCCTCAAGCACCCTGTATGATAGTGCCAACGTTCGCAGGCCTGCCTCACCATAATCATTCAGATGCCTGGTCGTATCAACTTCATACATCCTTCCATTTTTTGCCAGTCTCTCAAATATGATGCTGTTTGGTTGGAAACAAAGAACGATCAAGGATAGTCAAGCTAAAAGGAAGTAGCGGAGAAAGAACAAATAACCCAAACATGTTGACAGAACATTGTAAGTAATCAAATGTACAATTTATACTACTTACTTAAGGAAAAACTTTTAAGCTATCATTTTGACTAATAAAACATCGAAATATGAATGCAGATGGCCTGATGATAGGCTTAGCTAAAATTCACACATAAGCATCACCACAGGGGAAAAAAACTGGTACGAAGTCCAACCTGTCTGCTCCTTTGCAAAAAAGAAGAATTTGACCATCTTCATCCTTCAAAATGACTGTCATTCGTTTTCTTTTGCTATTGAATTCCAATAGGTTGAGAATCTTGAACTCCCTAAAATTATACTTATGCATTAAGACAAATAAATAATAAGGAACAGTGACAAATAAGTGCAAACGAAATGGCAAATACTGATATGCAACCTCTCAGTTGTGCCCTTTGAAGATGTGTGTTTCTCCCTGACAAAGACACTTGATTGTGTTCGCTTGAAAAATTCAAACCCAAATTCCCTGGCTGCAACAAGAAAAGCCCCTTCATCAGGTGATTCTGCTTCATAGGCAATAGAACCAGTTGCCTCATTTGTCTCTGGTATCGCTGTGTGGCACAGAGCAAGTATCCTGAAGAAGAGTAGAATTGTGGAAGAATTTGGCTCCTTGGTCCAGTTCCCTTGCATGAGACGGTCATCCTCAAAACTGAAGCCTTTTATGGAGGGTTTTCGGTTGTTCCCAACACTAAAGGTGACTCCTTCTACAAGCTCGATTTCATCCTCATTGTTCTCCTCCCATATATCTTGTAAAGGCATGTCATTGTCCTCATCACCTGATGCCATCTGCTTTGCAGCAGCAATTTCAACTTCACTTGAACCCACACCATATGAAACTCCAGCAATTGAACACTTCAAGAAGTCCATCTGATTGCAGGTCAAAGTGCCAGTTTTGTCCGATAACACAGTATGAACCTGGCCAAGCTCCTCATTCAAGTTGGATGTACGAGCCTGAGCAGTATTACCAGTGTCCTCATCAAACATATGAATGTCCTGGTTAATGAAATGTGCTTGCAATACCTTCACGAGTTCAATCGAGACATACAGCGAGATTGGAATCAGATACCCGTAAAGAATGAGTGCTGTGATTAGATGGAATATCCCAGAAAGAGCAGGGCGTGATGGGTCATCCAATTTATTGCTATTCTGTGGCTGCAAGTACCACCAGTGGGGCAAATCTAACTTGATCCTCACAGCAAAACCGATTGAACTAATGAGTGATATCAAGACGAGCACAGTGAACAGAATGTATATGATTAAATCCATCTTCCTCTCAATCCTGCTCCTCTTGGATGGTGACTCAGTTGAATTCTGCATGACTTTACTGTCATGGCCAGTAAAGATGACCACTCCATAGATAAAGGATGTATTCCTTAGTTTTGAGTCCCTGAGAAGTATCTGAAACGGGTCAAGGGCGTACACCTGCCTCTCGTACTCAAAGTTACCAGTGAATGTGTACAAGCTCGGGTTGGGATCCTCACAGCGTATCACTGCCTGGAAATCCTTAAATGACTCGTCTTCTTCCAATGGCAGCGTAACCTCAAGTGACCTTTTCACCTTGAGGTTCGTCTCGCCATCCAGGTTCATCGTCTCAACATAGCAAATGCCATCTTCATAGCTCGATGACAGTAGCAGCAAATCAGCAGGGAAGAACTGGTCCTTCTCGACCTTGACCACATCGCCGACGCAAAGTTCCTCCCAGTGCCGGTACACGAATTCGCCATCGCCCTTGTGCACGGCGACCTTGCGGTTGTTCACCTTCATGTCCTGGATGAAGCGGCGCCAGTCCTCCAACCCCTCCTTGAGCATGCTGAGCCCGACAACAAAGGCCAGCGGCGCGATCATGCTGACAGCCGAGAAGGGGCACACAGGGGTGAGCGAGAGGATGGCGGTGAGGAGGAAGTAGAGGTTGGCGACGCGCCGGAACTGCTCGAAGATGGCCTTGGGGAAGAAGGTGATGATGTTGTACTTGGTGGTGGTGATGTAGTTGGTGGGGTACTTGAGCGGCTTCTGCAGGGCGGGGTTGTTGCAGTGCACGACGCGCGAGAACCCCGGCCCGCCGACGGCGCCGGCTCCATCTGAGGAGGGCCCCTCCGCGCCGGCATCCCCGTGCTGGCCGCGGAAGCAGTTGAAGGTGTAGAGTTTGCTCCACCGCATGCGGTCCCGCCGCCGCCCGCCGGAACGGCCCATCTCGGCGCCGCCGCGGTGCCTGTCAGCGCCCTGATTTCCCGGCTATGCGGAGCCCGGCATTGCCGCCCCTCGATCGAATCTAGGACGGGATTCCTCCGCCGCGGGGCGAATTGGGCCTGCAAATTAGGGAATCAGCTCGTGATCTCGTCAGCGAATCCAGAAAAAAAAAAGGCGAGAGATAGAGAAAAGGAAAGACAAAGAAATCGAACAAGACAATCTCGCGACAAGGAAACCTGGAATCTCTACAACAACGCGGAAATTACACCCCATATGCAGCACCGACACATTCACCCTTCAAATTCATCCGTGCAAAATAAAATAAAAAAGCAGCACGAAAAGATCAGACGAAGAGATTACCGAAAACTACAGGCCGGAAAACACCGCAGCGGGTCCAAACGAGGAGGGAAAAAAGGACGGGGGAGAGCGAAACACGCAGGACCAGGAACCGAGGCGTTGGCATCCATCTCGAGAGAATGAAGGGGGAAGGCGCGGGCCACCAACCTGGGTGCAGAGAGCGAGACGCGAGAGGGAGGGGCGCGTCCGGCGAGCGGGCGGGCGTGCGGGCTGGGTCTCGATCCCGGCCTCGGGATTCTCCCGCGGCGGCCGGCGACGCGTGGGGGGGTGGCGGGTGGGGTGGGGGGCGGAGAGAGAAGGGTGGGGAGCTGGAGGGAGGAGGGAACGAGGTGGGGAGCGACTAGCGAGGCCGCGAGGGGGGGAGAGGTGGTGAGAGAGGAAGGAAGAGGTGAGAGAGAGATTAGCCGATTAATTAATTCCGATTATTTTAAATCCGCCCTTTGTTTACCCGTATTTACCGTCAAGCCCCCCCGCGCCGTACGACAGCTAGGGCCTAGGCCGCCAGCCCGCCTGCAAGCTTCGCTTCCATCCTTCCTACCGATTCACCAATTCGCCAAAATAAAACCTCTTTTTGGTTTTTTTATCAGTTATTACCGGCATGTTTTGCCACTTGTATTAGTACGATTAATTAACCAGTTTGGACGTTTAAACTGTGAATAAAATACACCACGCGCTCGTCGATTTGCGCGTTCGCCTACGCGCTCGTGCCCAAGTCGTGGGTTGTTGCTGGGGAGGACGGCAAACCTTGGCTGTTGGCTCCATTCCTTTTCAAAATCAAAAAAAAAGGAAGAAAAGAAAAAAAAAAGGGCTTGGCTCCATCTCCATGCACCATGCGTGTGTGTTGATGATCTTGATCGAGTCGCCGCCCGCGGGGCGAGGCGAGGAGGAACGAGGCGTGCGCAGTTGGAGGAAGCGGGGAGTTGCAGGCTTGCAGCCATGGAGACCGGGACACACACAACTGTGATGGGAAACCGCTTCAACGGCCCGGCACATGGGGTCGGTGGGGGACGCACGCACGAGCGCTCATGTGTCTTCCAAACAGGCAAGTACGACGTCGTCAGAAACTCTCAAACTCTCAGAATGCATTCAGAGTTTCTCAGATCAGGATAAGAGCGTTCCATGAAAGCAAGCGATCGACAGGTGCTAGAGTGGGAAGATATCATGTCGGGTTACACCGTATTTTCGGAAGTGTACATCTTAACGGTCAAAAAAAAATGTTTACAAAAGGACATGAAAAGGTTTAATAGCATGCAAGGTTGCAACAAGAATTGCCTTATTTAGTTGCTCAACTTTGAAGATGCAAAATCACTGTTGTAGCACTGTAGCACACTGTAGCGTTTCGTTTGTATTTGTGAATTATTGTCTAAATATTGACTAATTAGACTCAAAAGATTCGTCTCGCAAAGTACAACAAAACTGTGCAATTAATTTTTGATTTTATCTACATTTAGTACTATATGCATGTACCGCAAGTTTGATGTGATAGAGAATCTTTGAGGTAACTAAACATGCCCATCTAAAAATTGCAGGGCTTGGAAGATATTTTGCTGTTATCCTGCTCTGTCCACCCCCAATGTGGCATTCAGCGCGAGTCGCATTCATGTGTAATTTTTGGGACAGGTTCGAACTAGCTATAGACACCGTACCCGTCGTACTCACCCTGGTCCACAGGGCATTTCAAATTTTGAACCTCTCGGTCGATCTTGTCCACAACAATTTAGATTTAGCCCGAGCGGAGGACGAGAAATACTAAAATTCTTTCGATGGATACTGCTTTGACAGTGCACGTCCTGGTGAACAAACATCTGGAATTTTTGGAGTATCGAGTGTGAGTGTTTGGTATTTTGGTTCATATGTATGTACTTGTCTCCATTAGTAGTCCGTCGCCTGAGCTAATATAATTTATTTTTTCATGCATTTTATTATGTCATAAAACTTATATTTTTTCACATCATAAACCACCGAAAGGATCCAAAACTGGACTGTAACACTAGTATTTCACTACAGCTAATCTCAAAGCTTCTGTATCGCCACAATGATGAGCATAGGAGTGAAAGATCAATACAACAGTGATAACGAATAAAATCGAGCAAAAAATAAAAATATATATATGTGTGTGAATTTAGTATGTGGGAAAAAGGGTAAGATTCTGAATCTACATAGCAGTGGAGAATATATGATCCCAGATTACTAACTTCTAGGATATAAATAGCTCATTTCTTACTAAAAAATAATCTAGTTTTATTGATATATTATAAATCAGATTTTGTTCGGTTACAAAAAGTTCCTATAGTAATGCATCGTATCTTAGCTGGGGCTACATATCAATAAATGTTATCTAACCACTACAATTCTCATAGCTTAAACATTTACTCCAACTCCTACCATGAAAAGGTTGCGCACACCAATCCAATGCCATCTTTTCACCTTCTTTAGCCGTGCACATTACCTGCTTACTTTTGGCATCACCTTTAAACCAGGAAGTTTCTTTCATTAGAACCATTAAAAGGTGAAAGGAAACTTCCTAACAACACGGTTTCAGCAAGGAATATCACTGCACATTACTTCCACTTTGCACCTTTATCACCTTCGACCTCGAGGAGCATATATACTGATGCTTGGATAAGGTCCTCTCGAAATAAAAATGGTAAAGTAAGGACCACATTGCAAGAAAAAAACATCATTTTCCCACAAGATTACTCACGTTGCTTGGTTTGGAAGAATGTTTGGTTAATGCTTAATGATAAGTACAGGGTGTAGGGCCATTAGTCAGGCCATAATTTGGCATCCTTGGCAGATTAGCATGGACAAGACTGCAGGGCTGAGTGCTTGAAAGTTTGAACAATAATGCAATCTGAAGTCGTAAACAAACTACTAAAAAATAGTAATGCGATCTGGTGCTGAGCTGGAACCCAGATCTTTAGTCTTTTACTTGTTCTTGGGTCACGGTGGGTTCCACATGCCAATTTAGTTGGCGTAGTTAGAAAACTGTGAAGCAGTCAAGCAGACAAGCATGGACAAGGAAATTGGCTGTACCCTGAAATGCATACCTGAAGAGTTTGTTATTCCCGCAATTTTTTGCTCTATTTTGACAATATAATAAGGTTCTACCGTCTACAGTTCCAGTGCTGCCGATCATCTGGATTGACATGTACCCATGTCCGTCTTCTAAAGGGAATAAATGCATTTGCTAAAAGCATGTCATAGTTTCCTTCAAAAAAAATGTCATGGTTTTCATTTCTCACTGTTGACTTCCAACCGATGGAACAAGGTGGTTGGCATGCATACAGCTAATTCATCAAATTTTCCAAGCAGACACACACTTTCATTTTCAATACTACTATACTACTGCTATCATGTCGACATTGGTCAATCAATGAAATTCCGTGTAATATATCATTAGTGCCTTGCTTTTCAAAAGAAAAAATGTTAACAGTACCTTAGACCAGAAACCATAAATTCTAATATGGATAACACACTATTGTTAGAACTGTGGACCACTGAAGAAACAAGGATAATAATTGGGCAGGTCTCTGCAGATTGTTTGGCTTGCGAAGTAGGATCAGGTTTTTGTCTGGAAAATATGTCCTTGCTGCTTCTATTCTAGTAACATTATTACATATTACAGTTTTCAGTTATCTATTTTATATAGAGGGTTCGGCTGATAATAAGAAATTAAGCATAGCAACTTGTGAACAACCAGTGTTGATCTATCATCTACTGCCTGGTAATCATGGAGACCCTCTCCCCCCTGATCTGCTCAACGGCATGATGATGACCAGTCCTTACGTATAGCACCACTCTTTTAAAAAGCTTTATTTGTACTGCCTTGAAACAGTAATACAAATGTTATAAGCCTGTAGCCATTTGCGTTATATATTTTGCTATCTCCTTTCGTCTTCAGAATAACAGCAAATTAAAAGAATGGCACACTACTCTTTCTTCGATGCCAACTTTTCCTTTGCTTCATCTTATCAACTTAGGACTGGTAGGCACGACGCGTTGTTAATAGAAGTGAAATAGGAAGCATGGTGGTTGCCTGGTTGGTGACTTTGATGGAGACGCCCTGTAATAGGAGAATCGATTCCTTTTTTTTCTTCAAATTAACATACTATGTTGTTCAAAGCAGATTCTGCAAGTTAACTCGATAAGATTTGGAATAGGAGCTAAATAGGATTTTTTTTTCTTCTAATGCCTATGTATATTGGCCATTCTATTAGCTCATCACTCGTTTTTTTGCCCACTAGATCTCGGTCCGATGGTGGGAGTGCTTTCTTCCTTGAGCAAAGGATCCTTCTTACAAGAGTTTTCTACCACTCGAGCTCTTATTACTCATTGGCAAGCATCTACGCGCGGCGCACCTATTTTTTTTATCAAATATATCCATTAGAATTATATTTGTCCTTTGAAGTTTAGTCTGGAACTATAAAATAGCTAAAAATCAATATTTAAAATTCAACATACATGTCTTCTAGAACAATATCGGTGATGCTTTACTCATACTCCCTCCGCCCCAAAAAACAAGTCGTTTTAGGATTGTTCTAAGTCAAATTTTTTTAAGTTTGATCAAGAATATAGAAAAAGCTACATATATTTATGGTATGAAATAAGTGTCATTAGATTTATCATGAGATATATTTTTATAATATATCTATTTGATACTTTTCTCTATAAATTTGATCAAAATTGAGAAAGTTTGACTTAAGATAAAACTAGAATGACTTGTTTTTGGGACGGAGGGAGTAATCCATATGAAAAATATGGTATCTCAAATTAAGATAATAAAATACTATGCCAATGCTTTTTCGTGATGATCTAGCAATATCTACATTGCAGTATCAATCTACATAGTTCTTTCTGTATACTGATGGTCAAAAGTGTTTGATCGAAATGAAACGTATTTGTGGGAATACCCTTGTCGTTGCTTATTAATACCTTCTTTATCCAAACTACGAATGAAAAAATGCATATATTCGGCATATCCGGCCAACAAGGAGGAAGCTGAATGAAATCCAAATAAAATCCGCAGCACCGCTATATATACTGCCACCTATCGTATTGCTGATCATTTTTTCAATAGGTTGCACCTTTCCGTGGTTATGCGAGTTGTCTGCAAGAACTAATTCAAGGTGGCATGCACTAGCATAGTCCTGAGAATGCTATCATTGTTTCACGAGATATGATCTGTAGTCCTTGTTACATGAGTGTTGTTGATTAAACTCCAAAGATGATGGCCAATGTAGTAGAGAAGGTGACTCTGAAGGGAAAGCCCACTACAGCTCCAGCAAAGAAGATGACTCCTAAGAAGAAATTGCAAATTGGATAAATTGTATCCCTAGATGTGCTTCTTATGTGAGATATTCACTTAGAATTTCCATTAGCTAGGAACCCCAAATTTCTATGAGCTGGGAACTCAAGATCTTTATTTTTTTTCTTGAAATGCGAACTGAATTTGATTTCTGGCTTGTAATGTGAGATATGAACTCACTGTTATGTGATGCTGCCAATTTGGATGAAAATGTGTATGTATGTATGTATGTATGTATGTATGTATGTATGTATGTATGCATGCATGCATGCATTCATGCTTCTGTCTAATTGCCATGCCATGTTCAGTTCTATTGATTTGTCAAAATTACATATACAGATACATTGCTTTGACATCTGAAGATACATTGCTGTGCATTTTGGAGTCATTAATTCATAATTGTATTCTGAAAATTACAAACTGAGATACATTGCATTGCATCCACTTCTAAATCTACAACTAGCACACATGGCTTGTAATTTCGTAGTACATTGGTGTGGTTGTGAGTTTGATGCCGGGTATCATCCAGTTATGGCCTGAGCTGCTACCTGGTGTTGTAATTAAATTGTTGGCTAATGATTTACGGTCAGCTTAAGTGTGTTTTATCTCAAATAAATAAATTGAGTAACAAGAAATTGAGGGTTTGTGGTTCTACTGTGGTGACTATATGCACTGATTGCCATTTGGCTTATGTGTTTCTTGATAAACGTAATTAGAATTAAAATTCTTGTTCAGCTTAAGTTAATTGATGTATGTTCAATCTCAAATAAATAAACTGAGTAATGAGAAAGTTTGTGACCCTATTGTGGTGACTATAGGCACGTTTGGTTTGATGCCTATGCTGGCCAAACCAATTTTTTAGCTCGCCTGCATCATTTGGCGTTCATTTGCTTTGCTACCCATGTTTGGCCTGCCAATCTGCGCCAAAGGAAAATCAATGGACTACGCCGGCAAGATCTGAGTGACAAAAAGCTTGCTCGTGAATTGGCAGCCAACGTAGGAATAAAGACCAACGTGGCAATAGATAAGAGGCTACATGGAAACCACTAGATTGCCTAAACTTATGTGCTAATATCTCCCAAATGGTTTATCTAATCTTAAATTCGTTTATGGATTAATATTACTGACAATTAAATCTTTGAAACAACATGTCACTCGACTATTTTTCGATGCAATACAAAATTAATGATATGTGAACCCTACATGTCATAGTAAGAAGTTGAATTGGCTTTTTAAAATTTGGTAGGGCTACAATCCAAGCACATTTCACAACCGATTTGGCAAGACCCATGATTTGGTCATGACCAAAATTTGGTAGGGTTAGATGGGGCACAAACCAAACATACCCCCTTATTGCCATTTGACTTATGTGTTTTTTGACAAACGTAGTTTAAAATTAAAATTCTTGTTTGCTAGATCTTTTGCACTACGTACGACACGTGGTATGCACTTAAATATGTGTATATAAATGTTAATATCATTATGGAGAGTTTTTGAATTTTCTTTATCTATGTATCTTGTTTGCATGGTTAGTGAACATCCATAAAAAACATGTGATTTTTTTATATGCCCAATATAATATATCTAATCATTTTTTTGGAACTACATACTATGGATCTTGAAGGGATTAAAAAATAGTAGAGTATAGTAGCATGCTCATCTTTTGTGTTTAGATAACTATTCTAATAAAGTTGAACTAATGATGGTACCATGGTGAGTAAACTGGATTATCGAGATCTTACCACTAGAGATAGCATTCTTCTTTTGATCTCAACAAACCTTGAAAAAAATATATGTCCTACGTGATTTTATTGGTAGAATTTATCTTGCTGCCATAGCTAAAAGATAATATTGAATCTTTGCACGCCAGCTATTTCTTTGAATTTATCTCGCTACTATAACAACATTTTAATTATTAATCAGATCAACATATAGTCCGCGCATGCTGCGCGGGCATGTTACTAGTTCATTAGAAATGATATTTGTGAGCTTTCCAGATTAGTCTGAAACTATAAAATAGCCAAAATATCAATATTTAAAATTCAGCATACATGTCTTCTAGTACATTATCGTGTTCTACAAGGTGATGACACATAATCCATATGAAAATTATGATATCTCAAATTAAGATAATAAAATATTATGCTACTACATTTCGTGATGATCTAGCAATATCTACATTACACTGTCAATCTACATAGTTCTTTCTAATATTGATGGTCAAAATTGTTTGACCGAAACGAAATGTATACCTTCTTTATGATACCTTCCATATCATTGAAATGCAATATCAATATCATTGCTTATTAATACCTTCTTTATCCAAAGTACGAAAAAAAAATACATACATTCGGCGTATCCGGCCAACGAGGACGAAACCGAAAAACAGGCATCGAACCGAATGAAATCCAAATAAAATCCCCAACCCCGCTACATATGCTGCCACTAAGGGAAGGCAGCTTAACCAAGAAGCAAAGGGCGTGTGCACGGGCCCTGTTCTATTTCTTTTCTTTTCCGAAGTGAGCTCTCTTTTTCACGGATCGATCCCGTGTACGAGAAAGCACTCGATGGCTCACTCACACCACACGCACACGCACACGCACACACCCTGCTGCGGTGCTGCTACGTCCCCACCACCCTTTCCGGCTTGCCCCCAACGGGGGTGTCCAATGCGAACAGCGCAGGTTGCTAGTGCGGGCAGGTGTTTGTTGGCGCGCTGCTTGTGGCCGGAGCGACCACGACGACGACTGATAGCTACGGTCACTAAACCCTCCCCACTGGGGAAACTCGCTCCAAGTTTCAACAAAATGCACTCCTCCTCTTGGTGCGAAATGATGGTTGCTTCCATTACTGACGATAATGATAGTTTTGGACTGGTTCAGAGCAAGATGATGGTGCTTGGTACTGACTACTGAGGTATCTAATAAGGGCATCTTCGATGGTTTTCTTCTCCGGTAAGACTGAACACACACCAGTTGTAAACTGCTCTTTCTTCCAACAAGCTGAACCAGGCACACTTTACAACACTTCTGTTCTGCCTTTCGGCACACCCCTCATTCGGAAGTCATCCAGGTGCACAATGCCATTCTTGTTCGTAGCTGCCTCTTTTGCCCATGCACCTGTACCCATCACGGTTGATGCACAATGATATAGCTCCATTCTCGTGCTCCCATCTCTCACACTTTTCGTGCCAACGTGAATTCTAAGGCCACAAATATTCAAGGAGGATGCATCTGCTTGGTGCTACCTCATGAATAGGTACTTCGGTTAAGATCTTTCCCGGTTCTTATCTGCTGGGTACAAAAGGTATATCTAGAAATTTCCAGAATCTTGGCGCCTTTCCGAGGGCATCAGAGAATGCTCACTCACTCCGGTCGGTGTACTCGAAGCACGCTAGCGAAATGCACCGAATAGCACGCAAAAGCGGTCTCAGGTGCACCCACGAACGTGCACACACACTTGCACTGCACATCGCACATGCATGTCCATCACCCCGTTACCGTCAGGCGCAGGCGCGCCTTTCTTTTCGCGCGGATGTGACTCCCGTGGGGCCCGCGTGTCATCCAAAGCGTCGGCAGGGAGGGCCGCCATCATTTGATCGTCCATCTCCCGCTCGCGGCATGCATGGGGTGGTTAAAACTCAAAAGCGACGATGACTCCAAGCGTGCACGCCGCAGCAGGTCGTCGTTCTCCGAGAGGACCCCGATTTCAACACGTTCTGTTGGGTTGGGTTGGGCCACTCTCTTTTTGCTCCATGTATCCTATCCAGTGATCCGTGTCAGTGCAACGTGCTCATTGCCAAGGGTAGGGATGCAAGCGGCGCGGGCCACGCCGCCAACCCACTGGGCCAGGCAGCGCCGCTAGCCCACATAGTCCCGAATCCCTGCCCACTTCGTGGAAGCGGTCCCATGCGGGTAACCCGCATACCCGCTCGCATCGCGCATCCGCTCCCGCGGCTCCCCCATCGGCCATTGCGCTCCGCAGCCGCGCCGCCATGCCAGACCCTAGCTCCGCCCCTGGCTCTACCACCGCTGCCTCACGTTCCTACAGCTGCTGCGCGTGCGCCTCCTCCATGGCTCCATCACCGCCGCCTCTTCCTTTGAGAAGAAATGCTTCGTCGCTGCCGGTGCTGGTACGGTGCCCGTCCCTGCGCCCGGCACGAACATGACATCGCCACCCGTTGCCATCGTCCGCCAGTCCTGCGTTGCTGAGATCTGAAATCATGGTTGCGAGCTCATCTTGGACCACCGCTGCCACACGGGCAATTAGGGAAGCAGAGGAGAGGAGGAAGCTAATAAGCACAAGTTTGGTTTCTTGTCTTCTTGATGCTGGTGCTGACTATTCCAGTGAAACCATGGATGATTTAAGATTGATCTATTCCAGCAAGAATGTTGCACGAGAAGACGGTAGCAATGTAATTTATTCCATGTTTTCCATCATTATTAGGTCTACAAATTACTTTCGTAATCTGCATTTAGTTTCGAATTAGAGCAAAAGCAAAAGCAAGCTGATCCACAATTTATTCGAATGCAAGCTGATCTAATATGCTGGTAAACAATACATACAAGCAAAAGCAGAAAGCGTACATGAGAACTGAATTTAGTTTTGTAACTCGATGCTATGGATCAAAACCACAAATTAGAGTAACAATTTTATTCTGAAGCACCTAAAGGGCAACCAGAGGCTCTCAGAGCCTTTCAGAATGAAAAACAATGGAAGCCTAGCTAGTAGCTAGTGATGCCGGCACTAATTTCCTGTAGCCTTATAATCTTGTAGTTCGATAATGCAAGTGCTAATCTGCTTTTACCGTAACTGCATTGATCTCATTTGGTATAAGTAGCAGAAGTGCCATAAGTTACTTATATGCCTTTGCAAAATTTACAGACAGTAAACATCATCTGCTTGCCTTGGCGTCAGGATCGGGGTCATTGGCTATTTATCCCTTGTGTTCTACCTGGCCTTTACTCATTTGCCTAATACTGCTCTGCATATGTGTGATTGAATCCCGAGGCCGTACTCTTTACCTTTCCCGTGAAGCCAGCACCACTAGGCCACAAAAGGTTTTTGCTGGTGGGTAAATGGGCTCCGTGCTGGTGAGCTGAGCACCCGCCAGCAACTTTGAGCCAACACAGATATTTTTGCCACCCGCCAGCACAAGTATTTTTGCGAAAAAAAAACTCGTCCGACACCTGTTGCATGTCCCCACCGCCTGCTGCTCGTCTGCCGTGCCCGCCACTCGCAGCCGCGCCCGCCGCCGCTCCCGCCGCTCGTGCTCGCCTGCACGGGAGGAATGAAAGGGATAAGGGGGGAGAGGGAGAAAGAGACGTGCGGATAGGAGAGAGAGCACACAGATAAAAAGGAGAGAGGCAATGCTTTTGCTTGTCCACTCGTCTAACACGAATTTTCGTTTCCTGCGCCACATTTGCGCTGACGGGCACAAATATGTGCTGGCAGGTGACATAAGCACCTGCTAGCACAATGGCTTTACTAGCGGGCACTTCGCTGCCAGCACAGTGCTTTCAAAAGAATTCAAAAATAATTTAAATACTTGGCAAACGATTTTAAAATTATTTCAAACTTTTACACATGGACATAAATGTTATTTAGTCAATTTTAAAAAATATTATATCATAGATAACACAAATCATAATGAATAGTTAGGTTGAAACACCTCATGAGTTATAGGGTGTTTCAACCCATAGTGACAAGTGAACTAACTACTCATTAAAATTTGTACTATCTTTGAACTAAATAACATTTTGAAATCTATGCTGGCAGGCGCCCATAAGTCCAACAAATCTTTGTGCTGGCGGGTGCCAATCACGTTAATTTACATATGCCAGCACAAATTATTTCTGACGTAGCGCTCAATTCAACCATACAAGCCCTGCCGCTGCACGCACACGCGCGTGCAGCTCCTGCAGGCATGCGGGCTGCCGCACGAGCCCGCAACAGCATGCGGCATCCTGCGGGCAGCCGCATAAACCCGCACAAAGCTGGCTGCTTATGCGGACGGGTACGTATTGGGTATCCGCTGGCCGCCCACTTACAACCATAGCCAAGGGCAATGATAACTTCACGTACTATATGTGTTGTTTAATTATAGTGGATGGTCAATTCTTCTAGGGCACTCTGAGTTCATCATCTTAAATTGAGACTCCACCTTCTCACTGCTGTTGGCAGCTGAAGACGTGGGGGATCTTTCTTTGTTTTCCACGAAATGATGGCATGTGCCTAAAAGATGAGCAAATTGGGCATTTGCTTACGGTTGACAAACTGGTCGGTAATACTTTTATACTAATACTGCTGCCAATGAATGCAGCCGTGAGAATGAAGAAAAAAAAAGTTGAAACTCGACACCTAAGTCCAGCTCTGCACAGAGCTCGGCCGGCCGAAAGGAACCGTGGGCCAGTTAAATCGTAAACCCACGGCAGATAAAGGTCCAGTCCATGTAGCCAAACCCCCCCTAACCTGGGGGCCCAAGGCAGCAAATTTTGCCCTTCTCATTCATTCCACGAGCCCAGGCGCTTCCTCTCCGCGCCATGGAGCTGGAGCTCGAAAGCGGCGGCGGGGGAAGCAGGGCGGTGTCCCTAGCCGTTGACTCCCCAACGGCCGACCTCGGCCGCGGGGACCTGGGCGGCGACGGCGGCGGCCCCTCCGCGGACCGCACCGTCTCCCGCCGCCACGTGTCTCTCCGCCTCCTCGACGAAGGCGGCGAGCCCGGGGTCGCATTCGAGGTCGTAGGCAGGAACCCCGTGGTCGTCCGCTCGCCGAACGGCGGGAGCAGCGTTGTGTTCCGGCGCGGGGAGAAGGGCGATCTCAGGCCCGGGGACGCGCTGTCGCTGTCGCTGAAGGCGCCTGCGTTCTGGGTGGTGCGGAGGAGGGAGGGGAACGGGGAAGGTGATGCGGAGGTGGAGGTGGAGGCCGCCGTGCTGGACGCGGTGGCGAGGCGGGAGAAGCGGACGCGGGAGCGGAAGGAGAGGGAGAGGGAGAAGCGGGCTGCGGAGGAAGAGGCCGTCGAGGTCACCGAAGAGGAAGAGGGGGCGGCGGGCTCTGATGTGGAGGGTTTGGACATTGATTTAGCGAGCATAGATCCAGTTCGAGGTGAGCTTGTGTTCCTTTCCTTGCATTTCAGGGAAGTTGAGTTTTCCAAATTCCGGGAAAAATTTGAATTTGTTGCACATAAATCTCTAGCGATGAACTGATACTGCTCTCATTCTCAATGTAGCTTACGTTGGAGTGTCTGTCTTGAATTTGATCTGATTTCGATGTTGCCTGTGTACTCTGCACGTGTTGGGTGATTTCGATGTAGCTTAGATTGGTTGCACTAAAAGGCTACCCTGTCGATTTCTGAACAATGCTCTGTGTCTGATGCAGAAGTATTCGTTTGAAACCTCATGCAGCTCTATGTTTTGAAACTAATGTGTGAATGGAGAAGGTTCCAATTCTTCTAGAATTTGCATCGCAAGGGAGTCTGAATTTTTCCAAATTCAGTTACAAATTTGAATCTTATTGTACATAGCCTTTTAGCAATGAATCAATACTGTGTTCAATGTAGGTTAATTGGAGTGGCATGACTTGCAAATAATTGGGTTTCTGTTTTTCCCTGTGTACTCTGTTTGTATTAGTTGATGATACATTCAGAATACACTTATTGGCTACCCCGTTGATTTTTGAACAATGCTGCGTCAGATGGAGAAGGAACAGTTGGTGTAGATTCAGGCTTTTGTACGGTACTTATTGGAAACCTGATGCAACTGTATAGGCATAGGCACGTGTGAACAGGAGGTTTCAGTTCATAAGATCTGCATGGACACTAGTGAAAAGAAACATTTCATATGGTTAGTTGTAGAATTGGAGTAATGGACTACTGGCCAATGTTCTTCAATAAAATCATATTTGAGCATTAGTATTTGTGCATTTTATTTTCCTGTTGCCAAGAAAATGTGTCAATGTCGAAATAATATCGAAATGTTTCTGTCTTGTTGTCTTTATTGTCAAATACGGAGTACATTTCTGCATTTCTGTTTACAAAGTATGGTTTTGTCTGCAGAATTTGGGTTCTTGTCAATGGGCCATGAATTTGATAGTTATCCAAAGGGAAGGATTCGTGCTCCAAAGGATTGGAATTGGTTCCTGGAGGAAACAAAGAGAAGCTCCGATGATGAAGATGATGAGGTTAGCAACAGGAGAGGTAGATCAAAAGCTTTGGGTCGGAACAAGAAGAATAAAGATGGAGAGGGTGATGATGAAGACTGGACTGATGAGAGCGAGGATGAAAAGGAATCCCTGGCAAGAGGTCCTAGCGTCAAGAGATCAAAGTATGTGACAAGATCTAAAGACCCGAAAAAGCCTCGTCAGGAGAACTCAAAGGTTAAAGGTGGGGATAATGATGACGAGGATGAAGAGGTTGAGGAAGAAGAGGACGAGGAAGATGAGACTCTGGGAGGTTTTGTAGTTAATGACGAGGACGATGAGCCTATGGAAGAGCTGAGCGATGAAGAGGAGGAAGAGGAGGAATTTGACGACGAGGAAGATGATGATTGATAGCAGTATCGGAAATCGGCCACCTTCTCGGTGATGATGTAAAGTGCTGACAAGTAGATTTTCCTAAGCTACAAGTAGTTTTATTTTTGTCCTCCTTTGAACTTGTGTAAATACTGTTTGACAAATGTTGGGAGTGTTGCTTCTGAAAGAATGGCGTGTTTGTTAGCTCACCTGATGCATCTCTCTTCCTTTTGTACACTTTGCTCTGGAATCTGCATTGCCCATGTCTGCAACGAAAAAAATTTCGTTCACCTGTGCCTTGACGTGCGGCCACGATTCCGCGTCAAGCAATTCCATCGGAGACGCGGCCGGCACGATCACAGCAACACGCCAGCATCTGTCTTGATCAAGGTACGAGATGTTTCCCTGTTTAAGCTATAGACTGTTGAAGAGTGAGCTTATGATAAAATAAGTCTAATTAGTGATGTGGTAGGTGTGAGTGTGGTTGGCGGTGCATGTGAGCACATTATCTATGTATTATCTAGAATACCCCTCCTACCTCAATGTGTGGTTAATGGAAAAAGATCATTTAGGACCAAATTGGTATCTAGAGCCTTTTTCCCCCATCAACCCCTCCTCTCCCTCTCTCTCTCCCGTGCGCACACCTCTCCTCCCTCTCAGCCTAGCGGCAGTGCCACCCCATCCCGATGGCGGTGCTCCTTCCCGGCGCGAATCCGACCTTCCCCCACACGGATCCGGTGGTGGCGGGAGTCTTCCCTCGCGGATTCGGCGGCAGCGTGGCTTCACCCGGCGGCTCCCTCGACTTCCTCCACCCCATCCATGGCAAGACCGGTGGGCGGCGCGGGCCCGGTGGCCCCGGCCCACTCGCGGGCCTCCTCCCACAACTTGATTACATTGAGCGCGCGGCGCCGCAGGGCGGCGGCCGTGGTGGAGGAGACAACGGCGGAGTGGCGGGAGGAGGAGGAGGTGGCGTGCGGCGCGGTAGGAGGAGGACGAGCGGCGTGCGGTGGCGCGTGAGGACGCCAGGGCGGCGACGGTGTGGCTACGCAATGCCAAGGCACGGGAGGCCGCTGCGGCTCGGGCAGCGCACGAGGCGGCCATGGAGGCCGTGGTGGCGCGCGCGGCCGAGACAACCCGCCTCGCCGCGGTGGAGGCCCAGGCAGCGGCGGTGGCGGCCGCTCAGCGGCGTCTGGAGGTGGAGGAGGTGCGCGAGGAGGAGGAGGCGACGCGCGAGATGGCGCGACGTGAGGAGGAGGAGGTGAGGCGCGCGGTGCAAGACGGCGGGCACAGGCGCAGGCTGCCGGCATAGAGGCGCAAGGCGGCCGTCCCGAGCCGCAGGAGGCGGACCGGTGGCTGGACGTGGAGGTGGATCGATGGGTCTAGGACCCGCGTTGAGGGGCGGACGGGGGCCGTCCTTGAGGCAGGAAGGGCTCCGTCCACGAGTTCGGCTCGACTCCGACTACGACTCCGACCTCGACTCCGAGCTCCGACCCCTGAGGGTCATCAAGACCATCATCCGGGAGTCCGTCGGCAACACTTAGTGGCCGATGCTCACCAAGACCAACTACACTGAGTAGAGCTCGATGACGAAGGTTGTAACATCCGTAAAAATCACCAACTTAAATCACCCGCTGAAATTTGTTTTCAAAATCTTTTTACTGTTGAGCTCCCGAAAATCCCATCTTCCCGATGATTTCGCCGTGCCGGCACCCAAAGCCGACAACCATCATTTTTATCCTCTCCACAAATTTCACCGCATGCCGGTCGACAAATCGCCGCACGTGCTCCGACCGTTTTCCGCAATCACCACTGACTCTCCCTTTCTTTTTCTCTTTTTCCCTCTCCCTTTTTTCTCTTTTCTTTTTCTTCCTTCTCTTTCTTCCTTTCTTTCTTCTTCTTTCCTCCTTTCTTCTTCTTTCCTCCTTTCTTCTTCCTTCCTTCTTCCTTCCTTCTTCCTTTTTCCTAGCCGCATGCGCCTGCTCCCTCCTACCGCACAACGACTGCCCCGGGCCCCCCTCCCCTCTCTTCCCTGCACGCGTAGGCTCGGCCCCCACGTCCGACCCCTCCCTGCACGCCGGCAGCGTGCGGCGCGCCCGATGTCGGCGCCGCGCTGCTCGCCGCGGCAGCGCCTCGTCCCCCCCAGCCAGCGCGCCACCAGCCCCTGCCATACGCCGGCCCCATCGCTACACCGCCGTGGCCCCTACTGCCTCGCCATCAGCACCGCGCCACGATGCCGCCCGTCGCCACACCTGGCCCCGGTCCCCACCACTACCGGCCGTTCCCCCACTCCTTCTGCCGGCTATAAAAGGGGGCGACACCTCGACCTCCTCCACACCCATCAGCTTGCCGCCCTTGCTCCCTCCTGTGCGCCACCTCTCGCCACACGTCGCCGCCATAGCACCGTGCGCCACCACCGGCGCCTCCTTCCCCGATGCCGCCCGCCCAAGGTAAGGGGTCAAATGGAATCCCCTTGCTCCCCTCTCCTTTCCCCGCTGCTGGGCCTCGCCGCCGGCGAGCCACAGCCAGCCGGCCGCCACCAGAATTCCCTCCCCATCTCCCTGTGTTCCTGAACCGAGAAGAAGAGAAAAACACCCCCCCAATTTCGATCTGACCCCCTACTATCTCCTATTTGCAAAATAATCCTCCCACCTCTCCATACTCTTTTCACAGAACAACCCTTCCACCTTCCAAGAATATTTACAAACAAGTCACTGGTTCCTCGCAGTTAAACCCCTAAGCCTTGTTTTAACCCCTAAATACGTCTTTGCCTCATCATTTCATGCACCAAACTTCCTCCAATTAATCCCAAATTCGACCACGTCATCCTCTACTATATTCCCGCCGAATCATCTACAAATCCTATGAAAATACTCATTCCTCCTATTTTTCGTTCGCTTTCTCTGTTCAAGCTCAACGGGTAAAATCTTTTTTTTTCTTTTATTTATCGTATGCCCGATTGTGTGTGCCATAAATCGCGGAGTACCTGAGGAGGAGCTTGAGGAGGAGTTTGATCGTGAGCCCGAGCCCGAGGACCAGCACCGCGAGCAAGAACTCCCGGCCAACTACGAGGACGGCAAGTCCAATCTCACCCTTTGATGCATATTTATCCCAGTTTTTCAAACACAACCTATTGGCCTGTTTTATAAAATTGCATATTGTTTTACTGCTGAAACACGATTGGATAGCTACCCCTTGATTGCTATGAGCATTCCTTGATTGTCCTATAATTATCTCTAAATATGATTTGCTCTGTTTGGATGATAATTATTGCTAGAATGCTTAGGACTTTGTTACTCAATTCAATCATGACTACAATGGTTTATTTAAAGAATAAATGTGTGAGTATTTTCAAATGAGAAAATTAGGTTTTTGGAAATAAAGAAAAGAGATGCTTAGATGAGATGGATGGTTGTTTCTGTGTGAAATGCCAATAAGTTGGGTTCGTACCTTTGTGGTTGAGCAAGGTTGGGAGATATCCATTTTGTCACAGTTAAGGACCAAGTTGATGTGCCATCTTGCCTAACCCAACTATCGTGCAACCACTCGACCGTTGTGTGGGCGGCAGCTTAGCATAAATCCCACTAGCTGGTCCGTGGATGGGGTTGGACTTGTTGAGTACTTTTGTACTCACCCTTATTTTGTTGCTTCAGAGGAAGACCCATACTTCGTCGCTGAGGATTTCAAGTATGAGGTCGCTTCCGCACCCAACACTGCCTGTGGTGTTGGCCTTTGCAGAATGCTTCCGCTGCCGTGTAGTCCCGAGTGCTGTCTCTTGACAGTATCTTGGCTCGCTGCTGTTGTTTATTTACTTATCATTTAGGCGTGGCTTTCGCGCCCACTCTCTCGGGAGTTGTACAGTTTATGAACCATCTGTTGAATAAATGTGTTATCAGCCTCCTAGGGCTGATATTTGTATCATATTTAGTCTCCGTTGATGTGGGAACGCTTCAAAGGTGAAGGTGCAGGTGCGGCAGATGTGGGACGCGATCCGGTACGGCAACGTCGACCGCCACGAGGACCGGCAAGCGCTGGAGCCGCTTTTCACCACGGTCCCGATGGAGATGGCGGCCAACCTCTCGGTGAAGAGGACCGCCAAGGACACCTAGGACACCATCGCTGTGGCTTGCATCGGCAGCGCCCGCGCCCGTAAGTCCACCCTGCAGAAGCTTCATCAGGAGTGGGATCATCGTGCTTTCAAGCCGGGCAAGGACATCGATGACTTCGCCCTCCATCTCTCCAGCCTGTTGCAACAACTGGCGTGGTACAGCGATAACGACATCAACGAGGAGAAAGCCACTGAGAAGTTCCTGCACGTCGTCCCGAAGTACTCGCAGCTCGCCATCTCCGTCGAGACGCTGCTCGACCTCTTAGCATTGTCGATCGAGAAGGTGACGGGGCGGCTCAAGGCAGTCGAAGATCGCGAGGAGCTGTCACCTGGCAGGACGGTCACCATCGGTGGCAAGCTCCACCTCACCGAGGAGCAGCGGCTCGCCCGCCAGAAGGAGCTGAAGAAGGGGGAGCCTTCTTCCTCGACTGGCAGCCGCAAGCGCAAGCCGCCCAAGGTGCGAGGAGGTGCCAAGGGCGGCGCACGCGGAGGCGCCGAGGGCGGCACTACCAGCGAGCTCAAGGCTGCACGAGACGACACCTGCCACAATTGTGGCTGGAGTGGCCACTGGGCCATGGAGTGTCGCCAGGAGAGGCGCGGCAAGGCTCATGTCGCGCAGGCTGTGGAGGAGGATGAATCAGCTCTGTTCCTAGCTCACGGGAGCATCGAGCTACTTCCAACGGCACTGGCCACCATTGCTCTCCTCCACCTCGACGAGCCGCGTGCACGTCTTCCTTGGCGACGGTTCCAATGATGAAAAGATCGACTGCTGGTTCCTCCACAGTGGTGCTACACACCACATGACCGGGCGTCGGGAGTTCTTCTTCAACCTGAACATCGACGTGCGTGGCTTCGTCAAGTTCAACGACTCTTCGACCGTGGAGATCAAGGGCATCGGCTCCATCGTCCTCATCGGCAAGACTGGCAAGCATCGACTCCTCACCGGAGTCTTCTACATCCCTACGCTAAGGAACTCGATCATCAGCCTTAGGCAGCTCAATGAGATCGGTTCGCGCATGGAGATCGATGGCGGAGTGCTCCACATCTGTGATCGACAATAGCGCCTACTCGCTAAGGTGGAGAGGGGGAGCAATCGTCTCTACGTCCTCTACGTGGATGTGGTGCAGCCTCTTTGTCTTACTGCTTGCCGCGACGACGAGGCTTGGCGGTGGCATGAGCACTTCGAGCACTTTCACTTCGAGGCCCTCAGGTAGATCGACACCAAGGAGATGGTGCGGGGCATGCCGTGCATCGACCATGTGGAGCAGCTCTGCAACGCCTGCATCATGACGAAGTTGAAGTGATGCCCCTTCCCTCTCCAGGCAAGCTTCCAAGCCAAGGAGAGGATCTAGCTCGTGCACGGCGACCTCTGCGGGCCGGTGACGCCGGCTACTCCCGGAGGGTGGTGCTACTTCCTACTACTCATCGACAACGTCTCCCGGTACATGTGGGTGGACAAATAGAACAGACAATGTCGAGCCAAGAGCATTTTCATTACTATGGAAAATGTCCTCCTCGACACCAAGGGAGCTGGTGCGAACGCCATCAAGAACATTCAAGCTGCTGCGGGGAACGAGTGTTGCCGCAAGCTTCGAGTGCAACGCACCGACAACGGCACCGACGAGGGGATCCAGTGCCACTACTCCACGCCGTACACCCTACAGCAAAACAGCATCATCGAGCGGTGCAACCAGACGGTGGTGGCCATGGCCCGAGCCCTCCTCAAGCAGAGGGGGATGCCCACCATCTTCTAGGGAGAGGCGGTGATGACAGCCATCCACATCCTCAACTGCTCGCCCACCAAGGCTCTCGATGGCATGACACCATACGAGGCTTGGCATGGGCGCAAGCTGGCGGTCGGCCACCTCCGTGTCTTCGGCTACCCCGCGTACGTCAACGAGCTGAACCACATCAGCAAGCTCGACGACAGGAGCACCACAGGGGTGTTCATCGGCTACGCTGAGGGAGTGAAGGCCTACCATATCGTTGACCCGGAGACACAACGTGTGCGCACAACACGCGATGTTGTGTTCGACAAAGGGCGAGGTTGGGCGTGGGGCAAGATGGTGGACGAGTGTCTTCAGTTGCATATGCTCGGGGGCTAAGATGTGGTGGGGGACGATGGCGCTAGCGCTCGAAGATTGGGCAGTGGCGGCGGCGCTAGGGATACAATGCGGAAGATGAAAGGGCAAATGGCAAGGGTGAAACGGAAGGGATAACTTTCTCTGTTACTTATAACAGCAGCACAATAATACTGGGTAGTGGATCTATTTTATTTAAAGGATTTTCATGAAATCAGGAGATTTGATTGGTGGTTACCTTTATTTCACGAGAAGATTATTCCACGAGATGGTCACATTGACCAAGTTTGACTCTTATACCCACCAAGCTAGTCAGCTAAAGGCTCAAGGGTTGTATGCCACCTCTCCATCGATAAAAAGGTTTTTCTCCGGATCTTAAGGGGAAAGTGAGGCAATTTATAGATTGACCCTCAACCTGATTCTTCGATTCAACCTAAGGCTCGGGGGCTACTCCATATGGAGTGCGAATTTTATCGCACTTTCATATAAAATTCAAGGTTAAAGACCACATAGTTCAAGATAATCAGGGCTTGAGCACATTCTAGTCTCGTGGTAATTTTTGGGCACCTTTAAAGATTCAACCTGATGAAGTACTCGAAGAGCACCAGAAGTAGTCAGTGAAGGTCAACAAAAGTACTCGGAACTGCTACATTTGACTAAAAAGTACTCGAGAGCTTGTCGTACATACATCTATGGGCCCACCAAAAGGTTTGGACAGATCCAAATATGGGTCTGGACACCGAGACGTATCTGACATGGAGACCATGGTGCAAGGCGGCATAGTCTACATGGAAAGACACGAAGTAGTTGAGGATTTGGAAAGTACTCATTGTAATAAGAGTAGGACTTCTCTAGTCGTATCCGACTAGTATTCTTGTAATCAACCGATCTGTAACCCTACCCCCGTGTATATAAGGCGAGATAGGGACCCCCTCCAAAGCAATCCAATACAACCAACACACAGGATGTAGGGTATTACGCTATTCAACAGCCTATACCTATCTAAATCGTGTGTCTGTGTTTACCTTCGAGTTCCTAATCTCGACGAGCCCCACCAACCAAAACACTACCTCAGACACCCCTCTCGGTAGGTTGCCGGGTCTAAACACTGACACTCCTTCAGCTGCGACGAGCTCTCCACCGCCACTACCACAGCCGGCCACGCCACACTCTCTTGTGCCGGCAGCTACTTCTCCGGGCACGGCTGCACCAACATCGGCTCACGATGAGCATAGCCCGGTGGAGTTCGCCACTCCGCTCTCCCATGACGAGGACCGCGTCAACATGTACCACGACGACAAGCCTCTACAGTACCGCACCATGGACGACATCCTCAGCGACTAGTCGGTGCCGGGACTTAGACCGCACGACCTAGAGGCGGAGCTTCACCTCACGTACGGTGACGGCGAGCCTTGCTCTTTCGCTGAGGTTGAGGGACACGCAGCATGGCGCGCTGTGATGAAGCTGGAGATGGATGTGGTTGAGAAGAATCGGACTTGGGAGCTGGCTGATCTCCCTCCCTATCCCTGCGAGATCGCCCTTAAGTGGATGTACAAGCTGAAGAAGGATGAAGCTGGTGCTATCGTCAAGCACAAGGCTCGACTGGAGGTGTGCGGGTTTGTGCAGCAGGAGGGGATCGATGACGACGACACCTTTGCTCCTGTTGCACGGATGGAGTCCGTGTGTCTCCTCCTCATTCTGGCTGCCCAAGAGGGCTGGCGTGTCCACCACATCGACGTCAAGTCGGCCTTCCTCAACAACGACTTGAAGGAGGAGGTCTACGTCCACCAGCCATCGGGATTCATCATCCCTAGCAAGGAGAACAAGGTTCTACGCCTACGCAGGGCCCTCTACAGCTTGCGGCAGGCACCACGAGCTTGGAATGCCAAGCTGGATTCCACCCTGAAGACCATGGGCTTCGAGCAAAACCCGCACGAGGCGGCCGTCTACCGGTGGGGCAAGGGAGGCTATGCCCTGTTGGTGGGCATCTACATCGACAACCTTGTGATCACTTGCGCCAAGGAAGAAGAGGTGGAGGCGTTCTAGGATGAGATGAAGGCCGCTTTCCAGATGAGCGACCTGGGGCCTCTCTCCTAATACCTGGGGATCAAGGTGCACCAGAATGACTCCGGCATCACTCTTCGACAAACCACCTACACCAAGCGCATCGTTGAGCTAGGTAGGCTCACCGACTGCAACCCTGCCCTCACTCCAATGGAGGAGAGGCTGAAGCTGAGTTGCGACAGCACGATTGAGGAGGTGGACGCTACGCAGTACGACGCCTTGTGGGGAGCCTTTGCTACCTTGCCCACATGCGGGCGGACTTGGCGTTCTCCGTCGGCTACGTCAATCGGTTCATGCAGCGACCGATGACGGAGTACCAGCAGGCCATCAAGAGGATCCTTCGCTACATCGCGGGTACTCTTGACTACGGCCTACACTACTGGAGGTGTGCTGGCGCTGCGCCCTTCATTGGCTACAACGACAGCGACCACGCCGGCGACATTGACACCAGCAAGAGCACGAGTAGGATGTTGTTCTTCCTAGGCAAGTGCCTCGTCAGCTGGCAAGTCCTTAAGCAACAGGTGGTGGCTCTGTCCATCTGTGAGGCCGAGTACATCACCGCTACTTCCGCTTCGACTCAAGCTCTCTGGCGCGCTCGACTGCTCGGTGAACTTCTTGGCAGAGATGCTGAAGTTGTGGACCTCTGGTGGACGGCAAGTCTGCTCTAGCCCTGGCGAAGAACCCCGTCTTCCACGAGCGAAGCAAGCACATCAGGGTGAAATACCACTTCATCAAGGGCTACCTGGAGGAAGGAAGCGTGAAGGCCAACTACATCAACACCCAAGACCAACTCGCTGACCTCCTGACCAAGAGAACTCTCGGAAAGATCAAGTTCCAGGGACTTCGCTTCAGGATTGGGATGGTTCAGCTACCACAAAAGACTTAGGGGAGAATGATATAATAAGTCTAATTAGTGGTGTGGTAGGTGTGAGTGTGGTTGGTGGTGCATGTGAGCACCTTATCTATGTATTACCTAAAATACCCCTGCTACCTACCCTGCCTTATCTCTATATATATACCCCAAACTGCTATCTTCAATGTGTGGTTAATGGAAAGAGATCATTCGGGACCAACAACTTATATGGGTGATAGTGATGCTCATTTGTTCCAGTTCGTGGGCGGAGTGACATTGGCAAAACAGACAGCCCGGTCAACAGTGCTCGTTGTCCCAAAGTGTTTCTTGCCTGACTTCTGCTACTGAACACATGGATCCATGATCCATAACCCATCTATGAATCCCTTGAAGAGAAGGAAACAAAAAGGGCGATGAGATTGTTTCACCCGTTTCTTCAGGTTTACCATCTGCATCCATTTCTTTTTCTTCCTCCATCAGGCGTTGTTCTTCTCCTAGCTAGAAGCGCACCGTGCTTCCTCACGTGCCCACAGCTCACCCCGGCCACGGCCAGTCCACCTCCTTCCAGTCTCCGATAGCGCCCTCAGCCCTCACTGCAGTCTGCAGGATCTGTGATCACTGCCCCTGCCCTGCTAACCCGGCTCTGTCAAGACCGTCTCTGTCACGGGGAGCTCGCCGTCAGTGTGATCACGAGAAGGAAATAACCATCACCGGAAGCTCACTGCCGGTGCGATCACACGGGAAACCCCAATTCCAATCACCTGAATTTGAGGCTGTGAACCAAGAATCCTCGTCACTAAAAGCCTCTGAAATCTGAACAACGAGATTACCAGTATCATTCAGAGAAAAGAGCAGATGAAACTAGAATCCAAGATAATATGAATACGAGTTCATTCTTACATTCATACCGCATGCATGCGGCATACATCGATCAACCACCTGGAGCAGGATGCTGCATCCATCAACACGTCCACTCCTTGGGTTAGTTGTATCGTATGCGACACACCACTGTCACCGGATCCTACAAAACAGATGTAGAACCCGAATTAGCAGACCGTTTAATTTACAGACCTAATAATCAGTAACCACAATCAGATAGGAAGGCTAACGATCGATACTAACACACATGACATGACCATTATTATGGTCTAATAACTCGGAGGCACACTTCAGTACTGTACCTACAGTACCAGTGCCGCCATTGTAGGTAGGTGCTGAGTGCTCAGCAGTCAGCACCATAGTAGCTTAATGGTCTGCATCTTGTGGAATCATGGTGATCAAGGGCTTGGCGAGCCCAGGCAGCCTATCTGCTGCACCAGCTCCTCCACCTCCTCGTCCCCCATCTCCTCCCACGGCTCGGCCACCTCCGCTGCGGCCGCGGCCGCGACGAGCTCCTCCACCTCGGCGTCGATCTCCACCTGCTCCTCCCCGAGCAGCTCGTACCATATCATGTCCGTGGCGGTGGCGGTGCTGCTGGGGCTCTGGCTCGCCGCCGTCACGGCCGGGACGGGATCCGCCTCGACCACGGCGCCCGCCGCCAGCGCCAGCTCCTCAAACGCGAGGACGTCCGCCGCGTCCGGCGCGGCCGCGGCGGAGGCGTCGAGCAGCCGCCGCTTCCTGCCGGCCTCCACGGGCGCGTGGCCGCGGCGCGCCAGCAGGCCGTCGAGGAAGCCCGGGTTCCCGACGGCGCGCGCCAGGAAGGCCGTGCACTGCTCCTGCCGCCGCTCCGTGCCGCGCACGCGGCACTCCATGTCCAGCAGCTGCGCGCGGGCCTCCTGCTGCCCGCGCCGCAGCCGCGCCAGCTCCAGCGCCAGCGCCTCTCGGTCCCGCCGCAGCCTCTCGAGCTCGCTCTCGCGGACGCCGCCGCTCCCGCTCGCGCCGTCCTTCTCGCACGACGACGGCGGCCCGGACGCCGTGGATCCTCCCGCAGCGCCGCGCCGGCGACGGATGTTGGCGAGGAGGTGGCGCTGGCCGGCGAGGAAGTCGGCGTGCGCGAACTCCCACCTGTCCGGGCTCACCTTGCGGAACCCCTGCACAGCATTAACCATCGCGTGCACACGAACAGCACAAGAACAATTTGATGAGCAGATATAGAATCAGTAAATTGATTAGCAAAAGAATAACATTGCAATGTCAGTAATTACGAATTGAAGTGCGATTGATTACTGACGTAGGTGTTGAGCTGGCGGAGGAAGGTGGAGAAGTTGGCGTGCTTGAAGCGGCGCGGGAGGAGCCCCGCCGCGAAGGCGTGCGGGTCCCACACCACGAAGCTGTTCCGCGCCGCGCCCCACGACACCACGCCGTCCGTCGCCGGATCCTCCACCAGCTCGAACGTCTTCGCCACGAACGGCGGAACCGCAGGCGCCGTCGCCGGCTGCCAAGGCTCCGGCGCCGCGCCTGCCCGCCCGCCAGCGTCCAGCACCACCACTACTTCGTCCTCCTCCTCCTGCTTGACCGTCACGGCGGTGGGGTTCTCCATCCGGCGGGTGCCGCGACGAGTTCGATCGCTGCGTCGAGTAGTCGGGTGCGTCGGGTTGGTGTCTTTGATTTGGCGGGAGACATGGGTGGTGTTCTGGTATTTATAGGGAAGGAATGGAATGTTCTGGAAAGTACGAGAAGGAGGGGATGGAGCAGGAGCGGCGTCGGATATTTTGCTTGGAAGGTTCTCACGGGCGCTAGAGCTCGCTGGACGGCGGGGCCGCGAGATAGTTTTGCTGCCGCCGTGGCGCGTCGCTTGGTCATTCGATTTGAATTTTTTTAATCCTTCTTTTTGGTGGGGGACAATTATTTTTTCTTCCTCAAAGGAAAGGTTATCATTTGATTTGATTGATGGGGACGTGAGTGCCCCACTTGGCAGCCTGCCAGAATCATTTGAATCAGGTTGATTTGAATGTGCTATTGGGCTGGGCTGGATCAGACTCTCTAGAGCGGTCCGGGCCAACTTACAAATTGTTACATGTAGTCCAAGTGAAGGTTTTTTTTTAAAAAAAATAAACTCGGCGTCCATCATATTCCATGAGACGATTTACTACTTTCTCTTAAGCACCCTAATGCTTTCTCATTATTCTTTTTTTCCCCTCTCTACCACCAAATTTTCCTCTCGTCTCGAGCACCCCCTGGCCATTCTTTTTTCTTGCAGGTGAGAGGGTCCCACTACCCTAAACACCACGTACACAGTGGTAGGCATCGTCTCTCGTAATCCAGGGACGGAGCCAGGATCATAGTATTAGGGGGCCAATCAAGTTATTTTATACAAACTATTAAATGCAAAGGGTCAAATACTATAAGTTTCAGAGTTTTTTAATACAAAATATACAACCATATAGTGCTAATGCTTTGAGCATAGGGGAGGCCATGGCCCTGGCAGCCCCTCCCTAGCGCTCCGTACCTGCTCGTATCTGTCTGTTTATAATCCCTATTCCCTCCCTCCCTCGCACACAAAACTTGAAGATAAATCATATATAGCATATGTTGACCAGATACTCTACGATAGGTATGATGATGTACACAAAGTATATAAAAAATAATGATATGACATCATCTATCATGCCACGACGAGCTGAGCTACAACACACAACTCAGTCGTCTTCACTGATGTGCACTATCATAGGAACATTTGACCTGCGAATGAAGAACCTCCAAAAGCAAGAAACGACATACATATGAAAGCACCGTGGATCGACACGCCTTTATAATGCAACAGGCGCCAACATGCGTCACCACCACTCGGGCACCCACGAGCGTGCCCCCCGTTCAGGAGGGTCGTGGTCTAGCTAGTGCGAGCAAGGATCAGTGTGGAGCCAAGGGCGAGAGGTGGATTGTGCAAGGATTGGAGGACTACAACAAGGCAAGATACTGTTGCATTGTGAGCGGTGACGGGATCCGATTCCGCGCTGGATGGAGAGCGTAATCGTGATTCTACTCCGCCTTATTCATTTGCGCGCACTCGTACCTGAACCGTCCCACCCTAATAACCAAATAAAATGTAACGTGATTCCTTGTCATTGTGATCGGATCCCATCCCAAAATGGTCCAACCAAACAACACCCTGTTTGATTGCACGCTTTAAACACGGAAACCTGTGGTGCGATTTGGCCATTTTCCTATATCTAGCTCCCTCCAACAAATGCATGCCCGTGTTTTGTGCTGGTTTTCAAATTTTGCACCAAATAATCGTTTCATTTCCCACACAAAGCAAGCAACATAACATAAAAAAACAATGCATGTACAATGTACTTCGTAAGCTAATAGGATTAAAACATGTGTTAATTAAAGGCAAAGTTAGAACGAACAGTCACATGATGAGCAAACAAGCTTAATGATGGATAAGTAATGGACTTAATAACATGTTTTCGGACATTTGGACAACATCATCCTTCTTGGCTACGCGCTACTCCTCTCTCCCTGATGATCATGGAGTACGAACAGTCACATCAAGCTTGAACGAACAGTCACATGGAGTACGTCGCTGATGATCAGGGAGGACGCAGCCACTCCTTCAAGCGTAAACTCGGAGCGCCTGCAGCTGGCTGCTGCTGTTGGCCCCAGGATGTTATCGACATGAACCGAATTGTGCGTAGAGAGAAAGATTGACAGATCACCCAAGAAACACTCAAATTTCATACCTATCAGTCAATCAACAACAGTCCGAAATCCCTCCGATGCCGAGCCTTCACTTTCCTTGCATGCATCCTTTTCTTCTCCTTGTATATATGCACCTCAGGCGTGCATGCTAGCTCTCGCCATTGCGAGATCATTCCGAGCCGAGGTGTATAGATGGAGGACGAGACGGAGGTGGTGGCCATGACGGCGCCGGAGGCGGAGGCGGAGAGCGTCTGCGGCGAGGCCGGTGGGGAGCGGAAGAGGAAGAAGAAGACGCTGGGGCGGCAGAAGATCGAGATCAAGCTCATCGAGAGCCGGTCGGCGCGGTACGTGTGCTTCTCCAAGCGGCACGACGGCCTCTTCAAGAATGCCGTCGAGCTCGCCGCGCGCTGCGGCGCGCACGTCGCCATCGTCGTGTTCTCCCGCGCCGGGAAGCCATACTCGATCGGGTACCCCTCCGTGAACCCCGTCGTCGACCGCTACCTCGACCCCGCCTCTGCCTCCGCCGCCGCCCCGTGCGCGGCCGCGGTGGCGCGCCTGGCGCCGATCCTGCGCGAGTACGAGAGCGAGAAAGAGCGCCTGGAAAAGGCCATGAAGGCGGAGGTGATCAAGCGGAAGGCGCTCGACGCGGCGGCGCGCGCGGCCGGCGTGCGGGCCGCCGACGACGACGTGTGCCGCGCGGGGATACCGGAGCTTCTCGCCATGCTCGCCGCGCTCGAGCGGGTGCAGGCCGAGGCGGCGGAGCGCGTGCGCGAGGCCACCGTCGAGGAGGTTATGATGCAGCAGTGTGCGGGCGGTGGGTGCCAGCGACCACGCCTTCCACTACCCCACCGCCGGCGCGTTCACGGCCGACAGCGGCGCCGGCAGCAGCCACCCCGACCCCGGGGCCATGGACGCGCAGACGACGATGCTGATGGGCGGCGACGTCGACCATGCGCCGATGCATTTTGCCTCGATGATGCTGCCTACTTATTATCTTCCGCCGCCGCCTTTAAACTATGGCTCCAACCACAACCAACTCGCAGGCTATGGCTACAACTACGACCTTGGAGACGGCAGCGGCCATGACGCTGCGAATGAATTGGAAGGGTACTACTACTACGGGACGACGACGACCTGCAACTTCTTTGGATAGCAACGCGTCAGTTTGAACAATTAATTATTAATTCTATCTGGATCCGATGCACTTCTGTTTCCATGCGCGTTCTCTTCCTCACCGTCCTCAAGGTCCGGGACCCCACCAGGCCACCACCCGCCTCGTCTCCACGCGCCTGGCGGGGGTCGCCACGCGCCTGGCGGGGGTCGCCCCGCGCCTCACCTTCTCGGCCATCTCCCTCCAGCTCAACGTCACATTGTTGCTCACCGTGGCCGTGCACAACCCCAACCCGGCCTCCTTCGCCTACGACTCCGGGGGCCGGCGGCCATTGGCACGGGCATCGCTACGCCAGGGCGGCAGCGAGCTGCTCGGCGGTGCGCGCCAGCGACTGGAGGTTGCCGCGCACGATGGTGTCCACGAACGTGCGTGTCTCGTCCGCGTGTTCCCGGGCGGCACGTCGACGACGTACGACTTGACCACCACGGTGTGGCCGGCGGCGGCCTCGTGCACGGTGGTGACCGACCGGTAGTTGGCGAGTCGGTGCTCCCCGCCGACGACCCGGAAGCTAAGCACGCGGTGCTCGTCATCGAGGATCTCGAGCTGCTCGTGGATGCTGGTGGCGGGGAGGCCCGACACGACACGCACCTCCCGCACGGAGCCCATGGCGCCGCCGTCGCCGTCCACGAGGCGGCAGCTTCGGATGAAGTGCTTGTACGCCTGCGGCCGGTCGAAGCGCCGCACCACCAACCAGACCGCCCCCACGGGCACTGCAATCGCCTGCACCACCGCCGAGCAGCACTGCCCCGGCGCGCATGGTTGGCTGGAGGTGGAAGAAGAGGGTGGGTCCTACCGGTCAGAGATAGAGAGGGAGGAAGAGAGGAAAAGCATCGGCGCTCGAAGAAGAAATGCAAAGGTATTATGGTCATTTGTCATGCTCAATCCACCCTGCTGCATGGATGTGGCTTGACACGTCAGCAAAAATAGCAAATGTGTTGGTAAAACTTCTTTCCGGTGGCAAATATGCAGGTGCTATTCTAAAACTAGGAGTTTTCATTCTAAGAGGGTGTTTGGATCTTTAGTCTGGACTAAAATTTATGTCATATCGAATATTCAGGTTAATTAGGAGGACTAAACATAAGCTAATTATAAAACTAATTACACAAACGGAGGCTAATTCGTGAGACGAATCTATTAAGCCTAATTAATCCATCATTAGCACATGTTTACTATTCATCACATTGTCAAATCATGGAGTAATTAGGTTTAATAGATTCGTATCGCAAATTAGCCTCCATCTGTGCAATTGGTTTTGTAATTAGTCTATATTTAATACTCCTAATTAGTATATAAACATTCGATGTAACAGGAATTTTAGGAGATTGCTTGGAGGTGGATCGGAGCCGTAGCCTGTTGGCTCCGTGGAGATCGACCGCTCAGATGCGCCGGCAGGGTTCGTCACTCGCTGTGTCGTGTCGAGGTCGAAGGCACAAACATTGTCTTTACGCTTTCTCATGGAGGGAAAAACTACCGTGTCACACATCTAGCTGCATTTGGGGATTCGACAAACATTTCTACTTCCGATCCACTGCTTCAAAAGCAAACATCGTCAGATTAAAAAAAAAAAGGTAAAGACTAGCAATCGGCCGGCCATTTTTTAGTCTATCTGCACGGCCTCAAACATCTTACCGCTCATATATGATAAAGTAGTATGATCCCTACTCCCTGCATTTCAAATTGTAAATCGTTTTAACTTTTCTAGGTTCATAAATATTATTATGCATCTAGACGTAAACTTATATCTAGGTGCATAACAAAAATTACAATTTGGGACTAAGGAACTTACAAGAGCTTATCCTCTCGCGTGCGCTGCCAGGCGTCGTCGTCGCCATGGATGCTCCTTCCCAGTCCCCAGACGTGCGCAATTTTTCTGTTTTGGTTTTGGGAATTTTTCATATCCGGAATGTGTTACATCATATTGTTGTTATTTTGGGTGTGTGGCTGATAGGTATTTCAATAATAACTGATAAACATTTCAATAATGCCCTGGAATGATTTCTGATTTATCTGTCAAGTATTTTAGTTGTGCCAACAATTGGGTGGTTTTGGGGTTGTTTAGTTATTTCTTCTCATTGGATAACAGGAGCTCATCACTTGTTTGATTGGGTCGACACAATAGCAACATTGGCAGCAATTTGTTTTGCCATCGCAACAGCAGCAATGTCTATCATTAGCTCGGCCAGCTAAGCAGCCCAACACTGTAGCAAGGTTTCAAATGTCAAGTAATGGAAGGTCATTTTTTTTCATGGTATAGTGATGCAACTGCTGGTTCCATTGTTTAATCATTACTTGCTCGCGTTTGGTCGTTCAGTTGAGTAGTTGTTTAGTTCATTCACTAAAATGAATTTTAGCTCATGTGGCTTTTGTTCATCTCATTTGATCTGTCCATTAGCTTTGTTGATATCTTCTGCAGATTCTAAGAATCTTCAAGCAATTGAACAACGATGAGAAGAAGCACCTTATGTAGACGTTCTATCCATGAAGTACTACTTTTGCTAGGGTTTCGTCTAGATTGTGCCGTTTCTATGAAGTATGAAGAAACAATGTTTGTTTTGGATCACGTTAATTTGCTTTGTACATTTGTTCTACATTGCTTCTGAGTTTGTTATAATATTCATTCAACTTTTAACAAAAATGCGTATGAGAAAACCATCATTAAAATATATTGTGAGATCTTGTTTTGTAGTTTTTGTTGAGCGCAACCCAATTCTGAAATCGGATTTCCATTTTAATGCACGGTTGTAAAACTATGGTTTTTTAAACTTGCGATGGAGTTGCATGTGCTGATTTAATTTAATGTGTGTTTGGTTGGTTGTATCATTTGATTCATGTATAAAATGGTTCAAATAATAATGATCCTTTTTGTTTGATTGGGTAAATCGTACCAACTCATCTAAGATGAAGCCATCCCACTTAATATATTATTCTACTAATAGGAGTAAACTATAAGAGTACAAGTAAATTGGTTAAACCCACCATCCAGGATCAATCATGCATGAGGTGATTCCTCAAATCAAACAATCCCGTAATGCTTGAACTAATATTCAAAATTACTGCTAATTATTCATGGTAGCCTAGAAAAATCGTTCCCACCTAGTTCCTTACCTTTGCAGGACTGTTCACTACTACTATTCGTTCTTCATCTTCGACACACAATATATTTCCAATATAACTTGTGGTACTTAAACTTGTCATGAATATTAGTATGCCATTTAAATACATATCTGTAAATCCCTAAACTTTGAAGTGTGTCATTTGAGGTCTAAATAACCCTACTTATCAAGTAATTGCAAAATGTGACACTGTAGCATGGAGCCAGAAAGATCCCAATGTCTCATATCGCTGTCACCTCTACCTTCCTCATATTGCCATCACCAAAATCCATGCATGAGGGAGTGATAATAGAATACTGAAGAGACGAGAGATGAAGAGGGTGATACCGACACAGACGATCATGGTTGGGTGGTTCTAGGGAGAGCGATCTTTTTGTCACCGGCGCTCGATCGGCGAAGAACTCCCAAGAATAAATTCCAAGAACATATGAACTGGAACAACCATTTCTAGCAATCTCCTCAGAAAGTCAGAACCTTCAATGCATCCAACCACCTGAATCCATCGACCTCAACCCGTCCACATCTCTCGTTGCAAGTGACAGTGACAGCAGCAACATGGCTTACGGTGATGCCAAGCAATCTATCTCAACCAGCTCCAAAGCCTCCTCCCCGCTCATCTCCTCCCACGGCTCCACGGCGGCAGCGGCGAGCTCCTGATCCGCCTTGGCGTCGATCGCCACCGGCTCCTCCCCCAGCAGCTCGTTCCATACCATGTCCAGGTTGGTGGCGGCGCCCGTGCTATGTGCCGACGCCACGGCCGGCATGGGAGCCGACTCGGCCTCGGCGCCCGCCGCCAGAGCCAGCTCCACGAACGCGAGGACATCCGCCACACCCGGCGTGGTCGACGTGGCGTCGGCGTCGAGCCGCCGCCGCTTCCTGCCGGTCTCATCGGCCGCGGCCGGGTCCCCGACGGCGCGCGCGAGGAAGGCCGCAGCGCACTGCTCCTGCCGCCGCTCCGTGCCCCGCACGCGGCGCTCCACGTCCCGCAGCTGCGCGCGGGCCTCCTGCTGCTCGCGCCGCAGCCGCGCCAGCTCCCGCGCCAGCGCCTCGCGTTCGCGCCGCAGCTTCTCGAGCTCCTTCTCGCGGCCCCCGCTCCCGGTCGCGATACTAGCCGTCTTCGCCGCCTTGCATCCGACTCCCGCGGCGCCGCGCCGGCGGCGGATGTTGGCGAGGAGGTGGCGCTGGCCGGCGAGGAAGTCAGCGTGCGCGAATTCCCACCTGTCCGGGCTCACCTTGCGGAACCCCTGCACAGCATTAATCATCGCGTGCACACGAACAGCACAAGAACAATTGATGAGCAGATATAGAATCAGTGAATTGATTAGCAAAAGAATAACATTGCAATGTCAGTATTACGAACTGAAATGCGATTGGATACTGACGTAGGTGTTGAGCTGGCGGAGGAAGGTGGAGAAGTTGGCGTGCTTGAAGAGACGAGGGAGGAGCACCGCCGCGAAGGCGTGCGGGTCCCACACCACGAAGCTGTTCCGCGCCGCGCCCCACGACACGACGCCGTCCGTCGCCGGGTTCTCCACCAGCTCGAACGTCTTCGCCACGAACGGCGGAACCGCCGCCAGCTTCCAAGGCTCCGGCGCCGCGCCTGCTCGCCCGCCAGCGTCGCCGTCGGTGTCCAGCACCACCAGCAGTTCGTCCTGCTGCTTCACCGTCGCGGCTGCGGGGTGATCCATCCGATCCGGCAGAGGGCGGCAGGTGATGCGATCGACGAGCTCGTTCGGTCGGTGGTTTGGGTTCGTGTTTTGGCGGGAGACATGGCATGATGGGTGCTGCTGTGTTATTTATGGGAGAAGGATCGGAATGTTCTGGAAAGTACGAGAAGCAAGAGGAGGAGGAGGAAGCGGTGGTGATCTGGTGGATAATGTTCCATGGAAGCTTCTCACAGCCGCTAGAGCTCACCGGGGCGCCCGGGATTTGATTTGATGGGTGATGTGGACGCGACTGCCGAGCGGAAAGAAGAAGGAACGTGTTCCCACCCAAGTCCGGCCCAGCCCGAGGGTGAGCTGGATCTATTGGGCCGATCTCGGGGCTAAGATTTTAGGCCTGCCTCAGCCCTCAGCCAATCGTGCGTGCGACTGACTTATGAGTATACAGTTCAAATATAATATTTGGAGGAGAATAAAAACAAATTTTATAATTTATTAAAGAGTAGGACAATGTTTATCTTAATCAATATTTTATTGGTGAAATGAACATTGTTAGTTCATAAGATAAAAACTGGGATATGCATGCAATTGCTCATGTCGTCCAAGCGGAACGCGGAAGATTGTTGAATTTCACATGTCAAATAAACAAATAGTGAAACGGCTGCCGACTTAGGCCTTGTTTAGTTAGCTAATTTGGGAGATGCAAAATTCCTGTTCCAACACTGTAGCACACTGTAGCGTTTCGTTTGTATTTGTGAATTATTGTCCAAATATTGACTAATTAGGCTCAAAAGATTCGTCTCGCAAAGTACAACAAAACTGTGCAATTATTTTTTAATTTCGTCTACATTTAGTACTCCATGCATGTTCCGCAAGTTTGATGTGATGGGGAATCTTCTTTTTGCATAGTGTCAAAGGGAGGTAACTAAACGTGACCTTACATTGATAGAGAAGATAGCGAAAACAGCTATACAACACAACAGCAAACGGTCATGATTGAAAAGAGAGAGAAAAAAAAGCACACAAGATCAGCCGGTGGGAATTATAAATAGTGATATGTAGTTGCTCGATCACAAGATATCAAGAAGGTGGGCGGCGGAGGAATCATGTTCATCAAGCACTAGTAATAGTGTTACACTGTGATTTGGTATATTTGCATCCAATAATTAACATCTTTGACAGACCTAGCGTCTCCTCTCAGTTCTCCCCCGCGTCACTCCACCTCAGGAGCGGCTTGGGTGGATCTCGCTCCCCCGAGCACCACTGCCTCCCAGCACCCCCTCTCCCGCCTTGCTGCTACCCGAGCGGCCGTCAGAAGTCTGCGTGGCTACAAGAAAGATAGTGGCGGAGCTCCACCACCCCTTCCTCCTTCTCTCCTTCCCCCTCCCCTCTCGTGCTCTCTTTGGTCGTCCATGGCGGCAGCGGCTGTCTCCAGCGGTCCGCGGCCGGATCCGCCCCGCGAATGGCCGGATCCACACCCCCGGCCGACGGATCTGCTATCTTGGGTCCTCAGCACGTCGGGGTCGTGCGGTGCCTTCCAGCGGCGGCGACGGAGCTCGACGTGCAGCTAGTGAGCGGTGGGGCTCGGCTGCGGCGGTGCCTGCGGCCAGCGAGCGGCAGGGCCCGCGGCCGGCAAGCGATGTGACCCGGTGCCCTCTGTGGCGCGCACGGCATCCCTCCTTCCATGGCGCGGCTGTGGCTGCACCCCCGGTCGGGGCGCGACTAGGGATGCCAGGCGCTCGGACTAGGCAACCTAGGTTGTCCTGGGATGGCTGCCTACGGCAGGTCGCAGTGGGCGCGCAGTTTCCTAGGATGGCTGCCTACGACAGGTCGCAGTGGGCACGCACACCGCTGAAACCGATGGGGCCGTTGTTTGGGCTCATGGCAGGTCTTTTGGGCGAAAGCTCTACTTGATCTTGTATCGGTCGACGGCGATGGTGATACTGTGCATTGCTCTCCTTCTTGAAGGCATCGTTGGAAGGATCTTGCCGCCTTCTTCTCTAGGTGAAAACCTTTGAACTACTTGGCTGGTTCTGGCAGCGGCGGCATCTTGACGTCGCTTCCCTCTCGGGGGCCTCGCCATGGAGGAGTTGTTGAGCCCTGCGATGCCGTGGTCGAGATCGCTCATATTGTGGCAGTAAATGACGTTGCTCAAGCTTGATGTCACAGTCAAGATCGACTCAGTGCGGTTACTATGTGACACAAGATCAAGCTATGGTTAATCATTTCTTGCAGAATGTTTCTATCATCAACTGTTTCTAAGTAGATAAGAGAGGTGAAGGACTGTTGCTGCAATGAGGACAATTCAAGTTTGAAGCAAAGACATGGAAGAAAATTGAAGCTTAGTCTTTATTTTCATGCTTTAGTTTTCTTTCTTGTTTGTTTGGAGTGTCTCTGTGTTGAAGCTTGGAGTCTAAGTACTCGTGTATCGTCTGGCTATGTGGCCAGACTTGTTTCTTGGTGGTCGTAGACATTTACATGCGAATGTTGAAGACCGAATATTTTTCTTAATCTAAAAAAATAATCAACATCTTTAACATTGGATTATTGACGTGTTCCTAGCTTAGCATCTGCTACCTTCCATGAGCTTTTGGTTCTTCTCCTTGATCTCCTTGATCTCTTTGTCCATCCTGCCGATGGCGTAGAGCAAGTAGGCCGACCCGGGCACCGCGGTGAATTTCAAGCCCTCCCAGAAACTCAGGCAGTGCCCGCCCCAGCAGCCGCCGCAGCAAGGGGCCGGCTGCGCCGCGTGCAGCTGCTCGCGCACGCGCACCACCCGCCGGACCAGCTCGGCGGCCGCGCGCCGGGCCACCGACGGCGGCCTGCATGCCTACCTCTTTTGCCGCGCGCTCGCCGAAGTCAGGTCGAGTGGTTTTGGCTTCTGGGTTTTGTTTGGTTGGGTTATATGGGATCATGGGCTTGCTTTGCTCCGGTCCTGGATCCGTGTCTGTGTTCCACGTAGTCTGGACCTCCGCATCTGTCCAGTATTGCAGCAATATGCCGCATCCGCCTAGTATTCATCAGAACAATCCTGTGCCTCTAACGGGAAATACAGACATGGCATGGCATCCAAGCTTGCGAACAAGGCAAGCAACAAGATTTAGTGTTTGAGAGGAATACCAGAATTGCTTGTTCTACTTACATCTGTCCATCTGGGCTTCAACAGTCAACGTTACATTTCACAGGGTTCCGAAACTAAACGGTGCAACGAGCCCGAATTGCATGACAAGATACCACGATGTTGCGACGCGCAATTCACGATGTCACAGATCAGTGCAAAAAGGAACAAATCAATCAATAGTTCAATTTGCGACATCGCAGGTCAGTGGAAAATGAATAAATCACATAATGAAAAAATAGTTCGGAATCTCTATGCAGGTCTTTAATCTATGTGCAAAACTGATATTTGAAGATATCTAGACCTATCTGTGTTCAGATTCCATGTGTCTCTGTTTTCACACGATCTGTGTAATGTTTGTGACAAGTTATTCAGAACAACAACTATCTGACTGAGATGGCAGCCTACAAAAACTGGCTTCACCATGCTCTCCAGCCTGCAGGAATAAGTATGCCAGTCCCCACGATACCCTTGCTCTTCTTTTTAATCACCAAAAGACACAATTCTTCTTCTGAACATATATTTCAATCTCATCTCCAGTTTGTCATCACTATCAAGCATCACGTAATATGTTTCCTTCCTTAAAGCACAGTGCTCCTGTGTCCTGAGCAAGCACGAGATTGCTGCAGTAAGGTGTAGAGTCATGGTATGATAAAGCAGCAGTTTGACTCAAAACATCAAAGACAGCAGAAAAAACTAAAGCTCTGTCCTAAAATATAAAAAAAATGCTGCTAGAGAAAGTAACATTTGAATGCATTCAGCTGTGTTGGTGGACTTCTCACCTGATGGTTGGCGTGAAGGAATGATCCTGATCAAATTTACAGGCCATATGTAACAAACATCAAGATGAAAAATTATGCTGGTCGAATTTGTGGCCTCTATGATATTCTTCCTGATAGGCTTATCCTGTTGCCAACATAAATCTGAGCTGTCCATCCTTCCACAAGTGAGATACACCTTCACCATTTTGATCCATGTAAAATTATAACACTTTGTAGCATCTTATTGGGAACGGCAAACTTCCAAAGCATCCTGCCTTAATTCATAATCAGTATTTGCTTGCGTGGATCTGACTGAGTCAAACATATTTCTAGTGTAAAGTACATACTATCAGGAAAAGCTTGTCATCTCACAAAAAGGTGCTAGAAGTACTGATTTCCTTTGAACATCATATGCACACTCTTGAAAATATTTTCAGGTTGCCCAATAGCAGATGGCAGAAGAATATGGTGTTATCTTCTAGCTCTCTGCCGTTTCTGATGCTGCATCCATCAGTTCAATTAGGAATGTTGGATCTCAATGGAAGGATGAACATGTGACAGGAGACAAGGAGGTGCAAAGTCTACTTCTTCATTAGGTTTGTGTGGGACTTCCTTATTAACATGAGGAAAGGATTCTTATGCATACAGTCCATTAATCAACTGACATCTTTTGATTGCACCAAATTACACTGAGGTCCTCATGGGGCCATAGGAAAACTGAATCCATATTCTTTACCTATGACATGTGCCACTAGATTAAAATTACTTCAGTGGACTCCCATAGCTGCAAAATCATTCAAGCTCCCCAGTAAGATGGGCAATTGAAATAATGGATGTTAATATATTTTATACCATATATTGTAACTTCATTCTACTTAACATAGCAAAGCATGAACATTAATGGGTAATGAAGAAAAAGAACTTTGAAGAACGAATATCAGACAAATGTTATTTGCTTGTTTCTCCATGTCTAGCAGCATGATAATGATCATCCAAAACAAAGACAATATCTAGGGTGTTTAGTTTGAGTAACCACCTCATATAGGATAATTTGCTCCATCATAGGATGATTCTATTATTTTAATGGGATATCCCCATTATCATTTTTTTATAAATTTCACTTATGAGGACTGAGGCAATGATTTCTAACCCATCCTACTACTTGACAGACAACTAGGTTGATTTACGAGTCACCAGTTCACCAGTCCATTCACAATCTAGTTCCTCAGAATAAACATTCAATACATGTTTAATGCCAATAATGATGAAAATCTTTGAAATAGTGAAGTGAACAGACTAAACTGTTAACACCAAAGAAGCAGTTAATTATCAACGATTGTAAATAATAAGACAAGTATGCATGACTTATTGACTTACATGCTTCACATACTCAATCATCTGATATCGACATCAGTATCAGTGGAAGTATGGTACATGATATCAACCTGTATCAAATACAAATGGCATGGTTTGATTATCAATGGACAATGACTTAAAAGACATATCAAATGAAAGACGACAAGTATTGCTAATAAACAGATTGCAATTTTACCTGGATACATGATACTAAATAAAAATGCATGCAACGAATTCATTATTTGTTTGTGCAAACAAAAGTAACAATTTAGCAAGATTGTTGTAACATAGTCAGCTGATAGTGAGTTATTTATAGCTATTCAGTTGATCTTACCATGGAAGCATTTCAAAACTTGAGTTCCTCCTTTCACTCCAGCGAAATCCCCTCGTTTGTTTGCTAGGTTCTGTATCCAAGATAACAGGAGTATTTGTCCTGCCTTTTCAACTTTGGATCCAATGAAGATTGTTAAGTAACTTGACTGAGATAAAAATATCAGAAGCATACTGAATCACGCAGTGACATATGCTTTCATGCTGCGAGGGAAGTTTCGGTTTAGTGATGATGTCTATGTTGTCCAATTGCAGGAATGTTGACACTCAAAAGAAAAGAATAGCCCTTTATACCTTGTACAAGCACAAGCTCAGGTTTCACCACCAGAAGCAGTATCATCTTTTGTACAAGATATTAAAATACTATTCATTTCATTCTGAAGACTTGATGCTTCCTCCATGTTCCCCAATTTCTGGTATTTGCTTATCAGACAGTTATAAACTGTCTTATCGGGAGTAATACCGTTTTGAATCATTTCTGAAAGAACTTCTCTAGCCTCTTGCATCATATTCATATTACAGAAGCCCCAAATAAAGCAAGTGTAGGTATAAAGGTCAAGTTGCAAACCACTTTCGATCATCTTGGCCTTGAGCGCAAAGGCATCCTGGAGATTTCCCTGCTTCAGGTACCCATCAATAAGAGAAGTGTATACAACTTTGTCAAGAGACATACTCTTGTCAACCATTTCATTCAACAACTGCACAGCCTTATCCAAGGAGCCATTCTTGCAAAAACCATCAATTAGGGCGGTGTAAGCCTGTACATTTGGATCTAGACCTAAGTCTCTCATTTTGTTAAAATGGAAGACTGCCTCAGCAATTGATCCTGCTTTGCACAATCCATCGATTAATGCACAGTAAGTTACAACATTAGGCTGGAACCCAGAATTCAGCATCTCGTGGAGCAGGGCAATGGCCTCTGACTCTTTTCCTGCTTTAAAGCAAGCATCCATTATTGTCGTATAGATGACATTATTAGGTTTCAAACCGCAGCCAGCCATTTTATGTAACAGATTCTTAGCTTCATCCACCTTTTGAACATTACAGAGACCCCAAATGAGGGTACCATAGAGTGAAACATCAAGTTCCATTCCTTTGTTCTTCATCTCACTCAACAAATCCAAAGCTCTCTCGCCATTCTTATTCATGAAGTGCCCATGGATCAGTGTAGTGTACAGCAATTCATTGGCTTTAACACCAGCTCTCTCCATCAGCCTCAAAACACCATCCGCTTCAGCAACCTTACCCTCTTTGCAAAGGCCATCGACCAGCACAGCGTATGTGACCACATTTGGTGCTACCCCCTGATGCACCATTTCGTCAAGCAATACAATGGCATCATCAAGCCTCCCTGCCTTGCAAGTTCCATCGACTAACGAAGTATAAGTGAACTCATTGGGCATCATCCCCCTCACCCTCATCTGTGCAAACAGTTTCATTGCCTCCCGGACCAAACCCTCTTTGCAAAATGCATCGACAAAAGTGCTAAATGTAACTACATTTGCCATCACTCCCTGCTTCTTCATCTCTCCAAAGTAGCTGTACGCCTTCTCCATCCTCCCAAACTTGCAGAAGCAATCGACTAATGCATTGTACGTCACAACATCAGCTGCACACCCAGACTTCCTCATCTCCCCCACCAGCTGCTCCACCTCCTCCAGCTCCCCGCACTTGCCATACCCATCAATCAAAGAATTGTAAGTGACGACGTCAGGCGAGCAGCCCATCACCTTCATCCTAAGAAACAGTGCCCTTGCCTCTGCAAGCTCCCCCTCCTTGCACAGGAAATCAATCACGATGTTGAACGTGAACACGTTGGGCGCAGGCAGCTGGTCGAAGAGCCGCTTGACGAGCCCGCCGCGGCGGTCGCGGGCAAGGCTTAGGAGAATGTGGTTGCAGGTGCGGGTGTTCGGTGGCACGCGCAGCTCCCGCACGCGGGCAAACGCGCGGACGGCGTCGTCGAGGAGGCCGCGGTCGGCTAGCAGGGAGAGGAGGGTGTCGACGACGGAGGGGAGCGCGCTGCGGCGAGGCCCCAGCGCGAGTGCCGCGCGGTGGAGAAGGTCGACGAGCGAGGCGGCGAGGTGGGGCCGGTGGCCGACGCCGAGCAGGCGGGCGAGGAGGCGGCGGGAGTGCGCGAAGAGGCGGGCGCGGGCGGCGAGGTGAGCGGCGAGGCAGACGTGGGCGGAGGAGGGGAGGGGGTGGGAGAGGAGGTGGTCGGGGTCGACAGCGTGTAGGGAGCGGAGGGTCCGCAGGAGGTGGGAAATGGGAGTGCCGGCGGCGCGGGCGCCGGCGGAGGCGGCGGTATGGGCGGTGGAGAGGGCGGCGGCGTGGGCGCCGAGGGAGAGGCGAAGGAGGGTAGGGTTCCGGCGAGGCCAGAGGCGGCGGAGGAGGTGGCGGCGCGGGGGGAGGGATAGCATCGTTTGACCGCCTCCCTCCGGCGGCGGCGAGGGGGAGGGAATCAGGCCATGGAGGATGTAGGGTTTTGGGGGGTTTTGTTTGCCGAAATTTTTAATTAAATTTCAGTTGTTTTAGATGTGATTTTTGGTTCCTAAAAATCACTCCAATTCGAGTGCTCAATGCTAATACGAACTTGCTGTGTACTATTTTAGATTTAGAACACGAAAATCCTAAAATCTTTTGCGGAAAAATCTTAATAATTTTTCCAACCGACAAGAATAATTTTGCCAACAAACCCGAACGCAAATTGCCTCTTAAAACTTAGAGTTATGCGTATTTTCAATCAATCCCCTTGATTTTCCAATTGGTCATCGACGATCCATCTATGTCTTGTTGTAAAAGTAGCAATAAGGCACGTTATGTGTAGTGTTTATTTCATTAAACCAACCACAGCTACGACCTGGGTTGGACCTTGACCTGCGTTTTGGTTATGGTGACAGATAAGGTGATTTTTTTAACCCCAGCTTGAAATACGCTCCCACGAGGAGTCGAACCTAAGACTTGAGGAGTGTTACTGAGATCATCTAACCAACTCAGCTATAGGCATGTTCGCATTACGATACAAATAACACTCTAAACCATAGCTATTGCTTTATGGTCGCTCATTATTTGCGGATCAATAAACATCTAATTGCCAAATTTGGGCAACAAACTTGCATAGATAAAAAGTCCAAGATGCTTGTGCTCAATATACTCCATCCGTTCCAAAATATACGTCATTTTAATTTTTTTATACATAGATTTTGCTATACAACTAAATGTAGTATGTCTAGATTCATAGCAAAATCTATGTATATGGAAAAGTCAAAATGACCTTCATTTTGAAACAGAGGGAGTAACGTCTGAAGTTGTGGTCACGATAAGTTAAAATGTAACGAACCTTGACCTTGCCTTTTAACGAAATTCTTCCAAATCAACAGGATGATGCAATTCGATTTGAGAATTTGTTTCTATGCTAGCTAGCCGTGTATAGGTGACAATTTCATATAATATTTTGACTTAATAGTGTAATTGTGGCTCATCAAGGTTCGTTAAGTCTTTCTCTATTCATGGACATTTTTTTCCTACCAAACTTCACTATATCTCCATAATAACTTTTGTCCCTCAACATTTGACAAAATGAACCCACGTAAAAATTTAAAATTGCCCGGTAACAAAATTTTAGAATGTTTAGATTTGTTTTTTCAAATGAGTCGTTAGTAAGGTCAAATCATATATTACCTATCTATCAAAATATTTGTCACTATGACTTTTGATCATGACATTTGACCATTCATTTTATCAAAACAATTATGTATATCATTTATTTTATTTGCGACTTACTTTATCATGAAAGTTACTTTAAGCATAACTTACATTTTCATATATTTACAGTAAATTTTTGAATAAGATTTTTGAATAAGATAAATGATCAAACGTTGTGAGTAAAAGTCAATGATGTCAGATATTTCAATTAGATGGAGTATAACATAAACCCAATGTACACCCTAAATTCACGTGCCAGCACACCAATCTAATGAAAGAGTTCAATGCAATCTATGTAGTGGAAGGACGAACTTGTAAATTGAGCATTGTTCTTCTTGATTTGTTGTGATTTAAAAAGTACTAGCTGCTTTGTCGTTTTCTCTCGAATGGTGAACCAAATCTCAACCAAACTAACGCTATAGTATTGTAGGACCATGACACCGTTGAACATCTTACCAACTCGTGCTAGATGAGTTGTCTGCTTCCTTCGTTTAAAGTGGATGGCCACTTTACTTCGAACTCAATCAAGATACAAGTCAAATTGATCCCAAACAAATCCACATATTTATGTTCAAAATCCAGTGAAAACAAAATCCATCCAAACAGTATAGGAACCACCCAAACAGTTCAAAATCCAGTGAAAACAAAATCCATCCAAATCCATTTATGTTGAAGAAGAAATTTGATTTCAAAGAAGAGGAAAGAAGTGAAGAGCCAACACGAGTACGAGCTCTCCGAGTCTTGTCTCGTTCGTCGCCACACTGACCAAACCACGAACAGATCTCACCATCCCACCCTCCCTCTCAGATCCCAATTCCCGAATGCCCCTTGCAAACTAGCTGCTCCGCCCGGCCCCGCGCGCTCATATCCATGGGCGGGCTTAGGGCGGCATCGCCGTCGCCGTCGGGCGCGGGACCGGACCCCCCGCAGCTGGCGCCGCCGCGCGTGGCGATGGCGTGCGTGGTGGTGTCGGAGGTCGCCACGGTCCTCGCCGTCATGCGCCGGAACGTCCGCTGGGCGGGCGTCCGCTACGACGGCGGCGGCGCCGACGAGCACCTCGACCACCCGCTCGTCGCGGGGCTCAAGTCCCTCCGCGGCCGCGCCGCCGGCTGGGGTCGGCCCGGCGGCGCGTGCCGGTGGCTGGACGACGTCGACCCGCTCCTCTACCTCCGCCCCTTCCTCGACGTCGTCCGCTCCGACGAGACCGGCGCGCCCATCACGGGCGCCGCGCTCTCGTCGCTGCACAAGGTGCTCTCGCTCGACCTCGTCGGCCCCGCCGCGCCCAACGTCGCCGGGGCCATGGGCGCCGTCGTGGACGCCGTCACAGGCTGCCGCTTCGAAGTCACCGACCCGGCGTCCGAGGAGGCCGTCCTGGCGCGGGTCCTGCAGGTGCTGCTCGCCTGCGTGCGCGGACGCGCCGCGCCCGCGCTCTCCAACCGCCACGTCTGCGCGATCGTCAGCACCTGCTTCCGCGTCGTGCAGCAGGCTGCGACCAAGGGGGAGCTGCTGCAGCGCGTCTCCCGCCAGACCATGCAGGAGGTTATCCGCTGTGTCTTCGCCCGCCTGCCGGACCTTGATGCCACCGTGGTTGCCGACGGGCAGGTGCGACTGATTATTCTGAAATTTTTCAAGCATTGTTATAGTCATTACTTGTGCTGTCCATATGACCATACGAGCATTGCTTTTCCTCTTTCCCTGAACTTAATAATAGGGACTGTCTATAGCTCACTCGGGTGAAACAGGGACTCCCCTCGCTCGAATTTCTCAACCATGGATCTAAAATCGGCGGCTCGGATCAATTCCATCTCTCTCAACCTTGTCTTCTTCTCCCCTCCCCCACTCCCCACCAACCCCCCGACTCCCCCGTGACTCCACCTTCCACCTCCCGCCGCCATCCCGTCGTGCCTCCACCTGTCCAGCGCGGGCAAGCTAGGGGTCCCGGCTGGCTGGGCCGGGTGCGGAGCTCCAGCGGGACCCTAGCCCGCCCGCGCCGGCCGCCTTTCCTGCCCCTCCTGCCGCCGCCTCCCGCCACCGCCATCGTTGCCCCCGCCCCGGCCCTGCCCAACCGCCCTCCACCACCGCCCGGCTGGCAGTGCCCCCGTCGCCGCGCCTCACCGCCCCCGCACCCGCCACCTCCGCCGGGCCGGCCTACCGCCGCCGGCCCTCCCTCTAGGTCCGCCGGTGAGTTCCCAACCCCAGAAACCCTGAAACCCTAACCTCCAAACCCCTAACCCCGGCACCCCTAATCTCGTCGGAATTTGGCCGGAGTTGGAGAAGAAAGGGTGCACATGGGGGAAGAAAAATTTGGGTGAGGAGGGGCTCTATTTCACCCGGGTGAGCTATAGCTTTCCCCTAGACTTACTATGCTGACACGTGCCAGTCTGCAGTCTAAACCAAAGATGCATCAGTGTCGTTTTAGGTTCAAGTTTTATTTTAAAGTCTTAGTTCCAAGTAAAATTCTGTCATACTAGCAATATACCTTGCACATACTGGCACTGTTTCAACTGTACTGGCTTTTACTTATTACTTATAAGATATGCATATTGTTAATGTACAAATTAGCTTTTGTTACTTGGAAGGCTGATACGATCATGTCCTAAGTGAAGTGTACGAATGTGCTGATTGCATTTGTTCTGCAGATTTCCAGTTTCAAGGGCCAAGGTTTGGGTGCTGGGGAGTTGGAGAATGGAAAGAGTGACTATTTGTGTTTGAACAGCTCTGGCGATGAGGTGGGGGATGAATCTGGTGTTGCGCAGGACAAAGCCATGATGGAGCTGTTTGGGGTTCCTTGCATGGTAGAGATATTGCAATTCTTGTGCTCCCTCTTGAACGTAGCAGAAGACATTGAGGTGAACCCAAGGATGAATTCGATTGACTTCGATGAGGATGTGCCGCTATTTGCTCTGGGGTTGATTAGTTCAGCTATTGAATTGTCCGCTTCATCAATACACAGACACCCAAAGCTTTTGGCTTTTGTACAGGATGAATTGTTCCGCAATCTAATGCATTTTGGCTTGTCAATGAGCCCCTTGATCCTGTCGACAGTGTGCAGCATTGTTTTTACTCTCTTTTACCATTTGCGTCATCAACTTAAGCTGCAAATAGAGGCTTTCTTCTCATGTGTGATCTTGAGATTAGCCCAGAGTAGATATGGGGCTAGTTATCAGCAGCAAGAAGTCGCTCTGGAGGTGCTGGTGGATTTTTGCCAGCAGAAAGAGTTTATGGCTGAGATGTATGCGAACATGGATTGCAATTTACAATGCTCAAATGTTTTTGAAGAGCTTGCTAACCTTCTGTCTAAAAGTGCATTCCCTGTGAACAGTCCTTTGTCGGTCCTGAATGTGCTTGCTTTGGATGGTTTGGTAGCTGTCATTCAGGCCATGGCAGAGCGGACTGATAATGCACCTCGGCATCATGATCAAATAGTTCCAGAAATAAGTGAATATTTTCCGTTTTGGCAATTGAAGTGCGAAAGCAATAAAGATCCTGGTCAATGGGTTACATTTGTTAACCAGCAAAAGGGCATAAAGAGGAAGCTAATGGTTGGTGTTGAACACTTCAATAGGGACAAAAAGAAGGGTTTTGAGTTCCTGCAAGGTGCTCATCTCTTGCCTGTAAAACTTGATCCACACAATGTTGCTCTTTTCTTCCGGTACACACCTGGATTGGACAAGAATCTTCTTGGGGACTACCTGGGTAATCATGATGAGTTCTCTATTCAGGTCCTTTATGAATTTGCTAGAACCTTTGACTTCAAAGAGATGAATTTGGATGCTGCTCTAAGGCTCTTCTTGGAAACTTTCCGGCTGCCTGGTGAGTCACAGAAGATACAGAGAATTCTTGAGGCCTTTTCTGAGCGATACTATGAACAATCACCGCAAATATTTGTTAATATTGATGCTGCATTGGTGTTATCATATTCAGTAATCCTGCTTAACACCGATCAACACAATGTAAGGGTTAAGAAGAAGATGACTGAAGAAGACTTTATTAGGAACAATCGTCGTATAAATGGAGGCAATGATCTTCCAAGGGAGTTTTTGTCAGAGATTTATTATTCTATTTGCCGGAATGAAATCAGAACCATTCCAGAGCAAGGAGCTGGTTGTTCTGAGATGTCTTTCAGCCGCTGGGTTGATCTGATATGGAAGTCAAAGAGAACATCAGCATACATTGCTTGTGACTCCTGCCCTTTCCTTGATCATGACATGTTTTCTATCATGGCCGAGCCAACAGTTGCTGCAATATCTGTGGTTTTTGACAATGTTGAGCATGAAGAGGTTCTTACAGGATGCATTGATGGTTTTCTGTCGGTGGCGAAACTTGCAGCATTCTATCATCTTAATGATGTGCTGAACAATCTTTTTGTGGCACTATGTAAGTTCACAACTTTGTTGAGCAGTACCGACATTGATGATCCTGTAACAGCTTTTGGGGAGGATACCAAGGCTAGAATGGCAACAGAGGCTGTTTTCACTATAACAACGGCTTATGGTGATCATATACGCAGTGGATGGAGGAATATAGTAGATTGCATTTTAAAACTGCATAAGATAGGCCTTCTTCCTGCTCGCCTCACTTGTGATACAGCTGATGATCAGGGCTCCTCAGATTTGTTTCCCAGCAAGGCTGCCTCCTCATCCGCAGTCGCACCTCCAGTTTTGCTAGTTAGCGCTCCCAAAAAATCTTATGGACTGATGGGCAGGTTCAGCCAACTACTGTATTACGATGCTGAAGAACCTAGGGCCCAGCCATCTGAGGAGCAACTTGCTGCTCAGAGGAATGCTTTGGAGACTGCAAAGAAGTGCCAAATAGGTACCATCTTTACTGAGAGCAAATTCTTACAAGCTGATTCACTCTCAAATCTAGCAAGAGCCCTCATTCAGGCAGCCGGTCGACCTCAGAAGATCACCAGGTCACTTGATGATGAAGGCACAGCCGTTTTCTGCTTAGAGCTTCTAATTACTGTCACATTGAACAACAGAGACAGGATTGTTCTTTTGTGGCAGGGTGTTTATGAACACATAGCCCATATCGTCCAGTCCACAGTAATGCCCTGCAATCTGGTGGAGAAGGCTGTTTTTGGGCTCCTACACATCTGTCAGAGGCTCCTTCCTTATAAGGAGAACCTGGTAGATGACCTACTGAGGTCACTTCAGCTAATTTTGAAACTTGATGCTCGTGTTGCTGATGCTTACTGTGAGAACATCACCTTGGAGGTCACACGGCTTGTCAAAGCCAATGCAACCCACATCAAATCCCAGATGGGTTGGCGAACTATCATTTCCTTGATCTGCATTACTGCATGCCACCCTGATGCTTCTGATGCTGGTTTTGAAGCCCTGATCTTTATCATGTCAGAGGGATCACACCTCTCTCCTGCCAACTTTGTCCTTTCAGTGGAGGCCTCAAGGCAGTTTGCAGAGTCTCGGCTTGGATCTACAGAAAGACCTATTCATGCTTTGAACCTAATGGCAGATTCAGTGAATTGCCTTACGCGGTGGACTCGCGAGGTTAAAGAAGCTGGTGGAGAGACAGACAGGATATTGGAAGGAATTGCTGAGATGTGGCTTCGGCTAGTGCAGGCTCTACGGAAGGTGTGTACAGATCAAAGGGAAGAAGTGAGAAACCATGGTCGTTGCATAGATGCTTAGTAATTGATGGAATATCCGTTTCGTCTTCAGCATGGTTGATGTCATTTGACATTATCTTCCAGTTGCTTGATGAATTGTTGGATATTGCACAGAATCACTCACCAAAAGATTTTAGAAACATGGAGATGTCCCTCTTGCATGCTGTAAAACTGCTATGCAAGGTGTTCTTGCAGTCACTTAAAGACCTCTCAGCACAGAGCAGTTTTGGTAAGCTGTGGTTCGAAGTCCTGGACATGATAGAGAAGTTTATGAAAGTCAAATTGAGAGGGAGAAGGTCGGAGAAGCTACAAGAGGCTATCCCAGAGCTAGTCAAGAACGTGTTGATGGTGATGAAAGCAAGTGGCATCCTGTCAAAGACAAAAACCGGTGAAAACAGTTTGTGGGGGGCTACATGGCTCCATGTTAACAATATTTCACCAGTGCTGCAGTCAGAAGTTTTTCCTGACAATGATGGCAACAATGCAACACAAGACGAACAAAACAAATTGGATACTCCAGCACAATCTGACCAAAATGCTGAGCAATAGGATCTGATGGATTCTGCCATTCAGATCAGGTTAGTGGAGCTGAAACTGGATCGTTAAAGGCAGTATGACCTTTGAAACATTTTTGTCAGGCATACACATGATTGGGAATGCTCTCAGTGGACACTAGGGAGAGTAAGCTGGTACGCTAATTTCCTTGGTCTATACATATTCTTTTTGTTATTGACAGGGATGTTTTTGGGATTTATGGGTTCAACCCCAAAGTTGTGATTAGTATACCGCAGATATAGCAATTTTTCCCCAACAATTGATGATTTGTTAGAGGTAATGTGGTAGCATAGCAGCTCTATACTGTGGACCCATGTGAATTCATGTATCAATAGGTCCTTTACCGGACACAATAATACTATACGTTCGTAAACTTGTTACATTCTTGCGAGTGACCAAAAATAGTTTGCCAAATTTGTTAGAAATGGTGGTAAAGTTTCTCTGACGATTTGCATGCGGTGTATATCTTCAGGGAAAAGGATTTCAGAAACATTATGTTTCATGTTAAAAAAAACTCATCTATTCGTTATTCAAGTGATTTCTTTCCCATCCGAACAGTACCAAGTTGGTTGAAGCATGTCCTGGCATTATTTTTTTTTGTGTATAAAGCTTGGAACTTACTAGCCTGTCGGGCTTGTTATCTCTTATTGCAATTCGTACATTCTACTCTCTGATTTCAGCATCTTGCAGCTAGTTACAGGCTTAAATAAGTTCCGAAGTTGTAAATACATTCTGCTCTCTGATTCGCTCATTGATGTGTGCCTTATTGCGTATGAGTACGTAAAACTATGTACTGAGACTGACCGTGCATCCAAGCAGCGCACAATCACCCATGTTGTAGGGGTGGTCAGCAGTTACTCGTCGAATGTGATGTGTCGTACTCCTGAGAATCTGGTACTTGAACAGACAGCTCATGTATAGTTTGTACTATCACATCGCTGCTGGTTGCTTATTCCAGCAGCAAGAGAAGAATGAAACTGAGCCCTTCGCACACAAAATCATCCGAGATAAGCAAAATACAATGATAATATTTCCCGTGTCGGATCGGCTAAACAAAGTGTAGTGGTTGGGCCATCGATTTGGGCCCATACAGAAGCGGAAACAATAGCGGTGGCGGTGGCGGTGGCCTACTGGTCTATTGGGCCACCAATTTGGGCCCAGACAAGGAAGCATGCTCTACGCACACGGCGGGATACACAGAATATTAGAAGGAACCGACCTGGTGTATTAGAAACAAATCGAATAGCTAAACAATAGCACGGGGAAATAGCACTATAAAACAAGGCGTGACTCCCCGTTGCAACTCGTACCTTTCTCGGCCTTTTGGCTAAGACCAAGTATAGTATCTATTCTTATCAGTTTAATATCTGATATGTGGACCATGTGCCCATTTTGATATTAAATTTATTTTTTGGAATGGTCCACTACAATGGCTTGCCATTGGGATCCTTGTTGCACTATAACCTTGGCTTGGCGCACGCCAACCAAATCAAGTTATAAATTTTGTCTTAATTCAATCAAAGTTTATAAAATATATAAAATGCCCTTTCCTTTCTTTGGCTGAACCTCTAAATTTCCAAAAGCATCATCAAGCGCTCTCAGCCATTCAGGTCAGGATACATTCTTGTCCATAGCCACACACAAATGCTTGGCAGTGCTCTCACCGGATACTGGAACTACGGAGAGCTGGTACACTTGTAACTAATTTTCAATCCTATATACATATTCTTCCTTGTTACTGACGAGAATGCTTTTGAGGTTTATTGTTGGAACCCCCAAAGCTGTATGGTTGGTATATCGCAGCAGAGGTGATGTGGTAGCATCATAGCTCTATACTATGTAGGCATGTGAATTCATGTACCAGGCATTAGATCCCTTAATGACACAATATGCAGTACAATTCTAATGTCTTATGCATCACCTTCTTGCAGGTGAACAAAACTAGTTTATGTGAACTTGTTTAACCCACAGCAGCGCTAACAGCGGTGATGGTAAATTATGTTTGAAATGTGCATGGCCTCTAATGTTGGTTTACAGGTTGCAACTGCAGTGTTTTTTCGGGCGAATTACAGTGTTGTTGCTGTACATTTCTGTAAAGACTAGCCTAGAAAGAATTTGGTAAATTGCTTCAGAGGCAGAATTTTGGAAACGTTATGTTTCATGTTACTCAATTCGATCGTTTCTTCAAGTGATTTGTTTTCCATGCGAACACTGCCAGGTCGGTGGAAAGCACATTCTAACCCTTTTTTTTCGTGTGAATGAAAACCTTGAAATTATTACACTGTCAGGTTGGTTCCAGCAGCTATTACAAGTTCATACATTTTTTTTTGTGAAACCATACATTCTGTTTTCTGATTTCAACAGCATGCAGCTTAGTTACAACACTAGCTCAAATCAGTTCAAAAGTTTCAGCACATGTACTTTTACATGTTCATCACCATGAATCCAATCAGAGTCACTGCTGTTGCATGCTCTGGTGAAGCTTAACTTGAACAAACAGTCAAACACAAGCAATCAGTGAATCGATTTGGAGATAGATGAATAATTACTGTTTTTGAATTCTACGTCGATATATCGAATTCGAGTACAAGATTTTGCGACAGGCTCCAGTGCAAGAAGTTGTCCAAGCTTCGTTTCAAAAAAAAAAAATCGTTTCAAAAGAAGTTGTCCAAGCTAAGGTGACGATATTGCAGCAGAGCGATCAGAGAAACGGAGCTCCCCAACGCGGAGAGAGAAGCCCGCCCGGTACGACCTGTTGGCTGTTGGGCTGCGCCCACATCGAGCAGCTGGGACAAAGCGAGATTTTGGTCAAAGCTTAAGTATTTCAATATTTGTAACCTGCGAGAGTTACTTTAGCACTTGCTTTTATTTCAATAAGGGTATTGACGGCCGTCGATAAGTGGCTGCTAATTCCTGCTTTCGCCTGCAAAAAAAATGGAGGTCCATGCCTTAGTGTCTACTTCCTCCCTGAAGATCTCATACACGTGGCGGGGCTTAAATAGTTGGCGATAAGAACGATAGCACTCCTTTTCCGTCACCTCTTGTGTGAACAATTAGCATGACCTTCACCAGAAACAGAAGTTTATAGCATGAGAGGTGGGACAGAACACTTCAATTAGAAAGGAAGTGCTGTTCTAAATCGAAACTTTATAGCATGACCTTCGCAGCCTCAAATCGAAAGTTTAGAAAGGAAGTGCATGCGGTTATAAATCGAAATAGAAGTTATATGACCTTCGCAGCCTCACTATATATCTGTTTTCCGAATGCTGTTGTAAATCTAGAGTGCTTGAGAACTTGTTTGCGATCAACGCCCGTGAAAGCACATGGAACAGAGTAGTAACCGCCAAACACTCGGAGCCATGTCATCACCGAACACGCGTTTGCGTTTTTGTTGTGGTGGAAAGCCGGAGGAGGAGAGAGAAACGGCCTCCAGCTCGAGCTCGTCAGTCGTCACGGCCTCTTGGGCTGCCTAATTCGGCCCAAACAAGTAGCACACGCGATTACGGCAGATAAGGACCTGACGCTTCTTTATTATTATAAAAAAAAAGGACCTGACGCTTCATCAGAGTTAGAAGAAGGAACCGGTTTTGCGTTTAGTACCACCTCGAGCCGCTTAACAGCAGCGTGGGTAAGGAGCCCTATAAAAAGAGGCGCAGCTTCCCGTTGCAACTCGTACCTTTCAAGTGTAGTATAGCATATGTTCTTATCAGTTTAATATTTGATATGTAAGCCATGTGCTCACTTTGATGTTAAATTTATTTTTTATGCTGGGAGAGGATTCACCACAGTGGTCTGCTGTTGGGATCCTCAAGCCTCACCTAGGTGTTGCACAATTGCTATGGCCAGGCGCACCTCAACCAAATGCTACTCCCAAACAGAAGGATCCTCAAGCCTCACCTAGCATTTATGCCTTCTGTTTTGTAGTACGGACGTTTTGGAGTTGGTGAGCATGCTGCAGCGCCCGCCCGCCGCCCCTGTTTACAAGCAACTCCAATAGCCTTTTTATTAACCTAATCTCAACCAGGGAGAATAAATACCTCAATCATTTTTATTAACCCAATCTCAATCAGGGAGAATAAATACCTCAATCAGGGAGAAAAAGAAAACAGTTATTAACCCAATACCTCAGTCAGGGAGAAAAAGAAAAAACAACACCCCATGTTCCCTTAGAGCAACTCCAAAGGCTCCTTTTTATTACCCGAAGGGGAAAACAAACAGGCTCCAACGACCCCCCTAGACATCCCGCAAATATTCAGCATCGCAAGTACTTCCCCCGTCGCCCCCGGTCTTCCCCAATTGCCCTGGGCGACTACTTCACGGGCCGCAGGAGCTTCCGCGCCGCGATCGACGACATCAAGGCCAACACGCGGAACCTGGCGGCTGCGCAGGTCTTGAAGAACCGCTGCATGGTCGACGACTGGGGCTGGCCCATCCACCGCCTGGACGCGTCCGCCACCGTCCGCGCCCGCCTCCACGGCGCCGGCCCCGCCATGGAGTCGGCCTCTTGGGAGCGCGACGTGTGCGGCTCGGGGCTTGCGGCCATCCAGAGCTTCCTGCGCGACGGTGACAACAGCACCATCACTGGCGACGAGGCGGGGGACAGGCTGTCGCCGCTGCGGGCGCCGAGGATGCTGCGAACGCTGCTTTCCCAATGGCAAACAGCAACAGCTAAGAGCAAATTAATCCATCTCTAATAAAATTGAGAGCACGTGAGAGAAGAGGAGAGCATAGGCAATCAATTTTACTAATTTTAGTGCAAATTGTTGGGTGGTGGTGAGGGAATTGGCCGGTGCCGCTGGTTGCCTGAGCTGCCTCCCGACGGAGGCCTGTGTTTCTAGTGAAAGGATAAGACCTAAGAGCAGTTGATGTTTCTAGTGAAAGGATAAGACCTGAGAGTAGTCGACAAATAGCAATCGCCGGATGGACTCTGGACGTCGGATATGAGCCCACACATGCTGACGTGGATAATTTTGAAGTATTGACTGTGGCATGACATTGATTTTGGAGAAAAAATTTTTTAGTAGTCTCAATAGATGGATAATTTTGAAGTATTGACTGTGGCATGACATTAATTTTGGAGAAAAAAATTTTTAGTAGTCTCAATAGATAATTTTGAGAAGAATTTTTGGAAGACTCTTTGAAGTTGCTCGACGCCACAGCAGACACCGATGGTGTTCGTAGCTGACAAAGTGACACAATATAATTTCAAATAAAGAAAGGATTCCGGCTCCTTTTTTTTTAAAAAAAAGGGATCAATTCCCAGTCCATGTTCGTGCTAGCCCTTATCAAGACATCACAACACACGAGAATGCGGATTCACCAGCCAAGGCAATACAAATTAAACATCTCAATGGCAACAGATGCTGATTCATTATTATTGCCAGCTATATTAGTACACAACCGTGACTGGTATAACCATACCACAGTTTTCCGGAAACCAGGTGTCACGTGTCAGAGCTCGGAACAAGTTCAATTCAGGTTTTGGCGTTTGTTCTATGAAGCCATCCCCCATCTTAGGCATTTTTTCCCCGGCTCATTTGGACCCTTCAAGGCGTGACACATCATGGATTCATGGTACATTACATACATATACATGTTACATCTACCACGACATTATGCACACATCACCTGATGACATATAGACTGAAAAGTGTACAGAGTCCACATGTCGGAAGCGCTGTTAGATGACCTTGTTGCATCGCTTGTAATGTACACGCAGCATGGGAGCATTTGCAAGCTGACTAGCTGATGGTAAAAATGGCAAGGGGGCTGCTGCTTCTTCCACCTTATCGATTTGGTTCGCTTCTGATGATCTGTATCATGGTACATATTTCAGAGGAACTATCTACTTGCCTGGGCTTGCCTGTTCATGACATCGTGATAGTATAAAAGGACAAAAATCGGCTGCCCGAGTATGCTGAAGAAGAACCAGAATATCATGTTGCCCACCTGCTCAGATCGGTACAGTTTATGTAAGATTATGCAACGGGAAGAAGCAATGGAAGAGACAGAAATTTTGTTTAGGCGCAGCATACCATTATGTTCTGGAACTTCTCTTGAAGATATCTCGTCAAGAATACCAACGGTATCTGGGGAAGACAAACATCAGTGGTGTCAGCATATGTGAAAAGCAGTAGAAAGATATGTATCCAAGACAGTGTAATATAGTTCTTTATGGAATGCAATGATGGAAATCTGACAAACGTGCGTAAGCATTACTTCTATACCTGAACCATGATCCCAAAAAATGCCCAGAATTTGAAAATGTGGCATGGCACAGCAACACATATCTGCAAATTCAACCATGGAAAGGAAATGAGATTATGATAAACTGGCAAATACATGAGAAGGGTCATATTGAAATGTTCTCTTTTTAATAAATCGGAAACATGCAAAATGAAGGAGAAAAGAAGCCAATGTTCAATATAGATTCTATTGGCAACATGCTGAGTGGAATTCAAACCAGAACATTTCTCAATAACAGCATGGAAACCCGTTGTTTCCAGCTTTGGTTGGTGTCTATTAAATGAATCAGAAATGATGTATAAGCAATAATGATTCCAGAAGAACTACAGTACCTCATGAAACACAGCTGAAACCAGAAAGGCGATCAGAATAGCTACACCCTGCAATGTGGATACCATATGAACTTGATAATTAAGAGCTGAGAAAAATCATGTCACTTCTGCAAAATAAAGAATATCGTAGACCAACAAAATTTTATCTATCTTCGTGTATTTACATATGTCAGTCGACATAAGGCAGAATTAAGAAATACTCCCTGTCCCAAATTGCACCTAGATATATACTATGTCTAGATACATAGCAAAATTTATATATCTAGAAAAGCCAAAATGAATAGTAATTTGGGACGGAGTAGTTCCTAGGTCAACACCAGATATCCTTATGTAACCTTTCCTCATTTTTGATATACAAGTAATGCATGTATATCTCTTAAATTTGTCCCAAATTTATTTCCAGTTAGTACTATCTGCATAGCATATCATTTAACAAGAATAAAATTCCTAACCAGTCATATTCTGACATTCTCACAACAGTATCAGCACTTGTTTGGTTGTCTTCATTAGAATTATGATCCTCATGTGGAAAGTAAATTAAGATATTAAAGTATATTGTTAATTTATTACTGTTCCGTATGAGGATCATGTGGAAAGTAAAGTAAGATATTGATTTGGAGCTAGCATAGATGGATTGAGTGGTGGTTTCAAACTAACTACGTTTGGGATTGGAAAGCAAAGAAAGACTTCTTATAAACCTATAGAAGCAATTACCCTGGGCAAGCCTTTCCTTATGCATGGAAAATATATATGTCGAATGATCCACTTATGAACAGGCTGAAAAAATGTAGAACAATTATTAGTACTTAAAAGATATCAATGCCAATTAATTAGACAACTATCTCAGGCTTTGTGACAGGTCTTATCAGTCACTACCATAACAATTGTATTAGTTAATTAGTTACAGATCTTATCAGTCCCTACCATAACAATGGTATTAGTCAAGTAATGGACATCTAGATAGATAAGAGTAAAGAAGTATGAAGATGTAGGTAACAAGAAGATTACCATGTTCCACATTCTCCAGTACTGAGCCAATCCCAAAATATGATCACATTAAAATGCATGGAAATATAATTAATGTCAGTCCTATTTAAACTTTCACTTGGAAAAGAAATGAACTCAGATTTTAGCAGGCCTCTCACCTCTTCAACAGTTTTGGCATTCCACCAGTCCTTATAGAATTCACGATCACCAAAACGAAGAAGTTCAGCTAGAATGTTCAGCCTGGAACACAAAAAATGGATGAAAGCCATGTAAGAAGAAACATCAAATTCAGGTCAATAACCACTTGGCCTATTGTAGATAACCACCATATCTACCAAATTTAAGGTACTTTTGGCACACGTGGTACCCAACTGAAGTAAGATACTAACCATAAATGGAAAAAGCAATAGAACATGCAAAGCCATACATATAGTGTTGGCACAGAGAGTTTCAAGACTCTCTCTATAGCATTCAAGAAATTCCCCTTCAGTGGATGCTTAGAATTCTTCACAATTGGATTTATGTACTGCAAAGTAAAAGAGATTGAGAATTTAATTCAAGACCCTGTACAAATAAATATTACTGCAAAGTAAAAGAGATTTGATAATTTAATTCAACCCTGTACAAATAAATATTACTTAAGGAACATAGAAGGCTTACTTGCTCAATTATGAAGCCCATCAGGCCTGTAAAAACAAGGCACTTAACAAGTTGTCGGATCACCCAGCCCTTCCTAATACATGTAGTTCGAGGATAAGTTGGCTGCATAATGCACCAAAGTGAAGTTAGGACACTCATGTTTTGTCTCTAGTGTAACTAGATACATGTGATGAAGGAATGGATAACATTCACTTCAAAAAGTAAAGACAAGCCCTGTACAAGAATACCTGGTAACAAAGTGTTGGGGCCAACATAAAGTACACTAGACTTTTAATGGTTGGATCTTTCATATTCTCAGGATCAACATGATTGCCATATGAAGCACCCTATTATATAAGAATAACAATGGTAATTACTGGCATGAAAAATGAGAATAAGTGATATAATCATATATCCATCCTCCTCTAAGAGTATACCTGGTCGGCCTATGAAAAGAAAAGAAAAAGGAACACAATATTTTCCTGATGGAAGCATAACTAATTGGAACTATATTTCATTGTGTTCAAAAATGAACTACATAGAAAGGTTCAGGAAAACAAACTGGAAAAGAAGTTTAAACAGGAAGAGGAACATTGTCTAGCCTCTGTATAAAGATTTCACCAGCAAAAGGAATTTTTAAAAGAGTTTGATGGTCAATAGATCATTGTTGAGAATCATGCAACTTGTTAAAATAATTCAGAAGAATGTGTTGACAAATTACCTTCAGAGTACTTTTGGACAATACCCTTATATCATAATTTGTATGTGCATAAGAGACAAGCTTCATCCACATGATGCTTGCAAGAAACATTAGTACAAATCCAGATAGTACTGCTGAGTCACACCTGAAAATTTTTAACGTAACTGAACTCATAATCCAGAATTCATGCATGGAAGAACACCTTCTGAAGTACCAATTCTGGGCAATCAGAATATCAACATAAACTAAAAAAATAATAAAAACTAAGTAGCATAATGCATGAAGCATACAACATTCTTGAATCCATTGAAAATATAATCAACGAAAAGGTATAACTTTCAGCACCTGATGCCTCTTTTTGAGGATTAATATTGACTCAACCAAACTATGATATATATGAATTCTACTTGCAAAACAGCAACAGAAATCCCAGATACTGCAGTTGTTTATCCTACTTTCAAGCACGCAAATAAATATGATTGACCTTTATTATACAATAGGTGGTTCAGGTTCACTTACGAAATGTTATGGACACATTCTTTGGTGCCAAGTTCCACCGCCGAAAGAAGAAACCGGCGTCAGGTTAGTTGGTTGGTTGAGATAGAGATAAGATAGCTTTGGTTTAGGTTAGGAGTTTGTTAGTTGGCCGGCTGTTAATATAAAGCACGGCAGAGTCTTTGTAATTCCCAAGTAGAAAGTAGTTGGAACTCTCAGAGCCTCCAGAGAGAGGGCGAGATCCCTTCTACCTTGTACTCTCCATTGTCCGGCAATATAGCCATATCACGAAAAGGGTTTTAAGCTTCATCAAGTGTGAATTGATATCTCTGGACTACATACATTCTTTTACAATTGATGACTCTTCGTGAACAGATCAACACAGAGCAAGAAAATATAGATTCAAGAGGTAAATGATCAAAGATTATATAAGAAATTTTATCCCCAGATACAATTAAATACACGTGTCATAAGCCCCCTTTTAAACCATCCAATATGCATAGTATATAATGTAGCTAAAAGGAAAGGTTGTTTGAGACACAAAAACATGGTTCACCACCATACCACTAAGTACAGCAAATTATATATAATAAACGAATTGAGTGTATTCATACCATTAAATATAAGAGCTCAACGAATGTCAAAAGTAGATGCATCCAAACAAACTGCAAAGTCAAAAAGAAATATTCTTACTTAAGAATCACAACAACTGGATAGACAATGACAGATGTTGTAACAATGATATGGAGAAGAATAACCACCTGCAAGAGGTGTATACAAGTTATAAACAGCACAATGGAACTTAAAGCATACAGAATAGAAAAAGGTCAAACCCTATACATCTATTATACGTGTTTGGTGAAACAGACATGGTTATTATAGAAGCACCTTCTCTAAACACTACACAAAGCTGCGAGACAAACTTACATGTTCACCAATGAGCTTCCTTCTAATCATCTTCTCAGCCATGAACGCAATAAGTGGGAAAATTGGTAAAGTGAGGCTGCAATTAACAGAATGATTAATTCTGTGAAGTTTACTGCTGTTAGTTAAAATCCAATACAATCAATGAGCAAGTATATTTACCAGCACATAAGAAGAGGCCAGTCTCTCAGCGATCTTGCACTAAACCAAAATCCAGCTCTTATCAATAGGCCATACTGCATCAGCAAATTCAGAACATGGAAATGTGATAGATGCACACTACAAGTGTGCAGAAAGCACTAAAATCAAATGCTACTTCTTGAGATGGATAGGGAGCTGTAAATGAAATCAAGTGAAATGATAAGGTAATGTAACAAACCTTCATTAAATTCTCAATAATGAGTCTGCTGTTCACTGCAACCAGCACAACAATGCATAGATTCAGAAGACCCGCATGGCTCTGAAATCCAAGAGAACTGTTTAGTTCAAGGACTTCAAATATATGCGGCAACCAAGAAATATGGCTTAGAAGTTGAGGATTCACTCTCAGTTAAAGAAGAACAAGATAAACGAAATTTGATGCACTGGCATTGTAATTAAGTTCTCACATGGCTTACAAACTGAGGATTTACTCAGTTAAAGAAGAATAGGATAAAATGACATTTGATGTACATTAAAAAGAAATCCATCCAATAATATGCCCAGTCAAATGGAGGACCAACCAGTAAGCGGTCCCATAACAGAACATGCCTTTTATGGTCCTCAAGCAGAAGCAATGCCCCCAAACAGAAAAGGCAAGTACATCAATCAGCATGCACCATACTGCACTGCGTGAACAATGTGATATGTATTGCAGTTTGAAAAGTCAACATTTGATACTAGGGTGCGAGATCATGACATTGCTTATTAACCCTGCAACTGCAGCCTGCATCTCCGAATCTGAAGCATCTGACTGAAGTCGCAACAATGTAACACGAATTGTAGTTCAAAAAGTAACTCTGAAGCTGCCCAGTTAGCCCTGCAGCTGCTGCTCGAACTCTGAAGCATCTGACACGAAGTCACAACAACTCTCTGTATCTGTAAAGTACTACTACAACGACTCTCTGTATCTGTACAGTACAAACAACGAATCCAAATGACTCGTTTGCTCATCCGTTTCAACACACAATGCTCTCCTAGCGGCAACAGTTACCCTCCTTGTTTGCTGCTTCGGCCGCCCGATGCTAAATTCTGCATGGCATGCATCCGGCGCCCGCGCACTGGTCCCCCCCTGATCCCCAAAAACAAGCAAACACCGACCTCAATCCGTAGCAGCATATGCCCCCCACGAAACGAATTGTGCCCTTCCCAGTACACGCGCAGAATCTATCGACGATTCGGGTGGTAACCGACGCGTACTAAGCTAACAACAGCACAAAGCGCGATTCCAACTCAAAAGCAGAGGCAGAGTTGACTCGAAGCAACAAGGTGCATGGATCGAAGCACGTTCACGGGAAGGCAGAAATCGGTAGGGATACGAAGAGACTGCATTGGCGCCTCCTCACCTGGCGGAAGATGGCGTCGGAGCTGAGGGGGCTCTCCTTGACGCGGCGGTGCGCGGGCGCCGACGCGCGGAAGTACAGCATCTCGTGCTGCTGCTGCTGCTCCTGCTGCGGACTCGGCGGTGGGCGCGGCTCGCCGTTCTCCCGGCGGCCGCCGGTGGAGTCGAGGGCGAGGCCGCTGGCGTCGGCGGAGGGGGCGTGGCGTAGGCGGAGCGAGGAGTCGCCCGCGCCCGCCTCGGACCCTGGGCCGGCGTGATCGGAGGCGGCCGCCATGGAGGGGGGCGGGGCCATAGGAGGAAGGTTCCGGAAGGTTCGGCCCCGGGGTTTGGGGCTGCGGGACTTGGGGAGCGGCGGTGGCGGTGGTGGTGGGGGAAGGAGGCGAGGCGAGGAGGCGGGTTTTGATGCGGGGTGTTGGGCTGCGGGCGGCTGACGCAGGACGGCAGGAAAGCACCGGGGGCGGGATGGCCGCCTCGAAAAGCGGACACTTGGCTGGCAGGGCCCGGTCGGGTCGGGCGCGTCGGCGCAGCCGCTTCGCCGGGGCGTGCCGGCTGTCGGTTTGTTTGGATACTTGGATCCGGCGTGCGAGCGCTGCTGACTGCGGAGATTGGCACGTCCCGGGAACCGATTTTTTAAGTGTACAACTTTCATTCGCACCGAGAAAACAAACAATTCTTTGAGGGTGAAAAGAAACAGATACTATTAACTTCAAATTGCTCATGTTGATATAAAAGACATGCATAACTTTCGGTGAAAAATTGTATAATGTGAGATCCAGTGGAAGGTACGTGTGCCAAGGACGTTCGAAGAGTGAACTTTGAACGGAGAAACCAAATTTTAACCTGAGCTACTTATAACTTCGGTTTCCTACAGGCCTACAGGAAAACTAGAATAGTAATCACTGCCCGATTTGCAGAAATTACCTAGAGGTTTGAGTAGGCGGGCGACGGCAATGTGTTATTAAGTATCTCTTGTTTATGGCTGGGATTCAATGGTCATTTCATCGTCTATTTGTGTGAGATATCTATGGAAAAGGCTACAGAAAATAAAAAAAATTCAAGGATGTGATTGCATTTAGTACATTCCACTTTCACAGTTTCACCTCTATTTAGCCGACAAGAAAAATATTTAAATGTCTTATCTTGAATGGACTTCGTTACCCCGTGCACGAACATGACTATTAGTACTTTTCACATGATGCTTGATGACGCTCGATAAAGAAAACAGAACTAGTAATATCACTGTATATATTATAATTATCGCAAATTTTCTCCTTCCAAACGAGATAAGACCGCTCCGCGAACCGTAGTGGACACACTACTGCTATGAGTCCTGTCGGTGTGAAATCTGGTTGACAAGTAAATATTTGTAGCTTTGCCGTGCGTTAGATCGGATATGACCTAGCACACAATAACACAGGATGTATACTGGTTCGGGCAACGCGCCCTACGTCCATTCGGGTCAATCGGTCGACTTTATTCCTGAGCCCAGGTGCTCAAAGTTTGCAGTGGGGGTACAAACAAGAGGAGTATGAGAGGGGGGTGCCTGAGTCCTGGCCTTGTTCTCGCTCAGTGGAAGCGAGTGGCAGGAGCTCATACGAGCGCTAAGTGTGTGTGAATGCGTAAGAGTGTAAGAGGGTGTGTCTCTGTCTCCGTGTAGAAGCGGGGGGAGGGGTTTCCATCCCCTTTTATAGTACAAGGGGACGGTCCTTACAGGTCGAGGGAGGATAAGAGAGTGAGTGTATGGGTGCTGTCTAGTCTCGTCGAATCCCACGTCGGTGGATACAGTATGGTCTCTGTCCTCGGTCCCTGTTCTCCTTGTCAGACCGCTACACCGTAGCAGGTAGGTTTACGGCGCCACTGTGCAGACGTGCGCAGGGCATGGCACGGTACGACCCTGCGTACGGCATGCTGACCCGGGCGCTGCCTCGTTATCCGTCCCACCTGCTCCTTGGTCCCACTCCGGGCGGGTGCCCTCGGTCGGGTGTCCCAGTCCGCCTTGACCGAGTCAGTCGGGGAGGTTAGTGCGAGTGGTACGGTGAGTCCCCGATCGGGGGATTAGGTCGGGAGCACTCAGTCGGGAGCGCTCGATCGGGAGTACTCAGTCGGGGTCGGACTGTGGTCCCACCCCTGGCTAGCTCCCTCTAGTCGGGGCGCCTTCCAGGCCTCCTGGTTGGAGGAGACGGTGAGCAGCCCGGGTCGTGGTCTCGGTCCAGCTGTGCGTAGCTGGGCCGGCCTAGGTACACGTTGTTGTTGTACCCTTTATTGGGCTAAGCGTCGCGGGAAAGTAGTCCCATTGGGGACCTTGGGTCTATGGACCCGTCAGGAGTCCCCGAGCCCTTTTGGGGCTTTGTTGAAGCCCTTAAGGGGCTGTCGGTCGGAATGCCCCGTCGCAAGGAAACACACACAGGGGTGTTGTTTATTTTTGTTTTGTTTACGAAGCGGTCAGGCCACATTGAGGGGTCTGGCCCCATGTTCGAGATGATAAGGACGGACTCCGTGTGGGAGCCGTACCGACACCTCGTGACCCAGTACTTTCGCCTCGGTTTTCGGCATACGGCGGTCGAACCGTCATCTCAAGGCCAGACGCCTTTAATGCATAGGCGCTGAACCGTCGTCCTAGCGTAAGGCATTTTTATCGCGCGTCCATGGACGTGAACCGTAACCACTCCCGGATCTCGGTTGTTCGCCTGACTATAAATAGGGAGGCTTCCGCGTCCGGAGCCCCCAAGGCTCAGGTTGTAGATCCCATGGCTCAAGTTGTAGATCTGGTAGGTTTGAGGCTCTTGCTCGTTGCCCTAGGCGGCTTTGGCCACTCCAGATGATGCCAGAAGATCTCTCGTAATAGGTGTTCCACCTCCTTGTCCCGGTCTCCTTCAGCATGCCCGGGCGCCACGATGCAAGAACTCTCGTATCGTGGATCCGCCGTGCAATGAGGGGCTGGATGAGAGGACGAGGGCAGCGCCATAGGAGGAAGAGGGAGAATGGCCTCCTTGTCCTCCATGTCGTGCTCGTACCTTGGGCCACCGATTGCCGGAGGTCATTGTTTTGGCCTACCTTGCGCATGGCCGCGGCGGCGGTGGAGATATGTAGGTGTCGATGGCCATGCGCGGCCTCAAGCCAGTTTACCTAGGGATCTGGAGTGCAGTTCTCGTACTCCCTCCATGCCTTTTCTTTCTGTACCAGGTCACCACAGAGGGAGGAGAGAACTTCGCACAGCTTTCTATGTTGCCTGGGTTCCCTCATCTTCCACTCCCCCTGGCATCTCTCGCTCAGAAGGAGGAGATTGGAGAAGATCCGGCGAGGATGGGTCGGCGAGCGAGGTTTCGAGTGCAGCTTTCTTATATGGCTTGTGCTCTTTTTGTTTCTTTCGTTCTTGAGTTTTTGGGTAGTCCCTGGGCTATACTTGCACGCTTTGCATGTTATTGTAAAGCCTTTAGGCTCCTGTGTTCACACGCTTTGCATGATATTGTAAAGCTTTTGGCTTATGTCTTTGGCTTAATGAAAGCTTATATTCAACATGTGAATCTTGTGCGCACCGCGCCATAGAGGCGAACTGTCATTGGGATTTTTGGCGTTTCTCCCTTTGTTCACTGCGTTGCGCAGGGTAGCCGAGTAGTCCGGGCATTCTAGCCTCTGAGTAAGTGCAGACGCCCTGCTCTCTAGGGGACGACTGGCAGAGGCCCCAGGGGCGTGTTAGATAGACTCTAATGCCCAGCTCCCAAGGAGATTGCTGGCGTGGGCCGTAGGGGCACGTCGAGTTGTAGAGGGTGCCCGGCTCCCAAGGAGGGGACCTGTTTGTAGTCCGTTTACCGCCGGGTTCGCGCGAGCGGACCCGGTGGGTCTAGCCCCCGAGCCTGCGGCAGACTAAGGAGTCAGTCGGAGGCTAAGCATTTTGGTACCCCTTTGACCAGAAGCGAGTCGAGTGGACACTACCACCCTTCTCCCGAGAAGGAGGACCCGTTGTCAGTCCAATTTCCGCCGGGTCCGCATGAGCGCACCAGGTGGGTGTAGCCCCCAAGCCTACGGCCTACTGGAGAGTCGGTCAAAGGCTGAGCACTTATGTATTCTTTTCTGGGGCCGCGAACTTTGGCATCTCCGTCGATCAGGATGAGTTGGTCCCTCTTGCGGGTCGGGGTACTTTCCTGTGTTCGTTTCGACCGCGACTTGTGTTGTCAGTCGTATTCCCGAGTCAGGATATGGGGGCTCGAGCCCCCAAGTCTTGTTGGGCTCGGTCGGCGTCGGTCGAGTTTCATGCGTCACCCCATCCGCGGTCTCCGCGATCGGAGGGGCTGAGCTAACGTCGCTTGCCTCGATGGCTTGAGTGACACACTCAGTGAGCTCGCTAACGGGCATGTCCGAGTGGAATCCGGGTCCGTCGTTCATAACGGGGTCAGCATAGCCCTCATGTGGCATTCCACTGCTCCTTAACCTGCCTCCCGGCAGATGCTCGAGCCGTTCCGGAGACCGACTCAGGTTGCCCGCTGGCCTTCCCTCGATAGAGATTCTGTGGGCGTGGCTCGAGGTCAGGATCGAACAAGAAGGTCGAGATGATCCCGTCCGCTTCTGAGCAAGTCGGGTGAAGGCCACTGGGGCTTCATCTGCGTTTTCCCCCTAGCTCTGTTTGATGTGAGGCGGCCTCGAGCCCTTCGCGGGTCGGCCTTCGAGCCTCGGTCAGTCGCAGCTCATATCGAATGAACCGCTATTGCTTCATGACGCGACACAAAAGCAATTGAAATGCAATGATTGCATGTATGGGGTGAATGTACGGTGCATGAATGCATGCACGCATGAGATGGATGAATGAATGAGTGCTTGTTTGCAGAGCGAGTAAACGGGGGGGGGGGGGTCGGTAATGTTACCTCGATCGAACTCTCGAGCATCGCCCCATCTGCGGTTTTCGCAACCGGAGATCTAGCGTTGCTTGTCTTGACAGTTCGAGTGACAGGCTCGAAGCACCCTTAGCAGGTACGCCCGAGTGTATCCATCATTCGTGATGGGGTCGGTCATGTCCTACACGTTAGTTCGTTCGAGTGACAGGCTCGAGGCACCCTTAGCAGGCACGCCCGAGTGCAATCCGTATCCGTTGTTTGTGACGGGGTCGGTCACGCCCTACATGTTAGTGTTCCCCTGCTTTTACCTATCTCCCGTCAGAAGCCTGAACCATCCGACTAACCCAGTTGCCCACCAACCTCGGTTTTACGAAGGCTCTGACGGTGGGTCCCTCCGCTCCGTCCGACTAACCCGAGCGCCTATTGGCCTCGGTTCGGTGGAGGCTTTAATAGTGGGTCCCTCCGCTCCCCTGCCTCGTAAGGTGAAAGGGTGCTTGCGTGCGGTTGTGCCCCTTTTTTGCGGCTTTGCTGCATGAGTAGGTGGGCCCATCCCGAGCCGCGCCCCGTCGCGTAGGGTCACGTCCCGTCGGTTGCATCCTATCTGCCAGGGCTCCGTGCCCCCTTCCCTAATAAATAGGGGGAGGGGCGGAGGTATTCTAGCCCATCCTTTCACCTTTCCTCGATTCCTGTCGCTTCCTCTTCCGCTCTTACGCTAAAACTTCCTTGCACACTGTGGTGAGTTCCGAGAGAGAGAGGAGGGTCAAGGGTGAAAGCGAAAGAAGTCTTACAGATCTGTTTGTCACCTCCCATTGCGCGATGTCGAATTGGAGGGCGTCCGTCGTGAAGGAGGAACTGCTGGAGGACTTCGCAAGGAAGGGGTTGCCGCCGCCGAATACAGTTGCAGGTTGGAGAGCGCCGTAGGTGGGGGACGTCGTCCCGCGCCCCGAGCCCAGCAAAGGTCGTCTCCTTCCTCGCTTTCCACGAGCACGGGCTTGGATATCCCACACATTGGTTCCTGCACGGGCTCTTCCACCACTGGGGGTTGGAGTTGCAGCACCTCAACCCCAATGGGGTGCTGCATATTGCCACCTTCGTCACCGTTTGCGAGGCCTTCCTCGGGATGGAGCCGCACGTGGACCTCTTCGTGAAGTTTTTCTCCGGGGGAGCATGGTCCGAGGAAAGGGGAAGCCGAGCCTGCCAGCCCTGGTCGGGGGGTTCGCACTTCAGAGGAAACCCAAGGTCGCGTACCCACCGTACACCCCCAACGATTCTAATCGGGGATGGCATGGCGAATGGTTCTACATCCGGAACCCAGCAGAGGCGCCGTTCCCAGAGTTCACTGGAGGGAGGCCGTTGCTGCGATGGAGAGTAAGTCCTGCCATCCCGAGAGTTTGAGGCGGGGTCATACCCCTTTTCTGCCTTCCACTGACTTGGTCTCCTGTGCAGTCCTGGAGGGGCAGTCACTTGGAACGAGGAGGCATTGGCTCGGTCCCTAGCAGAATGGTCCACCCTCGCGGATGAGCTCAACCAGCTCCGCGACGTGGTGCAGGTGGTGGTGATTGAGGTGCTCGGGTCGGGCCTGAGTACCAGCAGGCCTGTCATTCAACTTGAGGAGGTCCTGGACATGGTCAAAATGCTTATCTCCAACGGTGTGTTCCATAGGGCGTCGGGGGTGTTGACGTCTGTGGCGACCCACTACCCCGACATGGACTTCGAGGCCGTCTGCAGAGGGTATGCTGACGAAAGGAGCTTCGAAGATCCGGGTGCTAGGTCAGAGCTTGGTCCCGAGCGCACGAACGATCGTCGCGCACGTGACCGCGACATGGGTCATGGAGGCTCGCCGCTCGTGGATGGTCGCACGCACAAGTCGGGAGGGTGCCACCAATCCTGACACAGTGGTGTAGGCTGAGATGGAGCCGGGTGTTGCACCGACCGAAACCAACCCGAGCATTGGCCCGATTGTGACTAGGAAGCCCTCATCCTCATCGGCAGCGCCGCCGACCAACCCGGCCGAGGGGGAGCAGTAGAAAAAGGGTAGTTAGTTTCTTTGTGTATGTAAGAAATTGCGGGGGGATCGTGAGCCCCCGAGTGAACAATTTTAAGTTCGTTTGTGGTTGTGACGGGGAGCTGGTCCCACCCATCCTTGTTTTCGCCCTTAAGCAATTTCCGTTTTTTCACACTTTTCCTTTCAGACCTGCCTATTAACCGTAGGCTACAACTTTAAGAACCCGGGCGTGGCCCACGAGGCTCAGCTGCTCGTAACCATAGTCGTGGCGGGGTCCGATCAGTCCGCAAGCTAGAGCATAAGTTGCTCTTAGGGTGAGTTAGAGGATGGGATGCCCTTTCATTTGGGTGTGCCCTTTCGCTTGGGCGTGGTGCGTGGTTACGCAAAAAGTAAAGAGGGAGTGGTGCCGCACCTCCGTGGAGCCCTCGAGTGACCGGGCCTAGAGTGCTCGGGCCGGGGTGCTATAAGAGCGAGTGTTGAATGGAAATGGACTGGTAATGAACTGAGCTAAGGAAAGAAATGATGTAACTGCTCGATGTTCCAAGTGTTCGTGAGGATGTTGCTATCATCGTCCTTCAGTCGGTAGGCACCTGGTCGGATCACCTCGACCACCGCGTACGGTCCTTCCCATGGCGGAGAAAGCTTGTGCTTGTCCTTGGTTGTTTGGGTCCTCTGGAGCACGAGGTCGCTGACCTCGAGGGTTCTTCCTTGAATTTTCCTCTCGTGGTACCTGCGAAGGGTTTGTTGGTGACGGGTGGAGTGAATGAGCGCCGTCTCGCACGCCTCATCGAGCAGGTCAACCGCATCCTGTTGAGCCTCTGCGGCTCGATCGGGGTCGAACACCTTTACCCTTGGAGCGCCGTAGTTGAGGTCGGATGGCAATACCGCCTCAGCAAAGTACACCACAAAAAAGGGGGTGAACCCTGTCGACCGGTTCGGGGTCGTGCTTAGGCTCCAGAGGATGGCTGGGAGCTCCGCGACCCATCTTCCGGCATGTTTCTTGAGCCGATCGAAAATGCATGGCTTGAGTCCTTGGAGGACCATGCCATTGGCCCGTTCAACCTGACCGTTGGTCCGCGGGTGTCCGACTAAGGCCCAGTCGACCCTGATGCCGTAACCATCGAAAAAATCCAGGAACTTCTTGCTGGTGAAGCTGGTTCCGTTGTCTGTGATGATGCAGTTAGGGACGCCGAACTGGTAGATGATGTCGAGGAAGAACTTGACCGCATTTTGTGAGCGGATGTTGGTGATGGGCTTCGCCTCGATCCACTTGGTGAACTTGTCCACCACCACGAGCAGGTGGGTATGACCACCTGGGGCCTTTTTGAGGGGTCCAACCATGTCGAGGCCCCAGACCGCGAATGCCCAGGTGATGGGGATGGTCTGGAGTTCCTGCACCGGCAGGTAGTTTGCCGGACGTAGAACTGGCACCCCTCGCACCTACAGACCACCTCCTTAGCATCGCGTAGTGCTGTGGGCTAATAGAAACCTTGGCGGAAGGCTTTCGCGACCAGCAAACGCGGGGCTGCGTGATGTTCGCAGATTCCGGCATGGACTTCGAGAAGAAGCTGTTTCCTTTGGTCAGTCGGGATGCATGTCATGAGTACCCTCGACAGACTTCGTTTGTAAAGTTCATCGCCAATGGCAACGAACGTTTTGGCGCGTCGAGCGATCTATCGCGCTTCGGCCCTCTCCAGCGGGAGGACTTCTTCGAGGATGTAGGCGAGCAGCAGCACCCTCCAGTCAGTCGGGTTGAGCGCTATCACCGCGGTGTCCAGGTCGGAGCCCTTGAGCCCTTGGTCATGGTCAGGCCGAGCTGATGGGTTGGAGCCCTCGAGCGGCTAGTTGGGGCCGGGTTGCGCCTGTGTCGGACTCACCTGGATGCGGGCGGATGGCTCATGGAGGTCATTCATGAAGACCCCGTCCGGGGGCGAATCCTGCTTGGCCACCAACTTCGCTAAGGAATCGACAGTGACGTTGTCCCTTCGCAGGATGTGGTGCAGCTCGATTCCTTGGAACCTTCCCTTGAGCTTGCGCACCTCTTGGCAGTACGCTGCCATGAGTGGACTTTTGCAGGAGGACTCCTTCATGACTTGGTCGACCACTAGTTCCGAGTCACCGCGGACGTAGAGCCGCGTCGCGCCGAGCTCAATGGCGATACGTAGCCCGTTGATTAGGGCTTTGTATTCTGCGATGTTGTTTGAGGCCTTGAAGCGGAGGCGGATTGCATAGCGTAGCCTATTTCCCTCTGGGAGATCAGGACCACTCCAGCCCTCACGCCAGGTCCCATGCCGACCCATCAAAGTACATCATCCAGTACTCATGGGTGATGTCTAGGGTTGGGGCCTAGACCTTCGTCCACTTGACAACGAAGTCAGCTAGGGCCTGAGACTTAATCGCAGTGCAAGGGGTGTACCTGAAGTTGTACCCCATGAGCTCGAGCGCCCACTTGGAGATCCAGCCCGCGGCGTCGCAGTTGCGGATTATCTATCCCAGCGGGTATGAGGTGACGACTGTTACCTTGTGCTCGGTGAAGTAGTGCAAGAGCTTTCGGTTTGCCATCAGCACGGCGTACAGAAGCTTCTAGACTGCGGGTAGCGCACCTTGGCGTCGGTGAGTACCTCACTGATGAAGTACACTGGTCGCTGGACCTTCACACGTGTTCGGGCTCCTCCCTTACAACGATGAGAACGGCGTTGACGACGTGGTCACATGCCGCGATGTAAAGGAGGAGGGGTTCCTCTCGTCCAGGAGCGACGAGGACCGGGGCTGAGGTCATCAGCGATTTGAGGCTCTCCAAAGCCTTCTGTGCCTCTTCCGTCCAGACAAATACGTCCGATTTCTTGAGGAGCTTGTAGAGCGGCATCCCCTTCTCGTCAAGTCGGGAGATGAACCGGCTCAAAGCGGCCAAGCAACCTATGAGCCTTTGTACACCCTTAACGTTGTGTATGGGACCCATATTTGCGATGAACATGATTTTTTTGGGGTTGCCTTCGATGCCATGCTCGGACACGATGTACCCGAGTAGCTTCCCCCTCGGAACCCCGAAAACGCATTTCTCGGGATTCAGTTTAATGCTGAACCTTTGGAGGTTCGCGAACGTTGCGGCTAGGTTCGTGATTAGGTCGCTTGCCCGAGCCGTCTTTACCACTATGTCATCCACGTAGACGGCAATATTGGCCTTTGGCCGCTCGACCTGGTCGGGTTGGTCAGGCAGGTTGATTTGGTCGGCGAAACACCGTTGCATGCACCACTGGTAGGTGGCACCGGTGTTCCTTAGACTAAAAGGCATGGTCACGTAGCAGTACAAACCATACGGGGTGATGAAGGAGGTCGCGACCTAGTCGGACTCTCTCATCGCAGTCTGGTGATAGCCCGAGTAGGCATCCAGAAAGGAGACGATTTCGCATCTTGAGGTAGAGTCGACTCTTTGATCTATGCGCGGTAAAGGAAAATGATCCTTAGGACACGCCTTGTTAAGGCTAGATTAGTCAACACACATTCTCCATTTCCCATTCTTCTTTTTAACAAGAACTGGGTTAGCGAGCCAGTCGGAATGGTACACCTCCTTGATAAAAACCGACCGCCAGGAGTTTGGCGATTTCCTCACCTATAGCTCTACACCTCTCATCGTCTAAGTGGCGCAGTCGTTTCTTGATGGGCTTCGAGTCTAGGACGATGCGTAGCGCATGCTCGGCGACTTCCCTCGGGATCCCCGTCATGTCAGCAGGCTTCCATGCAAAGACGTCCCGGTTGGCGCGCTGGAAGTCGACGAGCTCAGTTTCCTATTTGGCCAGGGGCTTGGCCTCGACCCGCACCGTCTTGGTCAGGTTGCTGGGGTCAATCTCCAGCGCCTTGGTTTCCTCAGTTGGGCTGAAGGCGCTCGCGGCGGTCGCTCGTTGTAGTCGGGCATTGCCAGCTCCGCCTCCTTCCCGAGCTTCGGGAGCTCGACAGAGTTGGCGAGGCCGGTGGCGAGCTCGATGTTCTCGTGATCGCACGCATAGGCGTATGAGAACGTGCAAGTTTCAGGTTCGGGGAAGCCGTCCCCATCCTTGCCCGTCGCGGCTTCCTTGTTGGTTGCGTCCTCCTTGCTCTTGCGCTCCTTTGGCTTGCCGGCTTGCCGCAGGAAGCATTTGAGGAGTTCGCAGTTCTTATAGAGGTGCTTGATGGGGTAGGCGTGGTTGGAGCAGGGGCTCTCCATGAGCTTCTCGAAGTGATCGTGCTGGCCCAGCTGGGGCTGTTTGCCCAGTCGGTCAGCCACGGCGACCAAGGTTGGGTTGGTCGGGCGTCGCCGATCCTTCTTGTTCCTCTTGCCCCATTGCGTGGAGGGGCCTTCGCCCTAACCTTCACGCTTAGCCTTGCCCTTGTCCCGCTCGCCGCTAAAGACCGCTTCGACCGGCTCCTCACCGGAGGCTTGATTCGTAGCGATGTCGAGCAGCTCGCGCGTGATCCGGGGCTTAGCACAGCTGAGCTTGTGTACTAGGGACTTGCACATCGTCCCTGAGAGGAACGCGCTGATGATGTCTGCGTCGACGATGTCGGGGAGGGAGTTGCATTGCTTCGAGAACCTATGGATATAATCCCGCAAGGTCTCGTTAGGTTCCACCTTGCAACTTTTAAGGTCCCAGGAGTTCCCGGGGCGGACGTACATCCCCTGGAAGTTTCCTACGAAGACCTTCTTTAGATCCGACCAATCGCGGATGCTATCAGGCAGAAGGAACTCGAGCCATGCCCGAACGAACTCCCCTATGGAAATGGGGAGATACTGGATGATGAAATAGTCATCATCGGCTCCTCTGGCTCGGTAGGCGAGCCAGAAGTCTTCAAGCCACACTTCGGGATTCGTCTCCCCAGTGTACTTAGTGATGTTCGTGGGCGGTCGGAACCGCTATGGGAAAGGCGCCTTTTGGATGCGGCGATCGAAGGGCCGTGGTCCCGGTCCGTCCGGGCTAGGGCTCCGGTCACCGTTCCGAACGCTCGGTCGGCCACCTCGCCTAGGGCGCACTTCTTCGTGCTCCTCGTAGAACCAGTCACGGGATGCATCGACCGCTCTTGCCGCCATTTGTTCAACGTCGGTGTCGTGTCGTGCCAAACACCGTGCATGGATGACGCTGCGCGCATCATGGTTCGGCCCGATCCGCTCGCGCACGGGCTGACGGCGTGGCGCCGGCGCCGGGTCGAGCTATGGAGTTGCCGCAGCGCTTCGCTGTGGCCATCGCGTCGGCGGGGGTGAGCGGACGGAGCGGTTCGGCTGGTGCGGCCCCAGCACGCTGATTGGGCAAGAAGCTGCATGTCGCTGTCGCGACGCGGAGCTCTCCACCTGCTGTATGGCGGCAGTCTCCACCAGCACTCGGAGGTTCCGGTGTATTGCCTGCTCCTGGGGGTCAGCTGGCTCGGGGAGGCTACGCAGAAGCATCGCTGCGGCGGCGATGTTCTATCTGGCCCGAGCGAACTGCGGGAGGTCGTCCCCTCCTGCTAGGATGTTGCGTTGGACCTGGCAGGCGCTCTCTGCCGGGTTGCGCGCGTGCGGTACGAAGTGATGCGTCGGGCGCACCGGCGGTGGCGGTTGCTGGTCCTGCTGCCGCTATCGCAGTTCATTGCCGTGCGCCTGCACTTGCGATAGGGCCTCCCACGCGGTGGTTCGGCGGGGTGTGAGTCTCAACAGACTCTACCACCTTCGGGAGTAGTTCCAGAGCGTCCGCCATGGCGCACTCCCGGGACAAAGAATGGTCAAGTGCCATCACGTCGCCAATACTCGAGCCATCGCTTTCGAGCTCTTCGGCGCAGAGGTTGTGGAACAAGGCGGGGGCGTAGTCTGCCATTCCCACAAACTCGCACAGGTATAGAGACAATGTAATGACCCTCCAGAGCTCCCATGCGTACGCGTCCGCGTGGGACGGGAGACTGAAGGGGAGCCAGGCGTGCGGCGAGCGTGGCGGAGACAGCAGAGTGCCCCCGGAGAGCTGGCTGAAAATGTTAGCCAGTGAATACATGACAGTATCCACGTCGTTAACCGTGGGGCTCGTACCCAACACGGACTCGATGTGGAGCGCAAGCGCCTCCACATCAAGATCGTCGAGTGGCTCGCGGACGATGATGCGAGACACCTTTCCCGGGGATGCCGAGGGAGTTGTCTCCTCGCGGAGGTGGAGTACACCGAGCTGATCGGTGACGAAGTCCAAACTTCTGAAGTGGAAGGCTTGGAACGGCGCGAAGACAGGTGGAACCCACGTTCCACCGAGGGTAGGAGCGGGAAACTCTAGCGAGCCGAAACGAATCGTGTCGCTCGAGCTCGTCATGCTGAAGGTGGCGGTGAGGTGGGCCATCCGATGACCTGCAGAGCGCGAACGCAAAGGCGTCTTCCCCACGGACGGCGCCAACTGTCGGTGTGAAATCTAGCCGACAAATAAATATTTGTAGTTTTGCCGTGCATTAGATCGGATATAGCCTAGCACACAATGACACAGGATGTATACAGGTTCGGGCAACGCGCCCTACGTCCAGTCAGGGTCAGTTGATCGACTTTATTCCTGAGCCTAGGTGTTCAAAGTTTGCAGTGGGGGTACAAACAAGAGGAGTATGAGAGGGGGGGTGCCTGAGTCCTGGCCTTGTCCTCGTCTCAGTGGAAGGGAGTGGTAGGAGCTCAGACGAGCGCTAAGTGTGTGTTTGTGAAAGCGTAAGAGTGTAAGAGGGTGTGTCTCTGTCTCCGTGTAGAAGCCGGGGGGTTCATCCCCTTTTCTAGTAAAGGGGACGGTCCTTACAGGTCGGGGGAGGTAAGAGAGTGAGTGTACGGACGCTGCCTAATCTTGTCGAATCCCATATCGGTGGATACAGTATGGCCTCCGTCCTCGGTCCCTATTCTTCTCGTCAGATCACTACATCGTAGCGGGTAGGTTTACGACGCCACTGTGCAGACGTGCGCAGGGCGTGGCGCGGTACGGCCCTACGTACGGCATGCTGACCCGGGCGCTGCCTCATTACCGTCCCACTTGCTCCCTGGACCCACTCCGGGCGGGCGCCCTCGGTTGGGTGTCCCGGTCCGCCTTGACCGAGTCAGTTGGGGAAGTCAGTGCGAGTGGTACGGTGAGTCCCCGGTCGGGGGATTAGGTCGGGAGCACTCAGTCGGCAGCGCTCGGTCGGGAGTACTCAGTCGGGGTCGGACTGTGGTCCCACCCCCGGCTGGCTCCCTCTAGTTAGGGCGCCGACCAGGCTTCCTGGTCGGAGGAGCCGGTCGGCGGCCGGGTCGTGATCTCGACCCGACTGTGCGTAGCCGGGCCGACCTAGGTATACGTTATTGTTGTGCCCTTTATTGGACCAAGCGTGGTGGGAAAGTAGTTCTGTTAGGGACCCGAGTCCCTGCACCGTCAAGTTCCATCACCGTCCGAGACTAAGGCATGTACCTAAGTTTGTCCGAGACCAAGGCATGTACCTAAGTTTGTCCGAGACCAAGACATGTACCTAAGTTTGTTGGCTTGTATGACGGCAGACCAACCTACTCACTTGCAGCGGGGTGCGAGCTGGTCGCAAAGCCACTAAGCTCCGAGTTGAATGATTAAAACTAGGAGTGAACTATATAAAAGTGTCACATCTGATAGAGACTAAGATCAAGTAGGCAAAAAAGAAAAGCCCGTCAGCGTGAGTAGTGGACTAAGGATTCATGAATAATGATATCGTCGATTTTTCCTTGGAACAAGCTTTTAACTAACCACTTTATTGTAATTTTTTTTCTAACTTGATTGTTTTAGAGTTTCAAAAATATTTTCAAATGATTATAATTTTATATGACAAAAATACAATATTAATATAATAATTGTTGGAAAAAAATATTTGCTCTAGCAAAATAAAATTTGGCTTGTAAAAAGAGAAGGGAGTATACAAATTGCTTAGAGAATGCGAGTGTAGCTAAGATGGTTAGGTCTACTAAATCTCAAAATTAGACTAGTGCTCACATTTAAGGCAAATTATTCTTTCGAAATATGTTCGTCAACATGATGTATGTCTATATGATGACTTATAGAACTACGTGTGTGCCAAATATTAACCAGCATCTATAAGGAGTTTTATTAAAAAAATTACTAAAAGAATGGGGTTGCATGTAGTGGATAATGTTATCATCTTATCCACAAACTTGATGCATACAATACAATTATCATGATCCACCTAACTTGAGGAGTCTGAATATTGGGGGCTACCTTATTCGGTTATTCCGTTACAAAACCTATGGGCCAAGCTAAACCAGCGGAGCAGTTAAAAAAAATAATCAGATGCTCGATAGATAGCGACGTGCGATTAAACATCTGAACACGCCGCTCTCTTTTTCTCGAAGCGGCATCGAATATCGCTGCACCTTTGTGCAAGAAGATAACGGTCAAATTGAGAGCTGAGCCCTAACTTGTCGGTATTTCTTTGGCAGAATAAAAAAAGGAAAAGAAAGGAAAAGGACCTGCTCATATTTTGTTGAGTCCACTAATTGATGATGCCAGACACTACCTCTAGGGTAGTCGTATTGCTGAATTATATACGGTGCACGAACATGAGTGACGTATTGCCATAGAGTTGTTCGCTCGTCTGTATGACTAATACAAAGTGTTCTGTCGGCTGCACTGTTTCTAGAGTTTTTTTTTTTTGAGATTAAGGCAGCTCTGTTTCTAGAGATCTTTGGGCCTCTGGCAAGATAATGCTGGGATGGCGGGCTGTCAGCAAATTCGAGAGGCCAGAGGACCATCGTCTTCTCTTCCGGGCTGATTGCAGTCCACGGCCGCCGTACACTGACGACGGTTTTCGTCTCGGATCACGCGGATCAGCCATGGCTTTCCCTGATCCGATGCAGGTCTGCCCGTCGCCGAAAGGAACCGGACGAATCGCCAGTTGCTGGATCACGTGACGACGATAAAAAAAATTAACACGCCCGTTAGAGGCTGGCAAAAAACACCATTACAATTCACACCTCTGATCCCAAATCCCTGACCAAATGTTCCTCTGTTTTTCTTCCTTGTCCCGCCGTTTAGCCGCAGCATCACCCACTTTTTGGCACGACCACGCAACAGCATTTCTGGTCCATTTCCGCCATCCTACTCTACTCAACTGGCACAGCAGAAGTCAGATGGCACACCGAACCGCACGTCCGCACGCATACCTCCTTTTCGTCTTTGGCATGCCCACGGGCCTGGCTGAGTTATTGCAAAAGCATTTCACATTTGCAGGGTACCTTGCCCAGGATGAAATATGGCCATATGGCCATAGGCATATGGCCCTTTCGGCCCTACTGTCTGTTCAAGCTTATGCTTTTTGGAGAAACAGATTTGCCATCCGCAGTGCCAACAGAAACGACTTTGCTGGTGGCGATAAGCAGAATTTGCATGCCAGGATATAGCAGTATAGCACCATCGGCATCGCCAAATATTGCAGTTGGATTGTCAGATAACAGTAACACATAGTTGCTCCATGTAACAAGCTGCTGAGAGCGACAAATCTAACAGGTGCGACAAATCCTCTTCTGAGCAAATCGTTGTCGCAGTAACTGGAATCCAATTTACAAAAAAGGTCTAGTGTTGTAAAATCTATCATCCAACTCAACCAAGACAGCAAGCCCGATGGATGCCACAGTGCTATACCAAGGCAAATGATGAACTGTATACAAGTTAATGCCACTTCCATAGAATCCCAGGCGGGTATAAATAAGCAGGCAAAGCATTTCACTGAACAATACAACCAATAGGCAAACTAACCTGAAAACTCAGGAAAAAAATAGTACTAGACAACACTACATATCCATGACCGCGACAATCTGAGGTCATGATAATTATGCAATACAAACACCAAATGCATATCTGGTCCTCAAAACAGAGCCATTTTCTCAGTGATAGTGTACTTAGGTGTAGAGAAATGACAAAAATCCAACTTCGATCCAAATCAAAACCTCAAACCCTTGAAAGGCAGGTCGTATTCAACAAATAGCAAAGATGGCAATACACCACTCTTTATGGTGCATGCTTCAGTATGACAAATATAGTTCCAAGATGACTTGATCTGAGCAACCACTCATACTACCAAAGCAAATATAATAAAATTACTAGTACCATTTAAATGACCCAGCGGTGCATGATGCCTAATTGCCTATAAGACACAAAATCTCATAGCAGTATTATCATAAAAGCAAATGAACAATCCAATTTTGTAGATTGTTCGTGACAGATCATGGTCATGTTTATTGAACCTTCGGTATGCACTAAGCTAATGAATGACTCAAGTGCAACCATACCAATTGACATCCAATCTGAAAAAAAGGGTGTGCTTGGTTCTACAGGCTTGCCTCGCTTTGCATTGCCCGCAGAGAAATCGAAGCTCAAAATGTGTTTGGTCTGCTTGCTTTGCTGCCTCGCGGCCTGCACAAGCAAGCATTTCCTTGCCAAAGCGAGCGAGCCGGATTGGCTCTCCGCTGCGGGCAAGGCAATGCGGGCAAGGCAAAGCTTGCCTGGCAAAGCAAGGCCAGGCAAGGCCCATGTTGCTTCCAAGCAGGCCCAAAAAGAGCACCTTCATCTTTGGATATGATCCCAACAGTTCTGACAATATAAGGACACCTTCAAAATGTGGTAACATATTATGGAAGTTTAAAGAGATATTAACTTGTATAGGATAGGAGCCTTTTGAGTTCAAGCACATCTAGCAAGTGAGCAACTAAGAACCTAAATCCCATCAATCATCAGTCTCTCTATTTGCCTTGGAAATTCAAATAGAACACCCAACTACCCAAGCGACAGGATACCAGAATACTCGAACAATATAGCAAGTGCCTACACATGTATAATGTGACACCCATCATTATACTACACAATTTATTATTTTTTTGCAATTCTAACAACTGTTTCAGCACACAAACCAGTTCAAGCGCACAAATTCTACTTAGTAAAACCCAGAAAAACCACACATCTTATTATTGTGTCCTAGGATCTCAGCTGAAACAGATATATATGAGAGAAACGCACAGGACGATAACATTACTGGAAATGATAATGTAGGGAGGATTCAAGTAGGCACACAATCCATCAACATCAACCAAAATGCGATCTCAAGTTTCTTTTCCTCATACATCATCCTAAACCCATAAGAGAAAATCATAATCTTGACCCCCTTATGTGAACCTGCAGGCGATCTACTTCTCGGAGGAGTTGGGCCCCCGCTTCTTGCCGAAGCCGACGACGGCGGTGACGAAACGGCGGTTGTACTGCATGCGCTTGTAGGCGCGGCCCCGGGGCTTCTTCTTCTTGTCCTGCTTCGCCACCTTGGGCGTCTGCCCGCGCACCTTCCCCGCGCGCGCAAGTGATCCGTGCACCTTCCCTGCACCAAAGATTGACGCGCCGACGTCCCAAATCAAATCAGATGCCAAACCCAGAAGAAACGAAATCCTCACAGAACCGCTTCGGGGTGGGTCTGCGGGGAAAGTCCCGATGTGTTGGTGGCAAGGAGGTGGTGAAGGAGTGCTTACCCATGGCTGTGGCTGCTGCGGTGGCGGTGGCGGACGGGGCTAGGGTTTACTGCTGGCGCGGCGGCGGGTGCGGGAGTGGCGGAGAAGGGGAAGCGCAAGATTTCCGAGCTATATGAGGTGGGAATTTTGCATTCGGGCCCTCGGATTTCAGGATTTACGTAAAATGCCTGCGGAGGCGGAAACATAGCTTGGAGGCGCATTTCCAAATTCACAAGTCTAGAATTCCAGGCAGAGGCTTGGAGCCTCGGAGAGTAGGGACAATACTTTCACTTGCATTTTTCACTTCAAAATTTAAATACAACTCTTAACTCATTCTTTCTTCTACGCAAAAGTCATGTTTGAAATGCCCATAACATTACTCGTCCCTAAATACAACTCTTAACTCATTCTTTTTTATACGCAAAAGTCATGTTTTGGAATGTCCATAGCATTACTCGTCCCCATCCTACCAAACTAGATTATACAGTATCAAGCAAATTTATTGACTGATGAATACTTAATCACACAACAAAATTTACCTTGTCCTCAAAACTGTAAATTTTTTAGAATTCCGCATACAGAAATTTGGAATCTAGTTACATTGACCAGTAAAGCACAATGACACACCACTAAAGGAAAAAGAACAGCATGTCTCGTTCGTTAACTTGATCTTTGAAAGATTAACCGTACCTTGTGAAAAAGTCATGATATGATTCGGTGAGTTCCGTTCTTGGCTTCTTGCAAATGCCAAATTGTTCAAACATCATTGAGGGCAGAGAACTGAAAGTCCAGGCTTAGAATAGCAAAAAACAAGAGCACAATTACATCGGTGCTAACTTATTTCAATAGTTCAACGAATAGAACAGTAATGAAGACGAATAGCTACAACTGAGTAATATCTATCGTTCCGACATTCAAGTTCCAAAACATGATTAGCCCTGTCTAGGTGGCATTACAAGTGAAAGATTGTCAATCATACAGCCATTGCAATGCAGATTCGCTCGAGTCCATCAATGCGGAATTTATCTTCGATCTGCACCTTCAAATGCCGACTCGATACAGCAGTTGCAATTGCATTTTTGGACCAAAACCTTCCATCATTAGAATTATAATTTACACCTGTACTAAAGAATCAACAAGGCCGCATTCTGTTAGCATAGCAACAAGGTGATCTTGTGGACATCTGCGGCCTCTTCTGGCCCCTGAGGGCAGAACTGATGACAACGTCCTGCACCATCTCTCTGGTTGCAGTTGAAAGCCCTGGGCCTTCACAGGGAACAAGCCAAAAAACAACAAATTTTCTGTAGGGCATTCTCTACGCATAATACATATACAAGCTATTTGCAGCAGCACATGCGATGGAATTCTCAGTTGGGTGCCATGCGAGATGGAGCAACTTCGTTGAGAAGTCAAGCGAATTTCCATTGGCATCAACGCCTTGATTTTCTCCACCTGCAACATAATAGTTCAGTGATGACTGGGTGAACAAAATAACTCCTAATCTAGCGGAAATTGTTGAGTTGACATTGAGAACCAGTCACCTCTCCGAACACCACGGGTAAAAGAAGTCAATGTCCGTGTGGGCCTTGTCGGATTTGCAATCTGACGCCTAATGGCACCCCCAATTCAACAAGAATAAGTTTAGTATTATAATTGCAGAAACATTTGTAAGACTTGGTATGTTAACTAAAATGCAAAAAAGATGGCAACTAAAATGTGAAAATGATAGCAACAATAACATGGTCCTCTACGAACTGCTTCTGACTATAACATCTGATTACTTTCTATATAATGGAACAGTGGACACAATTAAGAAAGAAAAGAGGAGCGATGGTTCAAGTGATACTACTGAAAGAGACTTTATGAAACAACTTGAAGACAGAAATAGAAACATAGCACCCGGTTCTGTTCTATCCACCACTCACCAACCCTCTCGACATCCTATGCCCTAATAGGATGACAATGGGTTCCATTCCCAACTTGTGTCTCATGCATTCATTTTATTCATACAAATAAACCTGCTTATTTTTATTAATGATGAAATACAATCAACCCACATCAAACGAAACCGTGTCAAAGGGGACCATGGCCATTGCCCCCTAAAAATGGATATAGACAACAAACTGAACCATGGACACAACAGACGAGGAAAAAATGCGTATAATTAGAAGGCACAGCATGTGAATGTACCTCATTGGATTCCTACTTGCTTCCAAAGTGGTTGCCTCTATGCTTCCAGGAGTACAACCAAAAACACGAAATATGTTACTGCATTTGAAAACACCAGCAAAATAAAGTGTTAATAGAGGATTCCTATAAAATCTCACATGTTGTCAAAATGGGTGAAAGAAATACCCATAAGAACCAGTTGCAACACGAAGTCCATCCCCACTAAGACAACACTCAAACTTGTCAAAAATTGAGTCATTCTCATACAGATCACAAAGCTGAAAACAGTGATAGCATAAAATTACATTTTATTCTGGTCATAAAAATTGCTTCTTTCTTAATCATTCAGTCGAGAAAACTTCACCCTAGGTCTTAAATGTTCATGGACTTGGAATGTTGAAACAGGGCCCGAATCCATGTTTAGATCCCATAGCTGAGTATGGAACAAAAAGATGATTAGTAATCTCATAGGGTATTCCTGCTAATTACTAAGCATAGTTCAAAAAATAAAACAGTTTCTAGTCTCAGAGGGTATGCTTGACTGCATATTCATTTTTATACAAGTACTCCATGTCACATAGAAGAGTTTCACCCAACTCTATTTCCCTCAAACAATAAGGCATCCAATTAGCTTTTGACTTGAAGCAGTTACAAATAATTGAAAATGCTATGTAGTATGAAGTCATGTAACGACTTTTGATGTGACAGTATTCAATTACTATGCTAGGTCTGAACAAAAATATTTGTGTAAGCTAGGAAGTAACACACCTTGAGAGTCATATAATCACGACTAAGAATATGTCTTCCATCTCTTGAAAACTTTATGTCGGAAATTGATGCAATAATCTCTGTAAAGAAGGATCTTGATGCTTCATGTTCCTCAAATCTGTTTGTAGATAGCGTTTTTTTGGTCAACTCACAAAGCATCTGCCATTTCCTTTTGCAATATAAATAGTTGTACACGTCCCCAACCCTCAAAGTTTCCAATATTGCCCAGTGCAGAAGGATAAAATTTTACAGGGAGGAGCACAAGGGGAATAACTAACATCTTGGAATGGTTGTCGCACAGTGCTGATTGTCGCAGATCAATAAGTCGGATAGAGCCCTTTGAGCTACTGTAGGCCAGTGTATTACAATGGGTTGGGTGGAACTCCGCACATGTAATCACCTCTAAAATATGCACAGGATTAGATCATTAAGTGCATATGCCAAGGCAAGAATGATCATGAATAATGCTTCTAGAAAGTGCAAGAAAATGAGCCTACCAGATTTCTAATCATCACAATGGCAAAAGAACAGCACCATGCTTATATCAAGAAACAGAGAACGCCAGATCGGATAGTTTTGATTTCATTCAGTTAGACAACTCTTTTTACAACTTATTTCCCACATGAAAAATCTGTCACATGCCAATGTTTCAATATGGCCAAATGTCATGGGCTTGCTGGGCCTCAGGGTTGGTCTGACAGGTATGGTAGGGCAAATAACATTTGTAAAATCCTGCTTCTATGATTTGATAACCAAAGCTGATTCCAAATAAAAAAAATCAAAAGATTAAAACAGTGCATCAATTATTGTTACTTATAGTATCTCTAGCATAATACTAGTAGCACAGAAGCTACATTAGCACCCAATTCATATTGGTCCACGGCTCCAAGCCCGTATCCTCTGTTTTTATCTACAAAATTACCACTTGTTCCAGAAAATGCTTGGTGGTTGGTGCCTAGTTTCATTTTACTAGCAGCAGTTCACATGTATGCCCTAAGAATACGTAACAACATAAAAATGCATCAACCAAACTTTACAGAATGATTACGGATTTATGGTACTGTGCCAATGGCAAGCTAAAAGAAGTGACTAGGACCAAATAGTTTGTACTCTATACATCCACTTTTACCGACAAAAAAAAAGGGGCCAGCCAACACAAACTAGCACCGGAGCCGTATTGCAACTTCCTTATGGTAGGTGATTTTATTATTATTTATCATACCATTATAAAACAAAAAAGATCATACCATACAGAAACCAATGCAAGGAAAGGTTGTGCAAACAAACCATATGCCCCAAAACAAGATGGCAGGAATGATTTTGTTTGGTTAATATCACCTCCCAAGTGATTTTAATTTGTTTCTAGAAATAATGTGTTACGAATTAAAGATGGGAAAGCTATGACAAGTTACACTCATTTGACCAAGAGAACATTCTACAGCTGCCCCCACCCAAAAAGCCCTAAACATAACAAAAATATCATTTGGGTCAAGTTTTTGAAGATTACGAAATTCCATCAGCAACCCAAACAACTACCAAGGTAAAAAGTCTTAATCCTAATTCTCACTGAAGCACTGAAAAGAGAACATAAGAGCAAAGTAACAATCATCACAACATCTACAGCCATCACATTTCAGTATGTCAGCATGCCACAGCAGCAACACGTTACATTATTTAGGATAAAACTATGAGACTAGTGGAATTACCTGTTAGATCTTCCATATTTGTAGGCTTTACATCAACAATGTTAAAGCTTTGGCTGTTTATTTCCAAGTTCCATAAATTTATTCGCAGATCATCTGCTGATATGAATGTCTCCCCATCACTGTTGATTAACAAACAATGGAAGAATATATCAATACAATGCCACAAATGTCATCACCGATAAAGTATTTGGAATCTACAGGATGAACACCCTAAAACTCTTCTGAATGTCTCGCGATTACTGTAGCAAATAAAACTGACCAAAATCAGACAAGTGACTATGTGCGCAATGGTGCTCCCACTGTAAAGGCAGAAAAGCCACTTGCATATGGTACTTATCAAGAAGATAGTACATGCATGAGCAACACAAGCCGACTGAAACTTGAGTTTATCCACTTAGATTCAGTTTGCTCTATATAAAAGACTAACTGTGTTGGGAGTGCAATCAAATAGAAATACCAGCAGAGACGTATAGATTCAAAGCACTAATACCAACATCATTTGAACTAATTTTAGTTTCAATCAATGAAGCACACTAGCGAGAAAACTTAGTCATGAAGGAGCAACCCGCAAGGGTTAGATACCAAATACTGACTCTTCCAAAAATTGCTGGTTTTCTGTTTGAAAGCAAGGAAAATGAAGCATAATTGTATCAACCTATTGGAAAAGGAAGAGTGCGAAAGGGATCCCATAGAAAAGATAAAATTCAATGTATGGAGTGACTAACCTATTATTTGAAATAGAATTTATATGGTAATCATGAGCATGAGCATATACACGGCGACATCTAGCAACAGGGTTTGCCTCTAGACTTGTAACCTGCATGTGGTTGAAAGTGAAGTCAGATGAATTAAAAAAACTGCAGTTTTGCTTCGCATGCACTAAACAATTTATAGTTTCAAGTTCAAATTATATGGCTGGTCACATGTTTTGTTCTGAAGATAATATATAAACAGATATAAATGGAGGTAGAGTATAACTTACAACAGGCAAACGCAGTGATGGGTAGCCTCCAGGTGGAAATGAGAGATCAGTGTTCAGGCAATTGAACTTATCTGAACATCCACCATTTGGAAGTGGTGCCTTAGAACTACTGGTACTTGCACTAGCAGTACTTCTTCCTACACTTTGAGAAGTGTCTAAATTCATGACAGAAACTCGCTTTATTTTCTTCTCTTGCACCTGGAAAGTAAAGAAATGGGTGAGCAAAGAAAAAACAGATGGTACCCGGTAACAGCAGCAAAATTTCAAACATACAAAGCAATGGTGCAAGTGCAAGTGCAACATAAACCCACAAAGAACATACGCTTTTCCTGTGTCTGCAAAGTTCAAATAGTCGTAGTGGACGATGTGACTGGTATCATAACCAAACTGCTATCTAACCAGCCAAAGTTTTGGTCTAAATTTTAAGTTTTTTTCCCAGAAATACCAAAATCTAGTGTAATACAAACTGTATGGCCATACCAACATCGAAAAAAATATATGCTCAAATTGAACAATGTACATACAGCTCCGCCATGTCAGGGCTAGCCTTACACTAAACAATTAAGTACTCCCTCCAAAACACTATGGTTACAAAATATTATAAAACATAGCAAGTATATTTTTTAAACTACATTTCAAGACAAATCTACGAGCATCATTTTCAAATATCCAAACTTAATGCACACAAAAATAAATTCTAAGCTAATTTTGGAATGATTGACTTAATATAACCTGAAAACCTTACTTATTTGTGACTGGAGGGAGTATGAATTAGGACAAAAATAAATTTAGAATTATTAGAAATTAGAAAAGCACCCCTAGCATATTATCTTCCATACCTTCCAGTATTTGATTGTCTTATCATTTGTAGACAAAAGGGAGAGAGCATTGTTGGCTGTCTGGCACCACTTGATCTTGTTGATCTTTTCCTCTATTTCCAAACTTTTGAGGTAGTCAAACTACAAGAATGACATGAAAATAAGAACAGCATTGATATAACATTTTTTTTCATGGAGCAGTTATTGTCAACACCAACTTCTCAGTTTTGAGATCCTCAGTTTTATTTAGTCAATACAACTATATATGCAACGGAGCTTTTAAAGAAAACATCAGAAAATTCTGCTTAGTAGCATACCTCAGGTTCATGACTCTGAAATTCGGTTTTGTAGCGGCACTCTGGGTGTCTAGTAATCGGAACATCTTGTCTCTCTAGTTCTCTCCGGCTTTCACTCTGCTGATAGAGCAAATTCATTAGGGCAAAAATATTAAAAATGAAAACCAAGTTCAAATGTGGTGCTTACATCCCGAGCATCTGTCCTTTCAAACAATACCACCCGTCCTCCTTTATCCCCGGTGGCAAGATGATCACCAGATTTATCAAACTCGATTGCAGAGATAATGTCAACTGAAATAGAGCAGCATACCAAATTAACATAAAATGCATTATTAACTCACAAAAGCAATGAGTCCTTGCCTATTTAAGAACAGACAAGACCGTAAAAATAAATTTAGATGACAATATTAGCGTATGGCATATAGTATATATCCTTTAAGTCACAGATAAACAAAAGGGCATCTTTTAATGGTCAATAAGTTCAATTACGCAAGTCCTCAAGATACAACAAAATCTGAATGTGTTATACCCTCAATAAACCTAATTTGGTTGCATGTAAGATAAGTGATTATATATAGATTCCATACAACTTCTAAAATAAAACAAAGTAGGAAAGCAAACCAAAAAGCTAAAACATCCACAATAGGTATCATGAACATATCTTCACAGCAGCCTATTCTGAAATCACAAGTGTCCAAACTAAGAAGCATCAGGTCCATTGAGAGCTTCTATTCTCTAAGTGCGCGACCAAAAATATACACAAGTGGACCAGCGTGGAATGGTGACAATAGAATGTCAAAGATGGACCATATCTAGTATCTTACATGCCGACAATGGCATCACCCAACAGAGGCAACTCTGTCCAGACAACACACGTCCAAAACGAATACAGGAGCAAATGCCCAATTATCAAAGTGGCAAACCCTTAGACTGACAGTTTCCTACAACGTGATAATCCAACACCTCGTGCTGAAGGCAACATTATCTCTTATAGACATCTTTCTCTTCCGACTTTCCATTACACGAGACCAACTACCTGTAACGTTCAGTTCAAATTAGTACTACACGCCATCAGATGCCCTAAGAAAATCCTCAAGCAACGCATCCCCAAAAAATTTGGAGCCAGAAGAGTTTACAAGGTCAACTCCATCTTGACTGTTTTCTGCATTCCTTGAGACACAAAATTGAAATACCTATCTGTCACCACATTCCTCAAAGCCAAGTCAGAGCCTGGTGTTCCCACGATAAAGCCAGCCAAAAGTTAAAACCGATTCCATTAGCGCCCAAATAAGCTCCAACAGGCAGAAATTGAGCTCCATGACCTTCGGGCGAGGTGTGATTTGCTAATAAAGCAGCAAACTAACCATCCGAATTGATTCTACACACAGCGCGATAGTCATACTCCAACACAACCCAAAGCTACACCTTTTGTGCACGATAACATTGAGGGGTCGCGCCATCATCGCAGGCGAATCAAGGTCGCGCATTTTCTACGAGACCAAATCTCCCGGCACCGCACGACTCCAGTCCCAACACCTAGCCCTTCCGATCCCGACCGCTCCAGGGCGTCACACCGGCACGGTCCACCCCCAGAGTCCCCCACAAATCGCGCGGATCTCGAGCTCGCGCGCACGCACGGACGTACCTTCCTGGACGTCCTCGCCGGCGGCGCGCTCGCCGAAGACCTGCGCGAACCGCCACTCCAGCGGCGGCGGCGGCTGCAGCTGCGACGCCTCGCCCTGGTCGCCGGGCCCCGGGGGATCCATCGCGGCCGTCCGTCACGCGATCGCGGCGCGCGGGCACCGCATCGGGGGCGCCCCGGATCGGGGAGGGGGAGGGAGGCTCCCGCGGAGGAGAAGGTTCTGGAATAATGGGGCGTCGGGCTCGCGGCGGGGGCAGGCGGCGGCGGAGAGGAGGGAGATCGAGACGAGGGAGGGAGGGAGGGGTGGGGTGGGATGCGACGAGAGAGGGGGGGAGGAGGCGAAGTGATGTGGGGGAGGGGGGCGAGGTCGAGGTCTCCTCTGTCTGTGTGCGTCTCTCTCCTCTCGTGTACTTGTGTTTGTGCGAGCGAGCTCATATTTCTCTTTATGACATGGTGGGACTTTTGCAGTTGGACCCCTACGAAACAACGAAATATTTTTCTTACATAAAAGGCATACTTTCAGAGTCACTTACGAACAAGCCTATCTTCTCCAAACTCCGGCTTTGTGATTTGCTCGTGTCACCCTACCGGCCCCTCGGAGCTACCTTCATGATAGCACGTTGGCCATTTTACGGGTCAGATCGGGCTCGGGTCGGGCTGAAAAAAAAGCCTGGTTCGTTTTAGGTTGAAAATTTATGTTCACGATGATTGAACGTTGTTGAGCCGAGTTTTTGGATGAGTTCGGATTTTCATTAGTTTTAAATAAATAAATAAATAAATTGTCTGAGTGAACTCGGGCTAACCCCAATTTTTTTTTATCGTGGTTTTCGCACACCACGCTCCGATCATACAACTAGCGTGGGTGGGCCAAAACTAAGTGAAGTTAGGTCGGGCCGAGTCTAAGGGCGTGATTGGCTCGTAGATGTGCGCAGTCTAACCCGTATCACAAAGCCTGTCCCCACGAGTTTGGTTCAGCTCAAGGCATTAATGTTTGGTTGCATGAATTCAACCGGCCTAGCTCACTTGCGCTGCTGATTGGTTACCAGCATATGCATAAACCGATAACTTTTTAACAGTAGTTTTACCCACCAAGCGCACGGACTATTTTCTCGTATCCACGGATGCAGGCAGGGCAAGCACTTTTGCATGCTGCGAGCCTAGCTCAACCCCCCGTGCAGGAGACCAATTAAGACCATCTAGCATCCCGTGACCATGGTCGCGCCATATTCAGGTAACCAATCAGCCCCTAAACAGTTCAGGTCTAGTTGCATGTGACCTGCAACGGTATTTTCATGCTCCAACAAAAAGCATCATATTAATGTTTGAGTGTGCAGTGTATAATCCATTAGTTTTTTAAAAAATATTACCAATGTATAAACATTTGGTTCAAAGCTTATCGAGGTAGGACGGCCTGCCGGCAAAAGGAAGGAGGTTGTGCTGGCTAGAGGGGAGTTAAGTACTCCCATGCTTCTGTGCTTCCAACCTGTGGATGCATCCCTTGCATAAAAAATTTATCTAAAATAATGAATGGATACATCTTATCAACTTCTATCATCATGTAAAAATTGAGGATGAACAAATATTTATGCAAGAAGAATAATAAAAAGAGAGAGAAATCACCACCAAAGACAAGTCCCTCATCCTCGTCGTCATTCATGTCCCGAAGACAACACATCATCAATGGTCTCCTATATCCGAAGTGCTATTGTAAACTCGGTTGCAATATATGCATGCTGGCTAGGACAATTCCTCTACAAATGACCATATCCAAGGAGTGTTATTGCAAACTCGGTTGCAATATATGCATGTTGGCTAGGACAATTCCTCCACAAATGACCATATCCAAGGAAGCGGTGACACTGAAGCCGAGTGCTAGACGCACTCGTGGTGGGTACCTGCGGAGAAGGCTTGCCAGATGGTGGTGGTGGTGGTGACGGTGCTACTGCAGATGAGGTGGGGAATAACATGTGGTCACCGTGGTTTTTCTTTTTCAACCTTAATTTTTTATCTATATAATAAATATCATAATTTCACTAAAAATCTTCTTAACTGATTCTGCAAGTGTTGGAGCGCTTCATTTGCTAACATGGAGTTAGCTCATGCCCGGTGTCTCCTCTGGAGGTTGAGTCTGTTATTGGATCCTCAAATGTAATTTGATATGTAGGCAAATTTGATGGCTTATGAAGTTTTCAGCAACGATTTATTTTGTCAAAGTTAGTGAACTATCATCATTGGTCCGTATATAATAATGGTTGTTTATTACTGTATTATAAAATAAAATTAAAGTTTGATACATGAATAAGTTACCTCTTCTGGACTGTAATATTTGTAAGACAGGAGGAGGTCACTACTACAAAAAACGATTTGTAGGGGCATCTTTTTTTCTAGGAGCGGGCTAAATTGCCACCTGCACCTACAAAACGGGGATGGTTACTGTAGCATCCAGCGCGCCCATGGAAATGGGCGACAAAAATAGCTAGCTAGGCTTCTTCCTCCTCCCGACAGTACAATCACTACTTAGGGGAGGTGCTGTCCAAAAATCGAAAAAGGTAGGAGAAGGTTTTCAACTTGGTTTCCATAGAGTTGGAGCTTACAAGAGGTAAGTTGATGCTAATTTCTTGTTTTTTAAGCTTATTGCATAGGTTTTAGGCTCAAAGTTCCATATAGATCTAGATCTCCAAGGTGTGGATCAGCCATTTGGAGGTCCATTTACCTCAAATTTTTGTATGAAGTTAGGTTATTTAGGTAGGAGAACAAGATTATCTAATCATTTGGACTCAACTTTGATGTTTTAGCCTCATTCATGAATGATGAATTTCCTAAATCCATGGAGGGGAGAGAAGAAGATTTAGTTTTTTCTATATTGACACATGCATGATATAATTTTCATTTTTTTTCCAAGATTTTGTGGGACAAAACAAGTTGACATGGATGATAAATAATTATTTTTTATTTTTTTCCAAAATTTCTATATTTTCATTTATTTAATAGGAAATACTACATGTGTAATTATATATTTAGTACTTGTTTGTTTAACATCTATGATAGTTTTAATCAAGTTGACATGAATCACATTTTCATTAGTAAATAGTACATATGTGTAATTATATATATATATAGTATTTTTATTAGGATAAAACAAGTTCATGGATGATATTTTCATTTTGTGTAACTTTTTTTTGCTGTTTAGAGAGATAGATAGGACATGGATGTACCAAGCACGAAAAATGGATACCTATTTCCCTGGAGAACTTAACAAATTCATTAAAGATGCGGAAAATAATGCAATGGTCGACAAGACAAAGATGGTGCCTTGTCCATGCAAAACCTACAAGAACATGAGAGTATTCAGCGAGACAACTACAATAAGATCGCATGTGATGGTTCGAGGTTTCGTTGAAAACTACATGATTTGGACATATCACGGTTAGAAAGCATCCCCTCAGGATCCGCTCGACGAAATCATGGAAGATGTCGAGTTTGATAGAATGTTTGATGCTTACGATTCTTTTAATGAGGGTGGCGGCAATGATGGTGGGGGTGGCTCCGATGGTGATGATGGTGTTGACGAGGGTGGCGGTGGTGGTGGTGGTGACAATGACAGTTATGATAGTAGTGGCGATGACAAACTTGATGACAGTGATTTTCTGAGCCAGTTGTTGCGTCGCACCAAAGCGGAACTATTGGTTGATAGTGTACAGGGGTTAGCAAACTTCGAGATGGTAAAGAAATATGTGGAGGATAATGTGTACGAGTGTTCAAGGGGATGTCAAAAACACTGGACCGTGCTTCGTTTCATACTTGAGCTGTTGATTCTAAAGGCTAAGCACGGCTAGTCCGACGGTAGTTTTAATGATTTGCTGCATATCTTGGCTTGGTTGCTTCCAAAGCCAAATAGAGTGCCAGCCAACACATATCAAGCAAAGTACCTTGTCAGTCCATTCACGGTGGGTGTGGAAAGAATTCATGCATGTCTTGCACTTGATCACACGCAAGAAAACATAATGCTCACGTAGAATTTTTCAATTAATATTCAAGTTGCAACCAGCCTTTTGTAATGTGGAGGATAAATATCATTTAAACACATCCCACAATATTTTGTTCTTTTGCTCTCAAATTTAAATGAATCTCAGAAATTTTTCGAATAAATTTTTTTTTCAAAAAGAAAATGCACCGAGATCAACAATTTAAATTTCATTGCAATTGCTCATATTTTCTCAGCACATCAAGTCTCTCAAACCTATGCTAGAATTTCTCCAACCTGTCATCACTTATAATATATGTAAGACTTTATCCGGATCTTTGGGAAGGTTAGTCCTAGTAAAAATATTATAATCAGGATATTATCAAAACAAGAAAGACTTCTGATGGATCTTACTGAGACTTGTCAAAAAGGTCATCGAAATAAATTGTTTATGAAGCGGGAGAGAATGAACACACGCATTTAGGTAGTGGACATGTGCAAGGGCAAAGAGTAATCGCGAGGCACCAATGAAGTCCTCGTAATCGAATTGTACATGGTTGGAATAATGAGTATGGAGTAATCCTTAATCTTGAAAGAACTTGGGGTCTGATGAAGCTCAAAGAACTAAGGAGTATTTTATGTCTTTTTCTCTTTTTCTCATCATCATTTTTTTTCTTTCGTTTTCCACAATATATGTATGTGTGTGTATATATATTTTTTCTTTTTCTTCTCAGAACTTTTTGCAACATATTAATTACTCAGCAATAGTTAGAGATAATGCGATAACTCTCCACCCATATTTAGATGATGCTCGTCCTCGAGCATGAAAAGGAAGAAAGATAAACTATTGATGTAAGGATCAAAATCTTCGATCTTCTGGAAAAAAATTATCTTACTCAACTGGAAGGACTTCCACGCCAAATTTCAGAGGCAACAGAGGGGGGGAACACCCCAGGCCGATCGGCCTAGCCCCTCCTAGTCTCTGTTTCCTCCGTTTTTTATTCCAAGCACTGGTGGTTGCCTCCAGGTCTTGACTTTCTTAAAAAGGCACTGAATAATCTTCCGAATCTTCCTTGATATATTTTCGATACTCAAATTGGGTTGTGGTCAAGGAGATAGTAACAAAAATGATATTTGGGTTTAGGTTTGGATGCCCAGCAAAGTTTGCGAAATTTTCAGTGTAGAAATCCATAATGCATGGACAGAAAGGCTCGCAACAAGAGGTTACATCAAAAGGAATGACCAGCTTCTAAGTGTCATACCACAGAAGTACATCCTGAACCAATTCAACCAATTTTTTTTTTGCAATCTACAGCTCATAAATATTTGGCTTTGAATGGGTAGAGCAATTGCAAAATGTATTATTGACAAGGTCAGCATAAGTTGTAACCAAGAAAATAAAAGAGCCTTTGATCCATTTAAAAGAGAGAGTAATAAACAAACATATGGGTTCAAATTATCATAACCTCCACAAAAAGATAAGCCGATATTTATGTCAATTTCAGTTCGTGTTAGAGAGAGCATTAGTACAATAGTGCAATAACCAAGTACAAATATTAAATAAAGTGGCAACGATCATCATCTTTCAACATGATAAGAACTCAAACCATCACAATTAATCACATATCATTATGTTCAGTGATGCATATTTTATTAAGCATGGCATGGTGAAACACACAAACTGCTGAAAAAAAAGAGAAAGTAAAACAAAAAAGTAAAACAGAAAATACTACGCACACCTAACACACATGCTGAAATGAATAAATAAAAAGAAAAGAAAAGAAAACTCGAACCACGCGTGTGCGTTTTTATTCGTCCCCTTCAGTCTCTAGTCCACGTCATCTTGCAGCATGTCGTAGTGTGGCTATCCCTGTGGCGCGTCTCCTTGCTGTTGGTACTAATGATACCCCTGCTCGTAGTGCTCCTGCGCTCCACCTTGGTACTGATCTGGAGGCACAATCCCCAGCATGCTGAACTGATAGGCGATGGTTATGTTGCTATCCTCAATTCTGTCAGCGGCTTGCCTCACAGTACCTGCATCTTGTAAATTTCTTTGTATATATGCGTCCGCGCACTTCTCTGTGGCTGTGGCAGGTGCCATGTAACCATGGAAAGCATATGGTGCTGGTGGAGATGGCTGTGCTGGCTGCTGAAATTCCAGTCGTACTGGATACGCCGTTTGCTGAAAATGAGGTGCATATGGGCCTTGTGCCCATGCTTCTGCCGGCACCTCCGGCCATTGTTCTTTCTGCCATCCTTCATGGACTCCCTCGTAACTTGGTGCATTCTGAAACTCAGTTTGCCAATAGCTTGAGGTAGGTGGTAGCACTAGTACTTCTGGAGCTGCTTCTGATGATGAGCCTTCTTCTATCCTTTGTCTTCTCTTGTCTTTCTTTGCCTGAAATAAAATTCCTTCTTCTCACTAGTTAGTCTTGCCCACATGGTAAATCACCAATCTTCTGTCAAGCAACTTGAAATTAGTGACTCCAACCGTATGTCATTTCTCTCCGTCGCCACCAATTAAGTGTGTATTTTTCATTGTCCTGGCATCAATACTTCCTCCTTTTGTGAACCACTCAGGGACCCTTTCAATATCTGGCTTCAAAAAGGATGCAATCATGGTCAGGTAGCAACCCGACCCAACAGTTCCGGTCTCTCACATGGCTTTAGCAAGCCATTTATTTATCATAAAAAATGAGGGGTCAGTTACTTTCTTTCCCACTACTGCACAATAAAGCCAGTTCATCTCGGAGTCAGTAATTTTGGTCTCATTCATTCTTCCCGAGATGCGGTGGCTCATCCAAAAATGAAATACTTGCAGTATGGGATTGCAAATATTTTTTTGTTGCCTGTTTTCTTCCTTTCTAATTTTCTTCCAAAATTTCTTTAAGTCTTCTTCTTCCACTTCTCCATATATTGGGGCTTTACGATTAAAATTGAGCAGTGTTGTGATTGCTTGATATGTAATAATCTTCATTTCAACCTTTATTCTAAAGGATAGCCATGGAATTTCTTCATTTGTCTCCTCGTTCCATTGCATGACCTTTTTCATGGTCATGAATATCTCCACGGCCACATCCTTGTGTACACTAATGGACTATTAATAGCAAATTGCATCCATCCAATATTTCCCCAAGAATTGGTAAATATCATTATGAAACCCAATATTCCAAAGAAAGTTGTCATCAAAGTCATGGTTGGCGACGATTCTCCCTTTAATATTCTTCAGCCGCTCTTCCTCCTCCTTGCTTTTTATCATGAAGTCGTATGCCGACTTCTTTTTGGTGAAGCCCCCACGAGAGTGAGTCGCTCTCCTTGAAATGTCCAGCACGGCTTCAGGAATTCCACGCAGTTCATTGAACCATATGGAACAGCTTCGTGTGGTCATCCCACCAAGCAACATACGATCGCTGCGTGGTGGTGCCGTGTCGACGTCCATGCCTCGCGGTGACACAGAAACCGAGTGCCGCTGCAAAGCACTAGATGTAGATGATGCTTTGGCCGACAAACGAGACCTCTTGATGTCCTTGAAAATTCTTCCCAAGCTCTTCATGGCTGCACACTCAAGAAAAACAGCTCGCCGATATTTCTTACTGATGAGAAAATTGCACAAGAACAAGGACTAGCAAGAGTTGATTGCTGAAATTTTCTAATGGCTGGAATTCTTTGTATGAGTGGAGTTTCAAAATTTTCGAAGGTTATTCAGAGGTGCTCTTGGTGTGTTGGATGAAAAATATGATGAACAACTAATACATACCAAAGGGGGGGCGCCTAGAGGCTTAAAAACACGTCAGGCCGATCGGCCTGGTGTCTTCTTGGTTCCTTTCCTCCTCATCTTTCTTCACATGCATCTTGAACAATAATTGTACTAAAAATTCAGCACCTCACATGAAAGGCACCATCCAAGCAATCTCCTCCACTCCTTTGTGTTGTCATTTTATTGAAAATCGTGCACCTATGTGTCATAGGCTTATTGTTCTCAATTTCACTAAATGCCTTTTCCTTTGAGCTGCAACAAACAAGTATGGTATACCACTCTCTGTTTCTTTATGCATGTGTGGTAAGTGAGAGTGTTTCCATGATTGTTCCCGTGATCACAAAATCAACCATTAGTGTAAATGAAGCTCATAAACCCTCCAAATCATGTTTAGATGCTTAATCCTCCTGTAATTTCCAAAACTAAAAATTAACTCAGAGCTAGCAATGAGTTCAGATAAATATTAGAGAAGTTTTGAAGCATCAAAAATATTTGTAAGTTAAAAGGATTTCCGACTACATCAATTTTGGTTCCACCGGTATCATTCATTCTCATGAATTGAGATGAAGCAATTTCGATTTCAGCCACGGGGTAATGGGTTTAGTTTCTAATTTTGGCCAAAAGTGAGAGAGGAATATTGTATAAAAAAATAAATGCACCTCAGAAAAATTCTAATTCTAAGAAAACTGATGAGTTTTCCAAGTTTAAGCAAACCAAAATCCTATGGTCACGCGAGTCCTAGCATGCGTCAAAAATTTACAAAGTAAGAACAACGTGGCTCTACTCGTGTGTTTATCATGAAAATAAGTCAGGCTAAACATCATGGTCAAGATGAAAAGTTTGATAGGATAGAGATATACGGTTCTAGTTTTCCAAGAAAAGTCAAATAAAAATTGGGATGGCTCGTGTCATTGGTTTATGCAAAAGAGAGGAATAAAAATGACTGAGCGAATGAAACTCCAAATATTGTTCTGACCTAAGGTTCAACTTATTAAATGTTCACCAGGTATGGCGTAGTAAAACCTGCGACTCACTTACTTGACTCTTCAAATGACTTCAGGGTCGTCCTCCCAGTAACTCATTCTTGACTAGATGATCGTGTTGCCTCCTGCAAAGTGGTTTATTTATAGTCTATAGCTAGACTCTTAAATTTTTCAGTTTAGACAGCACTTGATGTCGGCTTTGCAGTCTTCGGCACCCACTTTTTCACCATCTTTGACTTTGATGCAGGCACAAGCTTGGCTATTTTTTGGTCTTCACAGGTTGGCGTTCTTCCTTCTACGGGACGATAGCAACTTTTTCTGCTGGCTTCTTTTCTTTTGGCTTCATGTTCTTCTCCTCCTTCTTGACACAATGATGTGGTGGTATATACTTGCTAGAAACCATGTTGCATACCTCAAAGCGTGGGCGAAACTTGACGTGGTCATAGTGCCATTGATGTCAAACTTGATCTCGCCCTTCCCAACATCTATGTTTGCCCTTGTGGTCTTCAGGAATGGCCATCACAGTGGGAATTTATCTCCTTCTCCCATCTTGAGTATCATGAAGTCAACAGGGGCAAAGTGATTTCTGATCTTCACAGGTACATCTTCAGCAATGCCTTCGGAATAGCAAACGGTGTTGTCCGCCAACTCCAGGCACATAGCAGTTGATTCTAGCTCTGGCAGGCGTAGCTTCTCGAACACAGCTTTAGTCATGACGCTCACACTTGCGCTAAGATCACATAATGCCCTTTTGAACATCACCGCTCTAATTAAACACGGAATGGTTGGACACCCAGAACCTCTTTTCTTCTCGGGAGCTTGATTAGTGATTTCAGCACTGCACTCTTCTGTCATCTTGATGTGATCTGTAGTGAACTACAAAATCTCTCACTTGTTCGTTAGAATATCCTTGAAGTAGCGAGCGTAGGTTGGAACTTGTAGAGCCTCCAACAGTGGTATATTGAAGTTCAACCTGCGCACAACTTCAATAAACTTCTCAAACTGTTTGTCAGTTTTACCTAGACGATGGCGTGGTTTCTCTAGCAGACTCTTTGTGTCATCTTGATCGACCATCTCAAACTCTGGCTCCTCCGTTTCAATCTCCGGAGCTGGGGTAAGTGTCTTCTCCTTTGAAGTCATCTATGCTTCTACAACTGGTTTAGACTTCCTAGCTCCCGCTGGACGTTCTATATCTTCTGTTTCCTTGCTTGAGCGACTTTGAATAGCTTTAGCTGACTCTGGATTCATCAGTTGTCTTAACAACTTCCCTTGATTGCTTGTAAAATGCCCAACTAACTGTGTAACTTGAGTCTCTAGCATTTTCATCATGTTCATCCATTGGTGGTTCGAACTTCCGACCTCTATCACTTTGCTGTCAATATTTTCCAGAATCTTATCCGTAGCCTTGAACTTAGTGACAATTGTCCTTGTTGGTTTTACCTTACTCCTCCATGAACTCCTTCAGCTGAATGCATAGAGGTACTATGTTCTGAATAAATAAGCTTGCATTGAATTGAGATCTATTCTATCCACACCGATAATTGGATGGTGGAAACTATTCTCCCTTCTTCTTGTAGTCTAGCAACTTTGCTTCCTCTGGATAGTCTTTCCCGATATGGCCATAGTCGCCACACTCTTCACATGTTGATCTTGCTTCTGCTGCCTTTAGGTCTATAACTTGAGTTTCCTTTACCTCCATCTTCTCCAGTCTCCTCATCAGCAAGTCGATCTTTCCTTCAAGTAAATGATCACGCTCCACCTGCAACACTCCTTGTGTATTTCCAGTAGGTTGAGCTAGGAATAGGTGCACATATGATGCTCATGCATCGTTGTTTGTAACCTTCTTGAATAATTTGAAAGCTTGAGTTGGGGTGAGGTCTATAATTGATCCTCCAGCTGATGCATCGATAATTATCCTTGATGCTGGTGTCAGCCCTTGATAGAACTTCTGGACTAGATCCTCCTACGGGTAGTTATGTGGAATTGCACGGACGTAATCATTGAAGCGATCATGAGCTTTAGCAATCATCTTGAAAGCATATTGAGCAAAAGTAGTTATCCTGCTTCTGAGATTCTAAGTCTTGGCTGGCGAATCATGTTCAGTTAAGAAAGCCTTCATCAACCCATCCCAATTCTGAATTGTTGCCACCGGTAAAGAGTAAAACCATTGAAGCGCTCTTCCAAGTAGAGAGTAAGGGAACAACCTTACCCTTAATTGATTCTGAGTAACTCCATCCACGTTGAAGGTGTTACATAGCTGCATAAACGCTTGTAGATGAAGATTAGCATTTTGCTTGCCAGTGAAAGGTGAACTCTGCAAGGTTCTCAGTCTTGAAGTATCGATCCCAAACGGTCGACCGCCGCCGCCCAATTTATGGATAGGTAAGTCATTGGTGTTCAGGATGCAAAGTTCCCCGATAGTAGGCTCTCGCTCTGGTTGTTGATATCCCATTGCAGGTGCTTGTGGTTCTTCTGGAGCAACTGCTGCTTCTCCTGGACTTACTGGTGGTATCGACTTTGGAGTAGAGGATGATGATGATGATGTTTCCGACACTTCCAATTCTTCCTTAACAGCTGAAGGTTAAATCTCCAACTTTCTTGCTTGTGCTAAATGTCTTCCTTGCCTATAAAGTTTTTCTGGATCATTCAAATTTTTTTTATTTGTTGGAGAGGAGTCGTCCATCTCCTGTTAGCATTAGTGAAAGCAAACACATATATACAAAAACTAGATCTGAAATTTTGATTGTGTTATACAAGAACTAGATCTAAAATTTTGATTGTGATAGCACAAAAACAAAAAGATTAGAAAGAAAAGACTGAAAAATCATCAACAAAAAGTTATATCTACATATGCATAGTTAAACTAGAACTTGACTATTAGATCCTCGGCAACAGCGCCAGAAAATCTTTTTGACGACTGTTAGCACGTCAATTTGTGAATTGCAAGTGCACGGATCAGTTGTAGCTCTTCCCTCAGAGTATTCCCCAGGTTTATCAATCCATGGAACTTATAGCACAAGACCAATTTCAACTGGCATTGTTAGTATTAACTTGGTATTTATGAGAGATTCAGATCCAATCTATTAAGCATGTACAGACAGATAATAGATAGAGCAAATGTAACCAATCTAAAGCAAATCCAGACTATGCATATGCTGTAATTCTGAGCATGGATAATAAAGCAACACAGATATGATCTTAGTAAAAAGCATACTTAAATCTACACCTCTGGTCCAGATCCCGAAATCCCCCACCTTACACAAGAAAGATCTTGTCACGATTACCTCTATTAGCGCAAGCAGGTTAAGGGCCTGAGCATAAGAACATGTTATACTCATTGGTATATTAGGCATGCAAATCTGGTCACCACGACCACAAGAACACCTAGGCAATCTTTCATCGATTCGTAGATTTGAAAAGCAAACAAATCCGATAAAACATAAAACCATCAAAGGAGATACTTAGATTACTAAGAACATGAAGACATCTATTACTTCACCATAAATGATTGTACATCACAAGATCACCACCAGGATCTTATCTTGATCTTGATGACTTCTAGCTCCAGAACTCGAGCGTGATCTTCCTCGCAGGGTGATCACGTCGTAGAGATTCGCCTACGCTAGCCTCTGACAATTGCACGGCCCTCGGCTCTCTGGAGAGATATCCCTCAAGCTCTTTCTGCTTCTCTGTTGCTTCATGTCGAGTATGTCGTCTTGGATATCAGGTCGGTGGATTTTTCGGGGTATCTATAGTCCAGAGAGCGCGTTGCAAAAATTGGAAGGCAAGGGGCGAAAGAAACCCCAAGTCGATCGGCTTGGGAAGGTCCAAGCCCATCACCCTGGGCCTTCCTTTTGCCCCTCACGTTCTGCTTCGTCTCCTCAGATACTCTGGAATCTTCTTTTCACTTACATGTGGGCCTGGCACGTCGGTAGCTTTGAAATGAGATTGATCTTCAATGATTTTTCAAGTCTCCGCTTGATCTTCTCCTATCCCTCTTTGATCCCGAGCTGGTCATTGCCATATTTTCATAAACTTAGCCTCTAAGCAATATTGGAGGGTTCCTTGCCAAAGATGGGCACCAGGGGGTGCTAGAGGGTGCCAGGCCGATTGGCCTAGGCTCCTCTAGGCCGATCGGCCTAGCCCTTTCCTAGACCCGTTGACCTTCGTTTTCGTCTGGTTCGACGCTCATTCGGTGCTTTATCCAAAAATATGCTTTTAGGCTCAATTTCCTGCAAAAACACAACATCCTCCAAAATACGTTGCATATGTAAAAATGACCGATTTTTTAGGTGTAATCAATAGTTTAGGTATAAAATTCATGTCATTATTGAAGATGAACAGGGGTAAAAATGTGCCAATAGTGAGCGTCAACATGTAGCTAAGCCCCTACCGGCGTGATCACCCTGCGAGGAAGATCCACGCTGGAGTTCTGGAGTTAGGATCATCAAGATCAGGTAGGATCCTGGTGGTGATCTTATGATGTACAATCATTCATGGTGAAATGATAGATGTGTTCTTATTTCTAGCGATCTTAGTATCTCCTTCTATGATTTTATGCTCTTTCGGGTTTCATTGCTTTTCATTCTATGATTGATGATAGATTGTTTAGGATATGTTGGTGTTTTGTACCCGGCAACCTATCGTGGGGTATCCCGAGGTAGTAGATTGGTTGGTGGGGGATCGCCAGACCTGGAACTCGAAGGTAAAAGCGAAGACACAAGACACGGATTTATACAGGTTCGGGCTGCTAGAGTAGCGTAATACCATACGTTCTGTTCGGGTTGTTGTATATTGCGCCCTACGCTTGGGTGCTGTTTGGTGTTGAAGATTTGGTCCTCTGTTGTGGTTCTTTGAGATCTTGGCCTACCGATCTAGGGACCCTGTCCTCCTTTATATACTCAGGGAGCGGGATTACTAGTAGGTTACAAGGTAAGAGTCCTTGTAGGATTACATGGTATGTGCCCTAGTAGGATTACAAAGGAATTCTAGTAGGAGTCTGTCTTCTTCCTTTCTTACGGATACTGGAGATCTATCCTCGACAGGATATATTCTTGTGGTCATGGTGATCGAATTTGCATGTCTGATCTACCTATGAGTATGGCATGTTCTTTTGATCGTACCCTTAATCTACCTATGCTGATAGAGGGGATCGTGACCGGATCTTTCTTGTGTAAGGTGGGGGATTTCGGGAGCCAGACCGGAGGTGTAGATTTAAACATGCTTTTTACCGAAATCATGTCTGTGTTGCTTTGGTATTCATGCTCAGAATTACAACATATGCATAGTCTAGGTTGTTCTAGATTGGTTACCTCTACTCTACTTTTTATCTGTCTGTACACATTTAGTAGATTGGATCTGAATCACTCATCAACACCAAGTTCATACTAATAATACTAAATCTTGTGCTATAAGTTCCACGGATTGATAAATCTTGGGGGAGAACTCTGAGGGAAGAGCTATAACTAATCCATGTATTTGTGATTCACCAATTGACGTGCTAACTACCGTCAACAGATACATTGGATCAAATTGGTAACCAAGGAACCTGATTCTGCACATATATGCAGAGTTTGAAGAAGTAGGAGGATTCATCTCGCATTAGAACGGATCGTGACAAAATGGTTCAGCCTTGAGAAGGAAAGAATCGGTTCAGCTCAGCCTTATGCGCATATTTGCAAGTTCCGATCAATACTACCAATTACCAAAAGGCTTGAAAAATTGAAATTGTCGGTTCAGTGCTTGAAGTTGTAGATTCTTCGAAAAGGGAATTTGAAATTAGGTGGCACATATCACACCAGTCATGAAACAACAGTTCAAGTTTTTTTTTCTTTGGAAAGAAAAGGTCCCTTGTCCTGGCCTCCTTAGGGCATGTACAGCCGGTCTATTTAGGCCATCTGCGTGCTACAGTTTTTGCGTTTACCCCCCCACCACCCCCAATTGAATGAGGAGAGAAGCGAAGGCCGTCTGCACGGGAGACGCCGAGCTCGGCTCGTGCTCCAACCTCAAATCGCCGACGAATCGACGCGCTGTACGAGCACTCGTCTCCAAGCCGTCTCGCGGGATCCTGATGCGGCGGGCGGGATTCATCTTCTTCGCGCCAAATCAGTCTTCCCCGCGTCCTTTCTTCACTTCTCCCGCCATCAGTCGCAAGCAACGCCTAGGCGGCATCGGCGGCGGCGGCGGCTTCGGCAGCAGCGGTGGCCGGTGGGGGCAGAGGCAGGACGGATGCAGCCGCCGCTCCAGTCGCCGATGAGCGAGCAACACGGCCACGGCGAGGTCGGAGCCCTGGGGCGCGGTGGAGGCGCTGGAGCCCGGGGTTCGGCAGCGGTGTTGTATCCTAGTCGCGACGACTCGGCGGCGGCTCAGGCCACCCCCATCTCCGGCAATCGATGGTATGGCGTTGCAGCAGCTCCCATGCCCTTTTGCCGGATCCACGGCACCGGCGCGCCAGAGGCGGACGGTTCCCATGGGCTCGGCGCGGCGACGGATTCCTGGACGGACGCGGACGATTTGTCCCCAATCCATGCCAGAAGAGGCTTCACCGGCGGCAGCGGCACCAGCCATGGCAGAACCTTCAACGGTGGCTTCACCGGCGGCAGCGGCACCAGCTCAATTTCTCCTGCTTTTCGGCGTCAACCAATTTTAGATCCAGCATGGTAAAACTTCTTCCAATTTGTTTTTGTTTCAGCATTGTTGTTTCCATTAGCAATTTTGTCAGTGTCGTTACTCTATCTGTTTTGTTCTGAGGAGCATGATAGTGTGGTGTTTTGCTTCTATCAGTATTTGTTTTGTTTGGAGGAGCATGATAGTGTGGTGTCCTGCATGATAATTTAGACGTGCATCCTTCTTATCCAAACAGATATGAGGTTGCTTCTATCAACAGTATGGTAGAAATACAATGCTATGTATACAATTCTGCTGATAATCTTTTGAGTATACTCGTCATGATAATCTTTTTATCTGAAAACAGCATCTTCTCTGAATCTCTGAAAACAGAAGTTTTATCCAAATTGAGGTGATGATCCATTTAGTTCAGTCATCATTGACATGATAATTTTTTTAGTATACTCGTCATTGACCTGATATGTGATCCTTTTTTCTCATTAGATAATGAAGTTGGCAATATATATGCACTACCCTTTGACATTCTTTGTTTGGATCAAACTGCTGCCGAGTATGAACTATTGATTGTTGTTTTTAATTTTGTGAAATGCATATGAACTGATGGCATGTGAGCTGATGGCATGTGAGCTGATTATATTTGGATGGTCCTGGAGGCATCTTTGTAGTTGGAATGTTAGAATTTACTAGCAAGTGAAGCTACTGTGAATATCCCTGTCCCATATCAAGGCAATGTTCTCTTATCTTTTATTAAAACAGCAGCTTTTCTGCTAAACTTGTGTGCCTACCTGAAGTGTACTCATAATGCACAAAATAAAAAATATTCCTTTTTCAGACTACCAGCCATGCCAATTTTGCTGGTGACATGCTATTAGTTATAATAAAACAGCAGTTATTCTCTGAATTTTGAGTCTGAATTAACATGCTGACATGCTGTTACTTCATTTATACAGGGAAAATAATTCACACCCACCTGGTGGATTTATGGGCATTTTGAACAGCCAGGCTGTAGTGGATGTAGATAAGCAGTCTGCTGCAGTAGATAGAGACAATGGAAATGTTAGGACTGAGAAGCGGATTTTGTGGACAGCAAAAGAAGATGAAAGATTAATGAGTGCTTGGATCAAGCATTCGATGGACTCAACCACCGGAGCCGATAGGAAGGGTGAAGCGTATTGGGGTGATGTTATCGATGAATACAACAAGAAAACAGCACCACAGAGGGCAAGGAATGCAAAGCAAGCCAAGGATCGATGGCACAAGATTAATAAGTTGTGTGACCTCTTTGAATGTGCATATTTGAAGGCTCGCAGGGTGTATACAAGTGGCTATTCTGATCAGATGTGGATGGAAGCAGCTGAGGATTTCTATGTGGAAGACAGCAAAAATGATGAAGGAAAACCTGTGTTAGGACCCTTTACTCTTAAGAATGTTTGGAAGATGTGTCGTGAAGAGCCGAAGTGGAAAACCTATAATGAAGGGCTGAAGAACGCTCGTAAAAGGAAGTCATATCACCTCGAAGAAGAAGGAGAGGTAAATGAAGATAGTGCAGATGAAACACCAAAACGTCCAATAGGCCAAAAGGCAGCAAAAAAGGCTGCTCTTGCTGCAAAAGGCAAGTCCAAGGAAGTAAATGAAGATGGAAAATCCAAAAATTCTGCAATTGACGTGGACAAGGTGGACAGACTTGGCAAGATACAGGAATGTGCCAATGCAGACCGTATGAAGATACTAGAATTGCAGAAAAAGTTGTCTTCTGATAAAATTGAGACCACAAAAATTGCCCATCTAACAGCACAAGAGAATAAAGAGTCAAAGAAGCTAGAGATGGAGGGGAAGAAACTAGAGATGGAGGCCAAGAAGATTGAGATGGAGGGGAAAAAACTAGAGAAAGAATCAAAAATGATGGATGCATATAATAGCCTCATTTCACAAGATACCAGTTCAATGACGGATGAAGAAAAGGTTGAGAGGGTTGCTGCCATGAAGTGTTTGAGGAAGATGCTTTTTCCTGAAATTTTCTAATTTGGTATGTGTTCTTTCTGTTTCCTGTTTTTTTCAAAAATTAATTCAACAAGCTGATAGAGTAATTTCTTGCAGCTTCATCATGATGCACTGAAGTAGCTGCTGCCCTGATGTAGCTGCTGCCCTGATGTAGCTGCTGCCCTGAAGTAGCTGCTGCCCTGAAGTACTAGTAATATCTAAATGTATGCAGCTAGTTCCAGTTATCCGATGGTTTAAAACATTGTGTTGGTCTGCTTGGCATTGTATCACTTAGGCTTAAGGATAATAGTTGTCTAAATGGTTCTCATTTTGATCAATTGGTTATGGACTTATATTTGAATTGCTTTCTGTTGGAAGTTGCATAGAGAACCCTATATGAAATCTTCAAGTTTTAAATGAAATTATGACAGTGAAATGAGAAAAGCTTTTTCTGTGAATGTGTAATGTGAACTGACGCATGGTGTGAATGTGCCATGCTTGTAACTGACGCATGGTGTGAATATGCCATGCTTGTAATTGACGTGTGAATGTGGCATGCTTGTGAACTGACGCATTGTGTGAATGTGGAATGCTTGTGAACTGACGCATTGTGTGAATGTGGAATGCTTGTAACTGGAGGAGTGAATGCTCCATACAGTGCCGAGTACTATATATTTTTACCTCTGTTGGCCGCAGATTGCATTGCTCTTTAATCTACTGCTGTTCCACCTCTGCCACGCTCTGATCTTCCACCCAGCCAACTGTATGGAGCCGTCATCATCAGATGAAGCAGGTTATCTTGAAGATGACGACGACTTTGATCCTACAGAAGTGTTCACAGTGGATGATCTTCTAGCAGAGGATGAAATCTTCCAAGAAATTATAAATGAGATTGCAGATGAACTGAAGGCCGAGAACAATGAAGAATCATCAACTGGAAGTCACCGTCGTCGCCAGCTTAGTGGACCAAGAAGGATCATACCAAGGAATCAGCAATCAGGTCATGATGATCTTGTCGCTAATTACTTTTCCGCAAATCCTATATACACCGATGAGATGTTTCGAAGGAGATTTAGGATGAATAGGCCATTGTTCCTACGCATCGTGCACACGCTAAGAGCTTGGTCTCCTTATTTTACCCAAAGAGCCGATGGAATTGGTAAGCTTGGGCATTCACCCCTTCAAAAGTGCACTGTGGCTATTAGGATGCTGGCTTATGGCACCTCTGCTGATCAACTAGATGAGGTTTTGAAGATCGGTGCCAGCACTTCTTTGGAGATTTTGGGAAAATTTGCTGAAGGAGTCATTGCATGTTTTGGTGATGAGTATCTACGTCCTCCAAGACCCGATGAACTGGAAAAAATCTTAGAAGAAAATGAGGCACGTGGTTTTCCAGGGATGTTGGGAAGCATCGATTGTATGCACTGGGCATGGAAGAATTGTCCAAAAGGTTGGGCAGGCATGTTTACACGTGGTGACAAAGGCGTTCCTACTATGATCCTTGAAGCAGTGGCGTCTCATGATCTTCGTATATGGCATGCCTTTTTTGGTACAGCCGGGTCTCAGAATGATATCAACGTCTTAAACAAATCATCATTGTTCATTGATGCAATAAAAGGCGAAGCTCCTAAGGTACAATATATGGTAAATGGAACACAATATGACATGGGCTATTATCTTGCCGACAAAATATATCCAGAATGGGCGGTGTTCGTGAAAACCGTATCATCTCCTCAGTCGGACAAAGACAAATTATATTCAAAAATGCAAGAAGGGGCGAGGAAAGACGTCGAGTGTGCATTTGGCGTACTGCAATCTCGCTTTGATATTGTTCGACGGCCGTCAAGGTTATGGAAGCAGGGAGACGTTGTCAACATAATGCAAGCTTGTGTTATCCTTCATAATATGATAGTTGAAGATGAGAAGGAATTGGCTAGAGTTTCATTGGATGTGAACGAGAATGCGAGTGCGACGATAGTACTCCCATCTGAAGTGCAAACAAGTGACAACCCTAATCCATGCTTCGCAGAGGTGCTTCGAAGGAATTCGGCAATCAGAGCTCGGCCAACACATAGGCAACTCAAGAAGGACCTAATCGAGCATATATGGCAGCGCTATGGACCTAATCGTGCACGATGATGTAATTATATTTAATATATCATTTATGCTTATGACTTTAAACAAATATTGTAATCGCAATCCTCTTTTATTTATATTTGATGTGGTTTTAATCAAATAGCAACATAATGGTACACAAAGTTGTGCTCATGATTGATCTTGGCTATATGCAAAGCATTAAACAACTTGCAGACAGTGAAATAGACTCTCCATTGTATGATTTGTCTGTATAGCTGTCTGTTTACTAAATTCGAGGTGCTTGCAGACAACCCCTGTCTGTGGACTGTACATGCCCTTAGAGGCCAGAGGTCTCCTATTTGGAAGCCTTCTCCCCGATCCTGTGTGACCTCCGGAAAACTTCGGGCCCATCATTTTTGTTTCGAGAAAGACTTCGGGCACATCTGTTTGGTACGGATGGGTAACAGAGCAGCCCAGCCCAACAGATTCCCATTTTTTTTTGCGTGGAAGCCCAACAGATTATTGGATGAGCGTGGACTGCAATGAAAAATAAAAGCAACGTGCGAGGGTGGGAGCGTTTGCCAATATTTTTATTTTTTCAGCAAAACACGTGAATCCTTTCAGTTTGATGAGGCGCCTACGTACTGAATTGCCGACGTGCGTAGACTTGCATCGCACACACGTTGCTTACAGGCGCACAACAGCCTGATCACATGGAAGTCGCTGTGCACGTGCGCGATCCATCGATGGCCGCAAGATTAGTTCATCACCAACGCCCAAAGTGTCGGCCACTAGAGCCTTTCGATTTCGAAGGTCACCGAACCGGTCGTGTAGCTGCAGATTAGGAAAGCTCGGAGCACTTCGGCATGCGCGCGTGTGCTTCCAGCGGCATGTAGCGCGTGCTGTTTTCACTCTGTACGTGCTTGAACAGGCAATTCGGCACCATATTTCCGTGGGCTTGCTTGGCCCATCTACGCTTGGCACGTGCATGTGCCTGCGTGTGGAGTATAATTATTAAACCTTTTTCTCTTTCTCAAAAAACATTATTAAACCTTTTTCAAGAAAACAGCAGTGTCACATGAATAGATGCACGTAAATCATATCTCCAAGAGTATCTCCGAAATACTAGGTAGACTGAAGATCTTGATACTTCCCAAGTTACCATAGATGTCCGCATCTTACTGAATATGAGAGCCCATCAGGCATCGGCTAGACTCAAACATTGGTGAGTAATGTAGGTTCCACCACGGGAAATCTAGCCTCAGTTCACTGAGAATTGTTAAACCTAACTTTAGTTTGAGAGCTCTGACATCTAAAATTCTTGTGTTTCATGATTGTATTATGATTTGTGCATAAGGATGGTTGGTACTTGGTACATAAGAAAAGACAAATTCATATACACATCAGTCGAGAGTTAGTTTATGTCAGGAGTTATGGACTTATGGTCATGTTTTATGTAATTTTCACACTACTAGAGAAAACATCTTTACTACCAGCTGGGAACCCTTTAGTACCGGTTTCGCAACCTGTATTGGTATTTCGGTACTAAAGGGTATTAAAAAAAATAAAAAAGGCAATTCCCCCCGGCCCCCCTCCCCCCTGCCCCCCCTCCCCCGCCCGCCTGCCGCTCTTCACCCCCATCACACCCCTCCGCCCCCGCCCGCCGTCGCCGCCTCACCTCACCCCACCGCTGCTCCTCACTGCCGATGATGGGCGAGCGGAGGGGAGGGGAGGGGAGGCAGAGGAGGACAGAAGAGGAGGAGAGGAAGCTGGGTGAAGAAGAAGCTGAGAGAGAGAGGATAAGAAGCTGAGAGAGAGAGAGATAGAGGAGGGGGGCGCGCCGGGTGAGGCTGACGGATAAGAAGCAGTGGCAAGCGACAGGTGGAGCACTTTAATACCGGATGGAGGCTCCACCTGGTACTAATGGGTTACCTTTAGTACCAGATAGAGGCCCCACCCGGTGCTAAAGGGGGTCACGCGGGGCTCCTCGGGGACTATCCATTAGGCCTGATACTAATGCTCACATTAGTATCGAGCTAAAATTCAACCGGTACTGAGTCTCAGGATGAATGCTCATTTTTTTAGTGTCAAGTAAAAATGATGGTGGTGTAATAATGTTTACGTGTTAGAGCCTCCATGACAACCGGCCTTTTGTCGATATAAATGTGAGAGCTCCTGATAATGCTCGGGTATGGTTTAGCAATTCCCAATAAAGTCATATATATATTAATCTAAGTTTATTCATATATATATTAATCTAAGCCATAGGTGTATTTCAAACTTGGATGGTTCAAAAAAAAAAGTTTACGTGTTAGAGCCTCCATGACAACCGGCTATTTGTCAATATAAAGTTATATATATTAATCTAAGCCATAGGTATATATCAGACTTGGATATGGTTCAAAAAATTTCATATAAGTGCATGGTTATGATCTGCGTTCATGCAACATCTTGTATCTATTTATTGAGGGTACCGAGCTACGCGGTAAAAGAACAGATGTGAAGTATTCACGGTCAGCTAGCTTAGATATAACACCAAAAACCACAGCCGTGACGAAATGAAACACGTACTGGTAAAACGTTAGATACTTCCTCCATTTCTATTTATAGTTCATTTTGTCTAACTCCTAAGTCAAACTTTTCTAATTTTGACCAGGGGAAAATCATCAACATTTATAACATGAAATTTGTTTCGTTGAATATACCTGCATTTATTTGGTATTGTACATGCCAACATATTTTTGGGCAGCGCTAATCAGCGCGCGCCAGGAGGGCTGCCGGTGCTCGATCCCGATAGCCCACTCCCATCCCCGTAACTTTTCTTTTTGGAATTCGGAATATACCAAATTATACATATAACTTCGATGCATAACTTCATAATATAATTGCTTATGAGATAATTTTTTAGCACAACTTCAATAGTATGCAGAACTTATGCGTACAACTTTTAGGTACAATTTGTAAGAATAACTTCGAGTTTTATTTTTTAGAAAGTTGTAACCTATACACACGATTTATATGCACAATTTTTTCCTAACAACAATTTATGTAATAAAATTCGTAATATAACTTTCATGGTACTTATACGTGTAATATTTGTCACAACTTTCACGAGAACTTTGTTAAAAAATTATGAACATAACTTATACGTATATAGGATATTTACTTGATACAAATGCTATGAAAAAATAATTGAAAAGAGAAAGATAAAAAAAAATCACGCGCGCGAAGTGCGCGTAGCACCGTTGGTCCGCGCGGGCTAGCACGCATGTGCGCGTGGGCCCCCCGGCCGCTCGCATCGCACGCCACCAAGCGCGTCAGCGCGCGGGGGTAGAACCCGTTCCTATACCAGTTAAAATTTTAAAAAAGTTGATCCAAGTTGATATAGAACAATGTTAAAATAAACTCCAATCTGGAATGGAGGGAGTACTGCTGACTCTTAAGAGTCGACCGGGGTCCCAGACCAGGTGACGATGATCCAGCATTTGCTACTAGTCTACTACACGATCGGTATAATCTCGTAACCGCCAATCATGTATATCCGGCACCCAGCTGTGGCAGTTCGACCAGCCGGCCCGGATACAGCAGAAGCGTGAACCCCCAAGCTATGTGCGCACGCAGAATCACAACCAGCATGTCCGAAAGAGACGCCCGCCCTGCTGCGGAGAGGTTAGAGCCGGTATCGGTGCCTTTCGCGAGTGTAGATGCGTGCCGTACGTAGCTCGATGACTCGACCGCTTTTCGGCAAGTCCTGCGTTACTCGCTGGCGCTGCGTGCGTTACCCACGCGGACCCGCAAACGCAACGAGACGAATAAAAACAGCGGGATGGAGACGAAACGGCCGGGACAGCTTTTCCCTTTGTCGAGCTGGTATGGTATGGTGCGCGCACGTACACCGTCGCATTCGCCCGGGGATCCCATGCAGCGTGCCTGCGGGGCAGGTTATTTCCTTGCTTTTGCCGCGATCGAATCCTTCCTTGCCCCCATGCCTCAAACTTGCATCGCATCGGTGCCTTGCCTAACCAGCTGCAGCACACGACGTCGTCGCCGCCGCTCGCTGCGTGCGTGCGTGCGTACGTTGCGTGCTGCCTCTGGGCGGCGTCGCACGTGTGCGCATGCTCGTGTCATGCATGGCTTCAGTACACGTTTGGCTATGGGAAACAACGCATCTGGAAAGCGTGAATCTCACGGAGTTTGGCAGGAGTTTGGACACGCCGGATCGTGCTGATGATCGCCACGAAGTTGGTTCTGGGGGCGCAGGAGGGTCGCGAGTTTTTTGAGGAAATGGGAGGCACACATCGCCGCACCAGGGGGTTACATGTACAAGATCACACATTAACACATTGACATTGATAGAAAACTAATAATTCTCAGTTCTTAAAGTTAAATGACATCAGTACATCATTAAGTACCGAATACATGAGTTCAAACATGGTTTAATCTCACTTCTGGGTTCTCACAGTCTAGGCTCAAAATTTTTCCAACTCCCACCCAAGGACCACCGTGGCCAAAACAGCCCATTACACGGGCCGCACGCCGAATAAAAACATTTTCTCTCGTTTTATTAGCCTTTTACGTCGTGTACGAACTGCTTATACCCTAAACTGTATGGTATCCTGTCGAGTAGCGTGTACACAGGCTACACGGCCGTTTACGGCAACATTGTCCGGAAGTACGAATAGTACATTTGAGGAAGGACCATGCTTAGAAGAGTAGAAGAACGGATATATTTTGTGAAAAAACTATGTCGCGGAAATAATAAGAGCTACTGAAAGTTGGAAATGGTTTATCCTCGCGTTCAAGATTCAGAGTTAATACATTTGTCATCATTTTTTTCAAACTTTATATATATTGAGACAGAGAGAGAGAGAGAGAGAGAGAGAGAGAGCAATTCTGTGCTGGTCGGTTGCCTTTAGCTGTAGAGATTTGAATATCATCAAGAGCCAGGACACCAAACCAGCAGGAAAACAATTTCTCCGCTGACGTCATGTACCGGTGTCCTCTTCGCCACTGGAGCACGAAAGCTACATGGACTCTAAGACTCTTAATCTGCATTTCTAATATTCAACCAATATAGAGACATCTGAGCAACCGGCCGGGGTTACCAGGCGGCATGCATATGTTGTAGCGCCACTGCGAAAAACGCTTCTGGACGCAACCAATATTTCTAGGACGTCCTGGTAGTTTGGTAGGGTGTTGTTGGGTGTAAGCTTCATGGTGAGAAAGCTACATTACAATTAATAAAGCTGCAAATTAAACAAATATCATGCAAGTGATGAGTCAAATGGCAATCAAGAATGAGTTGACAGTGATTCGCTCGAACTCTAGCTAGCTTACAAGTTTCTCGTCTCGCTTGCTGATGTCCTCAAGAAAGGAGGAATACAATATTTGTGTGGCTTGGAACATATTTTGTATGTCTCATGTTCCTTAATCTCCAAGTTACTTAACCAACCGTTGTTTATTCAGTCAACTTTTTGGAAAAACTTGTCTTCAAGAGAGTTGTAGCAATTGCTTATTCCTCTGAAGTCACTATTTGAATTCTATGTTTCAAGTTATAATAATCTCGTTTGTAGTTATACTTAATTGATCTGAATTGTTATATTCTGAAAATAAGGCCGCAGATATACGTATATATTTGATAAATCAGCCATGAGCTGCTCATGTCCCCTTTTTTTCGGCAAGAATGAGCCGATGAAATTATCGTCATGGTCAAGTATGATATCTCACAATTTATTTTATTTGATTTCCATGGACCTAAATTTTGCCCAACAGCATCAAAGCACATCATTGAAGAAAACAATATCAGATGGTAAACTCTGTCACCCAAAAAATACTAGCTTCCATTTTTTTTAGAAATGAAGTATTATGAAAAAAGATGCTCAGTCAACTCATCTGGAAGTGCAGAGAAGAGGTGACATTTTCTTACAGCCATATTTTATCATTCAAGAAACCATTAGTTTATTTTCACTCTATTTGTGTATCCAATCGCCACTTTATCCTTGACGCTCAATGCACAAGACAAAGACATGAAAGCAATGTTTGGCTCTCCCATCTTTTCCCTTTGAAAAAAGAAAGCTTGAAGCAGCAAACTGGCATACGTACATCGCCTCGCCACAATGAAAAGAAACAAAAGCTAAAACGAAAGAGAAATAAACACTTTGATGTCTCCTTATTAAACAATATATGGTTTTTTGTTGTTTCTAAATGTTAAAAACTATGTACACTTCGAAAGAACAATAAGTTAAATTACTGGACTACGAATAGAAGCATGAATATGATAGTTACCGTTCTCACACTTTACCTTCACTTTTGACATTGTAAGACTTTGTCTTCTAACTCTAGTTTTGAGCTCTTGATATAGAACCACGTATTTCAACTTGATGAAACAAGGTTTCAAACTCATATTTTCAAGCTTTCGTCTTTGAATTTCAATTTTTTCTGCTAGCAAAACCCACCTAAATCCAACATCTACCAAAGGTTGGAAGACCAAGCTTGAGGGCCTATACCATGAAGCCAAGACTATATTTGAAAGGACACACCATGATGTCTATGTTACAGGGTAAGAAGGAGAATAGGACAATTATGAGAATGAGAAAGTTGCTAGTAACAAAGATGTTACTAATAATGAATTGTTAAATGCTAAAATTTTTGTCATATGTCTAACCCTTCCATTTGTGGATGGCACCGTAGCGAGTATCCTAATCGAAGCAATGGTTAAAGGGCTAAGAATCTTTTGCCATGTGCCTCAAGTTGCAAGGCATAGAAGACTCTACCTCGTACTTGTGCTATGTAAAATTAGGGTTGTGATTAAATACATTGATAACTCATGTTTATGAATCTTTACAATATAAGTATGCAATTATAAGTCACTAAAAAAGTGTTTAGCCATACAAGAAAATCAAAACGTTATTGACAGGCATGCTAAAAACCGGGCCCTAAAAAATGTATGCTACTCAAAGAAGTGTACACCGAGAACTGTGCTCTTGACCGGCCGTAGATATTCGATGGACTCTTGACCTGTCGGTTTCCTCTTTCCGCGTAAGCTGGACTGGATCGTAATAACCGGAAACTCCCAGGGGCCAAAAACCCAAAACGCTGCGCCGCTGAGGACGCTCGGTTTATAAGCGAAGGCCAAGAACTCCTCCAAGATGCGCAGGTGGGGAAGCAAGCCAGCGGCGGCCGGAGCATCTTGGAGAGAGAAAGAAGGGGCGGTAGGTGAAATCGGAGGCGTCAGGAGTGGGAGGGAGGAGAGGAGGAGCCACGTCAGCTTGACAGCAGTGCACGTGCGGTCGGCTGCGGCGGCGGCGGCGGGGATGGGCGACTCCGGCGGCTCCGTCGTGTCGGTGGACGTCGAGCGCATCTCCTTCGGAGGCAAGGTTGGGGCATCCCCCTGTTTCCCGTTTCTTTCTTCCCTGCTGCAGTTGATTTCTGCTCTCCGTGAGGGGAAGGGCGGTTGGGGGCAGCGGGTTGAGAGGTTTCGATTGGATGGCCGGAAGAAGCCAAGTTGGTAATCTTGGGGTTTAGCTTCGCTTCGATTTAGTTCCTTGCGTGGTAGGGTTAGCGGTTCCAAAGGAAGCCGCGCTTCTTGAATTTTTTTTCACTAGCTGAGCTTGCTTGTTTTGTGTGCATTGTAGTATTGGTTTCAGATTCAAGCCTTGTTTTCTTGTACGATTTCAGCTGCCCTGTTTATAGAATCAGGTTCGGGTTTATCGTAGTTTCCATTTGAAGTTCGGCCACCTAGATTGTAATTTTGGGGCGCACTTGCTTCTGGATTCTTGTTAATTTTTGCTCAGAATTCGGCGGTCCTTCCTGTTTTGCCCTCTTAGCGCTGCCCCTTCCCCACATCCGTGTCGTCGTTTGCTACCACTAGCTTGCCACTTGCTTTATGCGCCTCGGTGTATGCTGAATCGACATCCGTCGTGTAGCATCGGTGAGATGAAATTTTTGGGGCTGCGTCCTCAAGTGGGTGTTGGCCTCTACCTGCCTTTGCCCATGCGGATTTCTTTTCTCTGGTATATGGTCCTCGTTTAGTCATGTGGTCCTATGTGAGTTTGTGTACCTGGCTGATTCAATTCAAGTAATCAGTTGCCTGCTTTGTGCGTGCTTATCGCCAGAAGAAAAGAAATCATAAAGATGTGATATTGACGCTTTTGGGGTGTAGCTTGGGTGTCCTAACTGCCCCTTTTATTTCTCTATAACCAATCGTGTTATCTCCAATTGTGGAAGCGACTAGGCATTTCTGCAGATTGAATTGAAGCGCAACTGCGCAAGTCTGATGGATTTAAGGTCTCTTTGTGTACTGGTGCTGTTCTAGCTTTATTTGTTGGTTGGGGAATGCAGAATTTATACTTGGTCTGTGAAATCTAATGCAGCTGAATCTGATCTTCCATATAGCTACAAAACTGCAATGCAATATTTTAAGATAAAAAAACTATCATCCTTAGCTTGCACAGAAGTAGTTCTTGTCAAAATCAGTAGAAAGGGAGTTGGGAAAGAAAGTAGGTTAGTGCAGATGGGTGAAAAGGCTATCTAAGAAAATCTGTATGGTTTGCTAATATTTGAGTTTAGCTAAGTTTCCTATATCTAAATCTGGAGTGGTGAGGTCCACTAATCAGTGGACAGAATCTAAAACTTAGTTTCATCTCTCACACACAGATATGTCCATAGCAGCCTCCTCTCTATCAAGTGTCAACTGGATCTTCTCCCACAGTCCAGGCCCACATATGACCCTAGCAGCCTACATGGTAAATGTAGGGTTATGATCCAATGATTTGGATTGAAATTGCACTAAGGATTACTTGAAAACCTTTTTACTCTGTTATTAGGAATGGCTAAGTTAGCGTGCCAGTCTCTTTCCTGACAGGTTACTGAGTTACTGTTATTTATAAAAGTAGGATGGTTGTGATGGTGTGGAGTCATTACTTCACAATCACTTCTCATCATACATATCCTTCCCGTGATAGAAAAGAACAGCTAATAATATTGTCCTAGCACGTGCTTTTCTTGATAAGTATCTTTTTAGCTATTTGCTTGGTGGAGGAATCATTTCCTGTTGGTACTTAGTGCTATCTTCCCCTTTTTCTCTTGGCCCTAGGAGATGTGGTCTAGGAACCATCCCTGTGGCATATCACATTATAATGGAGCTATTACGCTTTTTCTTTATTAGTGCTCTGCAAAATTTTAGTGTAACACTCGTGGTTCATAAACTTTGCTTTGCTTTGGGCATAAATTCCCCCTTCATATAGGCATTGATTTAATAGCATAACATGCACATGGATTTTATTATCTGGTGTGAGCTACAACGTGGTGGTTTAATGATTTTGTTCTTGCCTTCTTTTTCTCCAAGTGTTTACACTTCCTCTTGTTTCCTTCAGGAACACCATATACAAACAAATCACGGATCTGTATCTGTTGCCATATATGGTGACCATGATAAGCCTGCTCTTATTACCTATCCAGATATTGCCTTGAACCGTAAGTTTTACAATCATACTTTCCTTATGTTAGGTTATTTTTATGAATTCCGTAGAACTGTGACTGAAGTCCGCTACTGTTGATCAGATATGTCTTGCTTCCAAGGACTGCTCTTCTGTCCTGAAGCAGCTTCATTGCTGCTCCATAATTTTTGCATTTACCATATCAGCCCCCCAGGACATGAGGTTAGTGGAACTTGCTGCTGCAGTGTAGTTTATTATGTTTGCATTTATCTTGACAAAGTGCATTTGGCAATTCTGGATCAATTTTTCATAATTGCATGCTTTACTGTCCTTTGGAAAATCATGCAGTTAGGAGCTGCTCCAATTTTGCCGAGCACACCGGTGGCATCTGTTGATGACTTAGCAGATCAAGTCGCGGACGTACTCGATTTCTTTGGGTAAGATCTTCTCATGTTCTTTGACAAAGTGATAATCCTCAAAGTTTCTCTCGACATTTGTGAAGTAACTTCTTCTACTTGTTTTTTGTTGTTTTCCAGATTGGATTCTGTTATGTGTTTAGGTGTCACTGCGGGCGCATACATTCTTACTCTCTTTGCAGTATGTATTTCTTCTAAACTAGTGTGCTCTTTTACTGCTTGCACAAACGCATAGTAATTTTTGTTCTTTATTGCAGACAAAGTACAGAGAGCGAGTATTAGGACTTATTCTTGTTTCACCTCTATGTAAAGCTCCCTCATGGTCAGAGTGGTTTTATAATAAGGTAGCTATTCGATATTTAGCTTCACAAAGAGACATTTTCCCTGCAGAGTAATAATGCTATACTGATAGATTTGTTTTGCTAGGTAATGTCAAATTTACTATATTATTATGGCATGTGCAACGTGGTGAAGGATATTTTGTTGCAGCGCTACTTTGGCAAGGTAATTAAGTGAGCTTTGGTTATGCCATGTGATATTTGTGTAGCTGTCTGTTGAACCTTTATGTTTGAATTTTCTCCTCAGGGAGTACGTGGATGCTCTACAGAACCTGAATCAGATATTGTGCAGGCTTGCAGAAGTGTATGCGCTAAGACTATTCATCCTCCATTATCAATTGCCATGTATTTGTTTCAATTTATGATGCTTAACTCTCTCTTTTAATTCATGAAGTTTCTAGATCAACGGCAGGGCATGAACGTGTGGCGGTTTATTCAGACTATCAATGAGTATGTCCCTTTACTTGTCCAATGCTTACACGATTAACTCATTCCTGAGTCAGTAGAATCAATATTTTGCCATGATTTACAGGAGAAAAGACTTGACAGAAAACCTGAAGCAGCTGCAGTGCAGAACTCTAATTTTTGTTGGTGAGAACTCCCAGTTCCATGCTGAGGCTGTTCACATGACTGCAAAGCTTGATAGCCGATATAGTGCTCTCGTGGAGGTATATATTTACCTGCACTTTAACTTTTCACACAATGATTTTGGGGGTTACATACCAAGTTTGGTATCTTTACAGGTACAAGCTTGCGGATCGGTTGTGACAGAGGAGCAGCCACATGCAATGCTTATACCAATGGAATACTTCCTCATGGGATATGGCTTGTACAGGCCGAGCCAGATAAACTGCAGCCCTCGCAGCCCTCTGAACCCATTCTGCATATCACCTGAGCTCCTCTCACCCGAGAGCATGGGGTTGAAGCTAAAGCCAATCAAGACACGAGCCAACCAGAAAGCGTAGGAACAGATGATGAGAAGGCGTAGGAACTGATGTGTATCCCTTGAATTTTTGGTGAAGTGACATAGCTGTTGTTACCGTGATGTACATAGACAAGAGGTTAGGTTGGTGAGGGTGGGGTGGGGGTTCAATTCCATTGATTTGTAGCCTTAAACAGTTGTAAATTGTCACAGATTATTTGTTGAAGAAAGAGAAAATAATAAGGGAAGATGAGCTGTTGCCAATAGTTGGGTCTTCTCTTTAGTCAGTGCCATGACCCTTTTCATCAGCTTGTGAGCTAGACAGATGAACCATCCCAGTCTCCTAAATGATGTCCAGACCTCAGGCCATGGTTGCAGAAGCCTCCTGTGTTGGTGATTCTTTATTATATTATGGCTAGTGGTGTGTTGTGGTGTCTTTTCTGATTGTATGCATCAGTGTTCTCGTTGATGCGTGCAGCAGATCAGACGCAAGTTGGTTTGAACGATGCTAAACCGGGCTTGTCGTGTGCCTACCCGTTCTCAGTTTTAGAATTCGTGGGTGTGGTGTGTATCTTTGTCAGGTTGGGTGGTTTCCATGAAGCACAAGTGATGCAAAACAAGCTTCACAGTGCTCTTCTTGGCTACTAACCAAATCAACGACTGTTTTTGCATTGTCATCGTGGAAGGCACTTCGTATACTACTGGTAGGATTTGAAATTGAAAGGGGCATGTCTTCCATTTCCAATATGTGTGTGAAATTGCACTTATATTATCCTAAGGGCTATGCACAAGTTAGGTGTTCCGGTGCCTAAAAATTTAACACTGTATTTAAGCGAAATAAAATGGCTAGGCTTCGAGGCTGCGGCCTACTTGGACATTATGCAAACATAATCTATTTGGAACGAATAATGATATGAAAAGTACATCACCATACTACGTCCAGTTAGGAAAACTTAACACTCTGACAAAGTGACAAGCAAAGTGAAGAAGAAAACAAGTTGTTTTCGTGTTCGAAACATCATGCTTACATGGTTGGAGGTAGTAGTAGTATATAATGAAAGGGTTGAACACGGCGTATAGTCATCAAGTTTGTAACCTTCAGAGAGAGCCAGTAAGCTGCGAGGAGTAGGAACTAAAAAGGAAAAAAAAAAGAATGAATACAAAAAAGAACGGGAAGGGGTTTGTTGTTGCATACATAGAAGGAAAAGGGTGTTCTTACCCACTAATGCTCTAAGCACACCAGAATTTGTACAAATTATTATTTCTCTTTTGAAACTTTTTTCTAATTAGATATATTTTACTTCTTGATAAAGAGATATAAAACTATAAAGGGCTAATAACTGTCAAATAGAAGGGGAATTCAAGTGTGGTTGTGCGAACCAACTTTCAACTCAGTAAAAATCATGTCATGAGACAACAAGTGGCACCATGTATATAGCTACATATCTTTACTAAAATGTGAATATAACTTCTAAATCATCTCGAGAAAGAACCAGGCACTAAAACAACATCTTAACATGGATTATTATAGCTTCATATAAATAACCTCATTCACAAGTCAACCACCATTGAGCCTGCCTCCGGGACATTTTCAACACACAATTTCTTAAGTAGTTGTTCAAAACAAAGAACCACATCCTAATATCCAAACACGTATTGGCGAAAAAAAATGGCATAACCGAATCACTTTCTCAATCAACAACAACAATGACGCTAGCACATTCATCTCCTCCGTGTTTAGATTTCAAGTCCTTATCACCAGTGGCTAAGGGCTTTTTGGGCACACCGTGCATGTTTTGAATATCATATATTTTGTCGCAACTGGATTATCATCTTCTAGTTCGGAAAATCTAAATCAATGGGTTCTTGATTTCAGCTTAACTCTTGATTTGCATATACGACAAAGGAGCGAGGATACACGATGCCAGAAAAAAGGGGGGAGGGGGAAAGAAGTAACAAATTGAGAGAAGAAAGTAGCAATGGAGACCGCGCGACCTCCTCTTCCCTGGGTGAGCACCTCATCTTCTCTGACGATGAAACTAACTCCGACGAGCTCCGATTTGGGTTAGAGTTTGGGGTTGGGGTTGGGGTTAGGGTTTCAGGGGTAGGGAGGGGTTATGTGGCCGACGGATCTAAAGGAAAGACTTGGGGAGATAGTCAGATTAGCGGTGGTGGAGGAGGCCGATTAGGGAGGGTCGGTGGCGGGGGTGTCATGGCGGTGGGTGTGTGCATGGTGTCGGTCATGTTCATGCTGGCGGTTGCGTGGGTGGTGGATCCGGCGGCGATGACATCACCGGATTGGGAGGGGCGGCAAAGGAAGATGAGAGAGCTCACATAGGAAGGGGTTGGGATGTCGGGAGGGGGAGGGAAAGAGAACGATCCTAGTTGGCAAGGTGTTGGTTGGCTGCAGGGCCGGGTTGAGGACGCGGATGGAGGAAATAAGTTAGGCCCCGTTTGGATACCCCTGCTAAAGTTTAGCACCTGTCACATCGGATGTTTGGATGCTAATTAGGAGTATTAAACATAGGTTAATTACAAAACTAATTGCACAGATGGTGTCTAATTCACGAGACGAATCTATTAAGCCTAATTAATCCATGATTTAACAATGTGGTGCTACAGTGATCATTTGCTAATGATGGAATAATTAGGCTTAGTAGATTCGTCTCGCGAATTAGCACAGGGGTTCTGCAATTAGTTTTATAATTAGCTCATGTTTAGTACTCCCAATTAGCATCCGAACATCCGATGTGGCATTGCTAAAGTTTAGCACGTAGTATCCAAACATCCCCTTAGATGGAGCACATGGGGAGGAAGATGAAAGGAGTGTACACTTGTTTTTTTTATACAGCAGATGGATTGTGGGATGGGGCTCTCAACCAAGCTCTACTGGAAGGGCACTCTCCCTGTGGTGACCTCTCTTATGGTTAATGAATTCAATTTCACTAACGGAATTGCTACTACTTGAGCGTCTGATACGGACGACAAGCTCCGGACACTTCACGATGTCCACATGACCAAGACTGACAGACCCGAAACTTCCTAAACAAAATATAAACATCAGTTTACGCCCAGCGGCTCCTTCTCATCCTTATCACCACCAACATTCTAGCAGCTGAGCATTCTAGCAGCCGTGCGTCGTCTCCATTCTTCTTCCAGGCAAAAACTAACTGAACCCCCCTTCCCTTGTGCGTGTGTGCAGCTCTTCCCTGCTTGAGTAGTTGAGCTCGCTGGTGACGCACACTCCTCTGTATTGCAACTGTATTGCGTGCAGGGATCTGGATTTCATCCATGGCTCCTGACGATGAGCTACTCCACGGCAAGGAGCTGAGGAGCTTGCCACTAGATCTCATCCATGGCTCCTGACGATGAGCTACTCCACGGCAAGGAGCTGAGGAGCTTCCCTAGTGGCAAGCTCCACAGAGCCTCGCCGATGGCGAGCTTCCCCTTTGCGCATATAGGGTTCCTTCATGGGTTAGGTCATATGGATCTACACACATTTTTCTTAATATAATGTTGCAATAACTTACTAGAGATGTTTCAGTAATCGATCTTTAATGTTGCAATAGTCTATACAATGATTTGCGATGTTGCTACAATAGTTATCAGAAAATTTTGGAACACATGATACTTGATGTTGCGTGTAGTATTCGAGATGTTTCGTTTGTTGATTTTTTTATGTTGCATATTTGCTTTGGACATGATGTTGCAATTGTTATTTTTTGGTGTTTCGTTTGTTTATCTTGGATGTTGCAAAAGGTTTAACGTTCTTTTTGCTGGCGGATTAAGTCATGGCATTTTGAGTTGGGACTCGAGAGGACGCGAGGTGGTTTTTGCGTGTGAGTAGGAGCTCGTTGATAAACAGCGGCTCCGCTCCACCTTTGAGCGCCCAACAGAGAAATATTGAGAGAAAGAAAACGATTCGAATGTTACGTGCAACATTAACGATTGTTTCGGTGGGAGTTTTCCGTTTTTTAATCTAGCTAACAGCAGCGAGACTCTAATATAATCGGATGGCTGGCTGGCGTTCAATGCTACGTCCGGACGTCCTTTCACTTAGGCCTTGTTTAGTTGCCAAAATTTGGAGGTGCCAAATTACTGTTACAGCACTGTAGCACATTGTAGCGTTTCGTTTGTATTTGTGAATTATTGTCCAAACATTGACTAATTAGGCTCAAAAGATTCGTCTCGCAAAGTACAACAAAACTGTGCAATTAGTTTTTAATTTTATCTACATTTAGTACTCCATGCATGTACCGCAAGTTTGATGTGATGGGGAATCTTCTTTTTACATAGTGTCAAAGTTGGGAGTTAGGGCTGAACTAAACAAGAGCTTAATACACAAATACAAATAGGTCCCATTGTTGAGTTCCTACTGTCCTAGCTCCTCCTCTCATTGCGGTACTCGTACAATCTCCCCTACCACCTCCGGCAGCCCGCCTGAATGCACTGCACGCGGTCAGAGTGCCGCACTGCCGCCCCCGACGTAGGATGAAAGGAAGCGACCCCAGCCAACGGTGGATCGTAGCCGTGGTGCTCGGAGAATCGACAGTATACCCAATCCAACGGCTAGAAATGATAGAAGTTACGACCACGTGGCTTTTGTAAAAAAACCGAGCAAAATAAAACGGAGCCTCGTCGTACAGGCCCATCAGGCTACACACCCCTATCTCGCGCTCGCCGAACCCCTCGCCCAAACCCTCCTCGTCGCCGCCGCCAACCCTCGCCGCCCTTCCGCCGGAGCGCCCTCGCCTCCGGCCGCCGACCCCGCTCTCGCCCCAGAGCCGCGGCGCGCGGGGGACCCGCTTCCATCCGACGCCATCAGGCTTCCTCCTCTTCCATCCCCAGGTAAACCCTAGCCCGTGTCGTGGGCACCGGATCGAATCTGTTGATTCCGGTGGTCGGATTGGATTGGATTCGTTCCAGCCTCGTTCTTCCTTGGTGCTGAAACATCTAGGATTTGCTTCTTCTCTTCCCGCAGGCGCTTGTTCGTGGGCGCGGAGTGTTTCGGCCGGGTCCTGTGGCCGCGCAGGAGCCCCTAGGCGGGCGCGTCTGCCATGTTTCCTTCGAAAGGGCCCAATCACTACGGGCAGCAGCCGCCATATGGCGGGCAGCAGCCGTACGGCCAAATCGTAAGGCTCTGAGGAATCCGTCTATGTTTGCCTTTGTTTGTTGTTCGATGCAGATTCCTTATCGATTATCACGTGTGTTCCTGCCGTTTTGGCTGGAATATTGCTCCATTGCAGCCTGGTAGCACTGGATTTACAGCCCCGGCAGCGGCGGGTGGTGCTGATGGTGGTCGGTTTGGTGCCCGTCCTGGACAGGGCACTGCTGCGCAGTACAGCGGGCCTTACGCTTCAGTGTATGGCGCGCAACAGGTGGTTATCTGTAACTGAAATTTGTGCCGTTATTTCCTTTTTCTAAAATCTAAGTCTATACGCAATTTATTGAACTTGATAGCATTATTTTTTAGTAATGCGATTGGCGTGTAACTTCTTTTTACGAGTTGTTGTTTGTGCTTTTTTTTGAAAGGAGTTGTCTCTTGTGCTGTGTGTATCAGTGAGGAACCTTGATTAAAGGAAAATAATAAAGGTTATAGGCCGCTAGTCCGATACTTTGGAATCTATTTATAGGGTCAAAGTGCCACAAAGTAACATGCGTTCTGGAGTTAGAATATTTGATGGATCAGTATGGACATTTGGGATGCACAAGATCTAAATTTGATCCGTGATCGAGACCGGTGGAGGGGATAGAATTATTGATTCCAGGTCAAGGTTATATTTGTGTGCTGGCTGAATTTATGTTGGCTTGCCTATCCTTCTTTCTATTCTGAATTGGAAATGCTCTGTTTATATTCCTTGTATATGCTGTCCTACTGGCAAAAATGGCAGTTTGGAATACACTAAGAAAACACATAATGTATTAATTTTTTTGGGTAGTTAGGTGCAAAAGATTATCTTCTGTTAGGATGAGGAAAAGCAACTGTCCTTCAATTCCAGTGATCGATAATGTCAGAACAGCCTGTGCAATAATTTAAGCAAAATGTGTATTAGATCCTACACTATTTCAGACAAGAACAGAAGCGAAGTTGGTTAGCCCTACTGTGTCATTGTTCTCATTTCTTTATTTCAGATATGTATATGTAGTCATGTATTAGGTTCCCCTGTTCCAGAACATGCAGGTCTTATGTTCTAGTTTTAAACTGCAGAAAAGCTTAACTATCCTCTGTCATTAACTTTTTGGTTGTTTTTGTACTTGATTTGCTCCCCAACAATTTAGAAGCAGAATTTTGTGGGGCTCGATGTTCTGTGCTTATGCAGGTTGGGGTCTGTATTTCAAAATCGCAACATGCTAGTCGATGTTTCATTCTATGTAGATGCGGACTATCACCTACCTTGCTTAGGAGGTTCCCAGGCCTCTTGACATAAAAGGTGATGCAGGGAAGAGCCTTCAACAGAGGGATGCATGGGGAAGGAGAGTTGGTGTCGGCCTGTCAGTCCATGCTGACTTGACTTCACCTACGTGGCCTTCAAACTGCCTAATCTGTCGCCTAGCCGTGCTGATTGGGGCCTAATAACAGTTGCCAACTGCCACCTAGTGCCTTGATGTTGCCATGGCAGGCTGATTTTTATAACAATGGTTTGACGGTATAATAAGGTCGAGGTTGCCATTATTTAAAGTAATTCAGCTATAAATAGAAAACTCCACCCTAGTTCCCCACTCCCATCCCAACTATCCTCTCTTTTGCAGCAGCTGCTTAGTACCGATTTTAGATCTGGATCTGTTTCGTTGTTCCTCGTCTGCAATTTCTTCTCTATCTTGGCCACTTGCAGATCTATATGAAGGATCTGGGTGATTGCAAGTTAAGTTGTTCCCATCTCTTTCTTCCCTGCCACCATGTGGTCATAGACATTGTTTTTGGTGGAATCGGGACTTTTAGGTGGTTTGGAGCCTGAATTATGATAGGCTAACTCCCGTTTAGCCTAGTCGATCAAGGTTAGGCAAAGGAAACAAGAATGCCCTAAGTATGTTGTTCATTGTGACCCTGCCTAACCTTTGATTGTGACATGAAACCATGTACGGGCCCATAGTAGCTTTTTTTTGCACAGCTATAACTAGCTTTTTCAAAACCATGAAACCAAGTTTGTACCATGAATATTGGCTGCTATGAAGGGATTCCTGCCAACTATTGATGTACGCTTTTGTTATTTCTGAATTGTGTAATTATGTTATGTCTAGCCCCCTGTTTAGTCATTCAAGTTACCAAAGCCAATCCCTGTTGGCAGCTTGTTTCAGCTGTTTAAGTCACTTCCTCATATGCCAATTTTGTTGCTGAATATCTCAACTGAACATCCTGATTCTTTTCAACAGGTTGGTGGACTTGGTGGAAAAGGTCCAGCTTCTTCAAGTCTTCCTAGCTTGACAACTCGTCCAACTTCGCTCTCCGAGTCATCCAAGTTCTCGTCTGCACCTGTGGGGTCTAGCCTGGCAAGACCAAATGATGACTATATGGCTGTGCGTGGATATGCACAGAAGCTAGACCAATATGGCACTGATTATACACTAGAGAGAAGGATGTATGGTGAACATTCTACTAATCTTGGTAGGAGAGATGGTCTCAGTGATTTGGATAGAAGGTATCCTGATCATATATCAGCTGGTCATCAGGTATCTCTCTCTCTCTCTCTGCCTGTTTTTCTTTGTCGTTTTTGCTCTAGATTTTAAATAACCATTCCGTTGTTGTAACTTTTATTTTCTCTCAGGTACATGACCATATGGAGCAGGTGAGAGTTTTATTTCCCTAATTATAAAACGCTGTTTTGTTCTTTGTGGTAGCATATTGTTCATTGTTCCTGTTAATTTTCTAGGGTTCATCGATGCGTCACCAGCAGCTCCTGAAAGGTCAGCTGCAGCCTGGATCTGATACGAGGTACACTATTGCAGTCAGGTTATATGAAATGAATACAGAATGTTGTTGATTATTATTATACTTGCTCTCGTGCATGAACAGGATAGTACATAAATTGAATGACTTTGCTGTTAGTTGGTTTTTGGTACTTCTCATTGATCTTCTTGGAAAACTAAATCAGTAGCAGTCATTTGTGTGTTTATCCTGCAACAGAACTTAGCGCATGCACTGAGTCTAGTATGCATTTCTGGCAGACAAGCCGATTACTTTGCAGGAAGGTCCGCTCCAATCCATCAGTCATCCCAGGAAATTGGTGCATATGGAAGAGTTGAAGCTGAGAGTCGCAACGTGTCCATTCTTGGGACTGCTCCGTATGGAAGACAACAGGCAGGCTCATTGTTGGAAGGAGCTCCAAGGACAAACATTGACAGCCTCTATGGACAAGGATCGTCAAGCACTGGCTATGGTGCAGGTCTGCCTCCTGGTCGTGATTATTCCTCAGGGAAAGGCCTGCTCCATCCATCTTCGGATCCGGACTACCGAGATAGCATCTTACCCCGCGTGCACCCAGGCATCTCCATGGTTGATGAACGTAGAGTTGATCGGATTGGTTATCGCCGTGAACTAGATATAAGAGATGAAGAGCGTAGAAGGGACCTAATGCTGGAAAGAGAGAAAGAGCTTGAATGGGAGCGGGAACGCGAGTTACGAGACTTGCGAGATCGTGAAAGAGAAAGAGAGCGTGAAAGGGAAAGGGACCGTGAAAGACTACTACGAGAACGTGAAAGAGAAAGGGAACGCGAACGTGAAAGAGAGCGTGAAAGAGAACGCCTTCGCGAGCGGCGGGAGAAGGAGAGAGAGCGGGATAGGAAGCACGCAGCTGATCCAAGGCGGGAGCACACTCCACCTAGAGTCCCTGGTGATCGACGGCGTTCTTCTTCTGTTAGATCTGAGAAGCCTGTGCGGCGAATTTCCCCTCGACGTGAAGCTGTGCATAGGTGGACTTCCATGTTTCTTCTGCAACTTTGTGGATGCAATAGGTTGCTGCTTCGTCTTTGGTGCAGCCTTTTAAACTAACATTTTCATTTGTTGTCCTGAAGGCATCGTTCACCTGTTAAAGAAATAAAGCGAGAATATATTTGCAAGGTAAACAGACAGCTGTGTTTGTCAGTGTATTGCAGAAATCAGTTGACACTGTTATTTCTTCCCTATCCTCCTTGATGCATTCCGATCTTAAGGTCACCTGGCTCTTGTCCATCTAGGCTTCTAGAGCTGGTGCTTTGTTGCTCCTTGCACACCTATCCTTCCTTTTGCCTTTCCAGTAGGCTCCTCTCTTCCTGGTACAAGATCTTTGCTGTCCTTTTCTTTTGATATGGAAATTCCCAACTCATTTGAAGAACATTCACGCCTTACCTCGATCATTGATTGCTCAAGAATAAATGATCATGCAGCCATGAATGTTTGCCTTCCTTTCTCTGTTCTTCCCTTAGGTTTCATCATTACATTTTTTTGTATGTACAGTTACGGGGGTTGTTTTAGTTTGCTCCCTTTTATGAACTTAATGCTAACTGTGATGTTATTTGCAGGTTCTTCCATTTCGCTTCGTGGATGATGAAAGGGATTATCTGTCCTTGACAAAACGATATCCCAGACTAGCAATTACTCCCGAATTTTCAAAGGTTTGGCATTGTGTCCATGATCTCCTGCTGCTGATCAATATTTAACATGGGATTGTGGTATTCACTCTCCTCTCCAATGTTTCCATTTACTGGTCTGCAGATTGTCTTGAACTGGGCTAAAGAAAACTTAAATCTTTCTCTGCACACACCAGTGAGGTACGCCTTTTATTGGGAATGCATTACTGCACATACATACTATTATACATGCTTGAAGTTCTCGTGCTTCCTATTATTTGCATAATTCTCACAATGTTGCAATTGCTGTAAAACAGTCTGGAGCATGATATCCATGATGCTGATGATAGTGCTGATGAAGGAGCAATATCTTCTGAGAAATCATCAAGCTCCAATACCCCAGCCACCATTTGGAATGCAAAGGTTTCTATCTACAGTTCTATGTTTCAATTTATGATTTTTTTTAAGTTGTACATGTTTCAATTTGTAGATCTGGTGATTAGCAGAAATAAACTGCTTATTTGGACTATGCTCATTATACTATTGTACATGGTATTGAATCTGCAGGAAACATATGGTGGTTTATTTTAGTATTGATGTTTTTCAAAACTGAGAACCATCTGTTATCACATGACATCAGTGCATAACTTTGCATGCTCGCTTATGTCTCCCAGGGCCTTAGAATGCCATTCCTTGTTTGGGTATTGCTATGCTTGACTTCTGCTTATCTTACGATTGACGATAGGCATCATGTTGATTAGCAAATTTTGCCTTTTGTACTTTTGAAGTAATAGAAATCATTTCCAAGTTACTATTTTGCTGCAGCGCTGCTTATACATGTGACTGTGCAGGTACTATTGATGAGTGGCATGAGCAAAGGTGCCTACGCTGACATAACTTCATTGAGAAGTAACGAGGAACGAGTTGTGAACTTGAACAATATCTTAAAATTTGCTGTATTCAAGAAGGATCGTTCTCTTTTTGCAATTGGGGGCCCTTGGAATGCAGCAATAGATGGTGGTGATCCGTCAGTTGACTGTTCTTGCTTGATTCGAACTGCCATTAGGTATGCCGTTATCAAACAAGGTATGATGAACAACTCGCAGTTGTACTGATATTTATCTAACTTGTACAGATGCGTTAAGGAGCTGGTTCAAGTTGATCTATCTAACTGCACCCACTGGAATCGTTTTGTTGAGGTACTTATGAATTTATTTCAAAGCACTTTCAAGAAACTTTTATGTACCACATGCTATCTTTTGAATGAAAAATATGCTTCTACCTGTTCCCACTACCCTTTCTCCTTGACAGTATTTATGTTGTTGTTGCCTAATTTTGCCAGTTCAATTAGTCTCAAACTCAAAACAATATTCCTGAAGTGTTATCTTCACTGCATCATATTCAGGATTAAGAAAGCCATTGCTGGAAACCTTTATTTCATTTTGCACTGGCATAATCATTATTTTCTAGTTACTAGTTAGGGACTGATACCAGAAAAGAGATATTTGGAGTTTTGGTCAAAGTTCAACTTACCAAGCCATGCCAAATCAAATCATTCATAAAAAATAGGAGTACATTGATTCATTTGCTAACTTGCTCTCTTCAATTATTTAATAAATACTGTCAAATACTTTTGCTTTCTTTCTATCCCTGATATCAACATTATCAAGTTTTTGCTGAAGTTCACCTGAAACAAAGCCGCAGCATACATATTATAGTATGATTGGTAAACTTGTGGGATACAACTGGCTGGGTTATTTTACCTTGTATCTGGTGTTATCTTTGATGGAATTTTAGCTGATCATATAAATAAACATGCAGGTCCACTACAATAGAATTGGCAAAGATGGACTCTTGAGTCATAAAGAAATTACTGTACTGTTTGTGCCAAATCTGTCGGAATGCGTGCCTTCAGTCGATATATGGAAGAATAACTGGATTGCATACAGAAAATCAAAGGCAGAAAGGGAACAGCTCACTATGAAAAAGGAAAAGGTTACTTTGTGCCATCTTGGCCCTTCAATTTTGTGAATATACTTTGTTTCTTTCTCTGGAATTCTTACTAAAGGTTTATATCCTTTGTTGCCTTGTTTCAGAGCCCTGTTGAGTTGAAAGAGCAGAAGCAAGGTTTGGAAGGTTCATTTTGAATTTTACTGAATTCTTTTTACATGTCATTGAGAGCAAAATGTAAGCCACATTTGTTAACAGTTTCAGGGGAGGTGAACAAGGGTAAAAGTATAGATGCTGATCTTTTAAAAGAGGGTGACGTTGGCTCCAGTGATATGAAAAATGAGAAAGTTGATGCTGATACTGATCGGCAAGATAAGGATGGAGAGGGTAAGGTTGATAAAGTTGAGGAACCCGTTGAGAAGATGGGTGGGGATGTTGAAGGAAAAACTACAGGTGGCTCCTCTGTTGACCATGCAGCTGGGGATAAAAAGCCCATAAAAAAGAAAGTAATAAAAAAGGTTATGAAAGTTGTACGGAAAAAGCCAGCCGCTGGAGCTTCAACTTCAGCTGATAAATCTTCTATTGAAGACAAGAATGTTGTAGCAGAATCTGCAAGCAAAACTGCAGAAGTGGGGCCGAATGAACAAAAAAGTGAGGATGCTGGAAAAGAACAGGAGGGAACTGGCATCAATCAGCAGCCTGAAGCAAAGAAAACCGGTAAGAAGAAAATAATTCGAAGGGTTGTTAAAAGAAAAGTTTCTGCTTCAGGGTCTCAGTTGACTGCCTCTGCTACACCTGCTGAAACGAGTAAGCAAGAAGCAGAAATTCAGCCAGAGAAAAAAATTGATAGTTCAACTGACGCTGGAAATTCTCAGACTAAGCTGCAAGAAGGGTCAAAAACTTCTATGGAAGATATCTCAAATCTGAAGAAAGAAGAGAAACCAGAGGAAAAGGAGACTGATCTCAGAAGTCCAAATGGGGATAAGGTTAATCACAAGGAAGCTATTGAACAAAAAGATACGAAAAAGGATGGAAAGAAGGAGAAGACAAAGGATGATAAAGAGAAGAATAGAGACCTCAAGATGGATCCAAAGCAAAAGCCACTCAATGAAATGAAAGAAAAGAAGAAGTCTGATGACCCCCCGAAATATCCAGGATTCATTCTTCAGGCAAAAAGGAGTAATAACGAATCTAAAGTATGGGTTACATGCTACATAATTTTCCTTTTTGTTCCATATAATGCTTCTATTCAAACATGCTCGTATGAATTGCCCTGGAGATCTTTATCAAAGCTTTCTGTTTTGCAGCTCCGTTCAACATCCCTTTCGTTGGATGGCCTCCTAGACTATACTGCCAAGGATATAGAGGAGTCGGTGTTTGAGGTCTGTATTCTGTAATTATCTGTTGCTTGTTAGTATTTCAACAAAGGCTAACCTGTGCACCTAGCTGATGCTCATGTGTATGCACACTGATCTGTTCTTCTATTCCCTTTTCAGCTTTCTTTGTTTGCTGAGTCGTTCAGTGAAATGCTTCAACACAGAATGGGTTGCGTTATCCTGTCTTTTCTTGAGGTACATTCTTTGTGCTCTGCAAATGCTTTAGATTAAGTGCCGAATAATTCTCTCCTTGTTTGATTCATCATTCTGAGACTTAATTGTACCATTGTATGATTTAAGAAGGCTATGGTGCTAAACTTTATACAAACATTGTAATTAGCAGCTTTTGGTGATTTATCATGCTTATCAGTTCTGGGGTGCTTAATCTTCTTTACTATAACTGTTGCTTAGTACTTAATAATTCAGTGTCAGTGGCTTTTCTCTGATTCTTTTTCTTAAGTTGTCTAATCTCACTTTGCGACTACAAGTGAGACTGAAGCTGCTCTTTTTAAGACAGCAACTCACTCGTGTTACTTGGACACAGACATGATTATATAACCTGGACATGCCAAATGTCACTCGGAATCTGAATCAGGTGTGGAGAATCCAACCTGGTGAATTTTTGTTCTCAGGTGCCTGGGTTACTGGTTTTTTTTCACTGTGGTACACTTGGCATTTGGTGCTGGTGCATTTATTATCTACTGGAAGTTTCAAGATTTTCTAATGTAGATTTACTGTTAGAAGCTGTTATATTTGATAAAATTAGGCTTATATATCACACTATACCACGCTAAATGCTGTTATTGCAACCAGACTTTACCCCCTTTATGTTTAGGGCCTTTTGGCACATTGATATGTTTCAACACATGATTTGTTTTTCTTCACAGAAACTGTACAAGCGTCATATTGTGAAGAGGAACCAACGTAAGCGCCAAAGAGAGGAAGATCTAAAGAAAGAAGAGAAGAAATCCTCAGAGAAGCGACCCAAGACAACTCAAGAGACTGTAACTGAAAGTGCTGATAATCCAGCGGGGGATGTTAAAATGACAAAAGAGGGTGATGAAAAGATGAGCCCAGATCATTCAGCAAGTGTCCATGATGAACAGTTAAAAGAGGGTCAGGTTAAAGTGGGCGCCGATCATCCGATGGCTAACCATGATGAACCAGCCAAAAAGGGTGAGGAAAAGATGAGCACTTCAGAAGCTGCTCCCAATGAACCTGAAGCTGATACAAAGATGGATGAGGAAGATCCTGAATATGAGGAAGATCCTGAAGAAATAGAAATATATGAAGATGATGAGGACATGGATGATGCTCATGCTGAAGCACCAATTGCAGAACAGGTCCCCCCCCCCCCCCCCCCTCCTTCTCAGCATTTTTTTGCAATATGCACTGATTCAGCTTTTCATGGTTCCCTTAAAATCCACGATAAGTTTTTTTTTATATGTTAAGATTCAACTTTATACAAGAGGTTTACAAAGCTAGGGCATGGAACCAACTATTCCTAATCTTTGTCGGTGTGGCACCTCATTTTCTTATGACACAGAACGAAGATAACACAAAAGACAAAGAGGCTAAGCCAGAAGTAGCTGCAGAAGATAGTGGAAACAACAAAACAACGAAGGAGCCTGAATCGGAAAATATCACTAATATCCATGAAAAAACTGCTTCAGTGGAGGAAAAGCAGACTACAGCAGAGAAAGGAGACTCGGTGGAAGGTGGAGAAAAGGTAGTTAGTAAGGAGGTTAAGCCAGCAAAAGATGAGGTGGTTGATAAGGACCTATTGCAGGTAATTTTTTTGTACTGATGCACTGGAGACATTGAGAGTGGTAAAACAAATTATATATAATTTCTTTGCATAAATCCCAGCATATATCGCTGTCGTGATTGTTTTCTCTCTCCATCTTATAGGCCTTTAGGTACTTTGACCAAAACAGAGCAGGATATATCAAGGTAACATTCAATCAATGCACCACTATTTCAAAATCAATTCCTTTTTTTATTCTGGTGGTTACAGTTGCACTATCGTTATTTCACAACTGCAGGTGGATGATTTAAAATGCATTCTTCACAACTTGGGGAAGTTTTTATCAAGCAGGGATGTGAAGGTAAGATATTCGATTCTGTTATTTAGAACACCCTCCCCAGCCTCATAACCCTTTTCCGTTGTTGAATGCTACAAATCTTTTGGCAGTTCAACATAGCTTCCTCTGGAGAAACATTTAGGATGATTCTGTTTGTTGTTATTCTCAATTTGTCATGGCTGTTTGACAATGGCGTGCTGTTTTCTGTCTCCAGGACTTGGTTCAAATTGCTCTTATTGAGAGCAATTCTTCAAGGGACAACCGCATAATCTATCCAAAGCTTGTGAAGATAGTTGACCTGTGATCTGGAGCTGCTTTGACACCTATCTGCATTTTTGAAGTTAACTATGCGATGACGATCACCTGAGAAGTCAGCTGTGATGAACTATTTTCATTACTTATAAAGGAGTTGACTTCTGTTTTTCTGATTTCTTGTTTGAATAGAACTATTTTGTTTATGGTTGAATGATTATTTTCTACTTTTTTTAATGTGAAATTATCTTATCATAAACTTGTTTATGGTTGAAGTAGCTGCATCTTGGGAAATCGCAGTTCATAAATGCGTGCACCTGAGGGAAAAAGAACTTTGAAATAATGCTTATTGGTGCCATGGTCTTGTGTCGTTTTAGCTCTACATTTCACAAGTTCAAAGTTGTTTCAATTGCGTCCGGTTCCGCGGAACAGGATGGCCGCTTTGTTTGACCATTCTCCAAAGCTTGTTGCGGTGCTTTCTGGATTCGTAGCATGCTCTCTTTTCTTAAAAAAGAAATGTTTGAACAATTGAACTAGCGATTTAGGCGCAGAGTGGCGGTGTTTGAAATCTTTTAACGTCTCCAAGCAAGGCCTCTACTAAAAAAAAGAGGCCGGTTAGTGGTTAGAGCAGGGAGGTGACATTAATCCTCGCGGTTGGATAGGAAGAATGTGTCCACACCCGCCGCTGGAGGCATTGTGCCGGAACTTTTATGCTGTTGTCGTTTAACCCGGTCAATTATTTTTCGAACCGGCGCCACACTAGGAGCCATGGGCCGAGCTTACTCCGGCGGGCTCAGTCCGGACCCCATTTGCTCATGCCTACTACTTTCACATGTACAGATTTGTGAGGATTTATTGTTCCTATTTAGATCTTTCAAGCACTTAGACATAACAGGTTAGTGAACACCACTTTTACTCGTATGCAGTGTGCACCCTCATTCCTTAGAATATTAACACGAAGAACTGGAAACTGAAACTGGAAAGTATAGTATAATGAGAAATATTATCATATTACCTGAGCTATTTAGCCTCCTTATTGTATTTGGATCCATAATATAAGTAGCATTTTGTATTCGTTGATGAATGTTCACCAAAAGTTTAGTCCTAGAAAGCTGATCGTCTATCCTCTGCTCCCTCCGTCCACAAATACAAGCATTTTAAAATATTGACAGGGTCTTCAATATACTACTTTGACACCATATCTGTAGAAGTAAAATGTTTCAAATCAAACAAGTTATATATATTATAATAGTTGGTTTAATAACGTCATTTATATGTTAGTAATCTTTATAAATCTTTTATTATTGATACTCAAAATTAACCCCTTTTTATTTCCAAGAAACCCAGAAATGCTTATATTTGTCGGGGAGGAGCCGTTTATTTAGGCTAAGCTACATGAGTTCGAATGGGATAAACGGTCAACTAAACGGACGACCTATTCACTGTAATGTGAGCATCTCCAGTGAATTTATTAATCTTAAGACTAAGCTGTATATATGTTTAAAGAGAAAATGGTTGGAAAAAATGACGGTGGAAAGTATAAAAAATAATCAGATCAGCCGGTAAACAAAGTACCAACAACTATCGTGGGTACTTTTAAACTATTGTAAAGAGAGCTCGGGTTAAAAAAGAAGTTCAGTGGCGATGGAAAATTAGAGCCACTCGCCAGCAGCTGGTGACCCCAACCATCAGTCGCATCGGGCGGTGGACGGGCACCGTGCTGCTCCCAGATACCAGAATATACCGATCCAACGACGCAGGAGTTAGCTGACAGCAGAGGACCCAAGGGGTCGCTCGACCTTCTTCTAGCAGCATCCACGACAGGAAAAGGACAAAAAAAAGGAAGTGGCGGTTCTCCTGCCTGAGCCGTATCCTCCCCCTCCCCTGAACCGCCGGCCGGCGACGAGGCGAAGAAGCGAGGAGCGGAGCAATGGCAACCGCCTCAGGTGAGCACCCGCCACCCATTGTACAACCTGGAACCCTCCGTTCTCTCGTCCGTCGCCGTCCTGTGGCGGCTGCTTGGGCCGGCCCCGGGCCCGGCGGCGCCGAGGAATGCGGCGGAGGTTGTCGTCGCTCCTAGTGTCCACGTGATCAGTTCATGTGGTTCCTAGTACAGTTCAGCCGCTCAATCAATCTATCGAGTGGCGGGTAGCGCGTTGCGTCGTAAGAGGTTCCGTCCGTCGAGGGGGGTTCGCGGGACGGCTTGGGGTCTCACAGACCTTCGGTCGGTAGGCTTTGATTTGGGGCCGTGCTGTTTTGGGAAGGGTACGTCGCGTGGGATTTTAAGAGATTTCGGTTAATGCCTGTGGCATTGGTTCGCTCTGGTACCTGCATTTTGTTTATTATATTATTAAAAGGATCAAATGTGAACCCCCAAAAAGAGTGTACCAAAAGATGGAATGTGATTTCTTTTTCACCATGAAGGTGGCACTTGGTGCCAAATGGAGGTTACATCTTTGGTTTTTGCTACCATCATGGAAGAATCACACTATGTAATTGCAAGAAAACATATCCTGGGCGGCGCAAAGGGATTCTCTAAGAATTTATGTACATTGTTCTGCAGTGTCTTTCAAGTCGCGAGAGGATCACAGGAAGCAACTTGAATTGGAGGAAGCACGGAAAGCCGGTCTTGCTCCTGCAGAGGTCGATGAAGATGGAAAGGAGATTAATCCTCACATTCCACAGTATATGTCCTCTGCCCCATGGTATCTTAATTCAGAGAAGCCCGTGAGTTTCTGAACTGGATTGTTTTTTTTATATAACTATCTTCTGCTGCGGAGTAGGATTTAGATGTTTCTCACGTTCTTTTCTCAATTGTTCAGAGTTTAAAACATCAACGGAAATGGAAGTCAGATCCAAACTACACCAAGTCATGGTATGATAGGGGTGCAAAAATATTCCACGCCAATAAATACAGAAAAGGTGCTTGCGAAAAGTAAGTTAAATCTTCTGGTGCAATCTATTCACACACAATTTATTTGTACCTGTGCAATTTTTTAGGAGAAAACATCTTCTATAGTCACTCCTTATCATAATCTGCCCGAACTGGGTTTAGGACTCATATAAGTTCCATAGTGGATTTATCTTTTTTTTTTCTTTTGCCACCTGTTTTTCTTAAAATATTATTTTACTAACCTTGTGTCCATTCGTTGCTGTAGCTGCGGAGCTATGACTCATGATAAGAAGTCATGCATGGAACGGCCTCGAACAGTGGGAGCTAAATGGACTAATATGCAAATAGCTCCTGATGAGAAGGTGGAGTCATTTGAACTAGATTATGATGGGAAACGTGACCGGTGGAATGGTTATGATCCATCGACCTACACCCGTGTTATTGCGGAGTATGAAGCTAGAGAAGAGGCAAGGAAAAAATACCTAAAAGAACAGCAGCTCAAAAAACTTGAAAAGAATGGTAACCAGGATGACAATGATGTGGGCAGTGATGAGGATACAGAGGATGGCCTGAAGATAGATGAGGCTAAAGTTGATGAGAGCAATCAAATGGATTTTGCTAAGGTGGAGAAGCGTGTGCGTACCACAGGTGGTGGAAGCACTGGAACTGTGAGGTAAATATGCTCGAGAAAGGTGAAAAAAAGAGCTTGCATATCACTATGATATCTGTAAATGCAAAAGATTGGGTAATCTAAGAACTCAAGGTGCTATGGGATAGTATACTCATTTTGTTGTTATACTTCTACTGTTATTTCTTCCTCCTCGTTTGCATTAGGGGATTGCTCCAGAAATTTGCAGGACCTAGCTTAAATTGGATCTAAACCTGCTATACTTTTTCTGTCACCTAACTTTGAGAAATCTCAAAAGAGGGGGAGGATGTTTCTTACCTGACATACAAAGTTTAGTAAAGTCAAGTACATAAGTTGTTTAATGCTATTTTGGTTCTTATGCCGTAAATATTCCATCCAGGAACTTGCGCATCAGAGAAGACACAGCCAAATACCTTCTAAACCTCGATGTAAATTCCGCATATTATGATCCAAAGACTCGTTCAATGCGTGAAGATCCTTTGCCAGATATGGACCCCAACGAAAAATTCTATGTGGTAAGTGTTGCATAATATGGGTCAATGAAGGCTCTGCACCAAACTAACTTTAACTTGCAATATCATTTATTCACTTGGATTTGTATTTAATATTGTTGCCATGATTTACTGTAACACAGGGAGACAACCAAAACAGGCTTAGTGGACAAGCTCTGGAGTTCAAGCAACTCAATCTCCATGCCTGGGAAGCTTTTGAAAAGGGACAGGACATCCACATGCAGGCAGCACCATCCCAGGCTGAATTACTGTACAAGAGTTTCAAGATTAAGAAAGAGAAATTGAAGTCTGAAACAAAGGAGAAAATTATGGATAAGTATGGGAATGCTGCTTCTGAAGAACCACTACCCCGGGAGCTTCTTCTTGGACAAAGCGAGAGAGAGATTGAATATGATCGGACTGGTCGTATAATTAAAGGGCAGGTTTGTTTTACTCATTTTTAATATTTTGGACCATTCTCTAATGACTATAAGGCAATTGTTAGGTTATTCATTGTCATTGTGTACTGTTTATCTGCAGGATACATCTGTTCCTAAGAGCAAGTATGAAGAAGATGTCTACATTAATAACCACACGAGTGTTTGGGGTTCATGGTGGAAGGATCATCAGTGGGGCTATAAATGCTGCAAGCAGACTATCAAGAACAGTTACTGCACAGGTTTGGCTGGAATTGAGGCTGCTGAAGCTTCAGCAGATTTGATGAAAGCAAACATGGCACGGAAGGAGGCTGCAGAAGGTAGGTCTTCATGTGTTATTTTTTGAGGAGGATAACAGGCCTTTCTTGGGTTCCCTTTTTCTTATTGTTGGTACATTTGAAGATCTACTATCAGATTTCTCACAAGTCACAATAGACATTTTTATGCCTTCTTTATACATTTTTCCCTCCATTTTTCTTTGGTGCCTTGGAAAACACTTTTATACACAGCAGAAATCATGATTAAACTAACATGGGAAGATGGAAACGTGCAAACAAATATTGGAATTTTTACTGTTAATTGTTTTCACCAAACAATGAATTTGGATATTCAGGAATATCATGCTGCTTGATATACCTTCTTTTGGAACTTGTTCCAACAATTTTTTGATTATACTATCTTTATCTCGTGATTGGCTATCTTAACATATGTCACATCCGTGTTTCATCTGAAAAACTTTAATAATGCAGAGGAGCCTGTACAACATGAAGAGAGACGGCTTGCCACTTGGGGAACTGATGTCCCTGATGATCTTGTTCTTGACAAAAAGAAGCTTGCTGAGTCTTTAAAGAAGGTAAGCATTACTTCCTTGTCAATTGACATTTCAGTGCCTGTTGTTTTTTGATCATTCATTTATAACTCAAATCTGATTTCATGTGTAGGAGGATGAAAGGAGACGAGAGGAGAGGGATGAAAGGAAGAGAAAGTATAATGTCAAGTGGAATGATGAGGTACTTCTCGTTTTCTGCATCACCTGTTGTTAGCCACATAACAGTATAGCACCCCTGCACTTGCCTGCTTGTATATCAAATGCCTTAGTTACTGATCAAGTTGCCTACGTAGGTCACCGCGGAGGACATGGAAGCCTACCGTATGAAGAAAATCCACCATGACGATCCGATGAAAGATTTTCTTCATTGAACAGCAGGCTTGTGTATGTGATATAACTAATAAGCATGTTGTTGTCGGTTATAATGATTGTGCTTTGAATTCTGCATGTCAGCATCGTGTTTCTGGTAGTCTGAGCTCCGTTTGTGCTGTTTCTGTCACTGGAAAATTAGAGGTGGTACTGTGATGGATGGAACTGCAATATGGAATTTGCACACCATGTCAATGATACTTTTGGGCATGAAAGTAGGTATTTACTCTAATTAACTCCCATTCTACAGTTTTGAATTATAATAGTTCCTGTCTCTTCGTTTCAGATGGGACAGCAAGACTAGCGCTTGGATATTTGTTGGGGATTGGTATGCAGTCCACCTGGACCTGAAACAAGAAACATCATTGTAAATTTTGTGCATCAACATTTTCCTTCTCGTTTAAATTGGATGAAGTTACAATCAGGTTTAGACCTCTTAAACTAAATCAAGTACTACATTTGAAATCTCGCTATCCAGATGCAAAGCTTATCATTGGTAGCTCAGAGGTGGGAATCAACCTCGTCGGTGCTGCATCCCTATACGCCTCTCCCTAGCCACGTCCCTCGTTCCTCATGGCGCCGCCCAAGCTTGCGGAGCTTGACCATGACAGGGAGGCTGGCAAAACTCGTTAGCAACTGGGAGTTTGAAGCTGGCAAGCGTTTCCAAGATAAGGTTCTTGTTTCTCTCAACTCTCCAGTTCATCATCCTTCCTCCTCCACTTGTGGATCCTTCTTGCTGCTTGCGGTTTTCTGGCGGTACACCTTCAGGCTGACAGAGGAGACGGTCAGTTTGGCTCTTCATGCTTGTCTTGGTGGAACACCGGCTGGTTTTCATGTGTCATATGTGCAAGATAGGCATTTTCGCTTTGTGCTTTCCTGCAAGCAAGTTGGTTTCATGGTGTGCGACCTCAAGAGAATTATCACAGATTCTTTTGATGTTTACTTTCACCTCTGGAGGGATGGAGGGGATTCTTGGGTTCGTGAAGAAAGAAGATGGTTAAGAGAAGAAGCTCTCAGCTGGAAAGAAGTCTCGTACAGGAAAAAGAAGAAAGCCCCCCATGGGAGGAGGGTCACTTTTGGATATCCTATTGTGCAAGAATCACCAGAGAAGTCCAACTCGAAGAATGCTGACCAGCAAGCAAGGGTCATCAAGATTGGCAGTTTTGAATGCAGAATTCCTGAGCATTATCCCACGTCTGCAAGTCCTGAAGGTAACTGTCACAAAGAGAAAAGGACTTCTGCAAGCTCCCTGGACGACATTCATGGTGGATCAACCAGCCAAGAGCGAGAGGTTGAAGATGACATTCAAATTGGAAGGGTTTTTGGTAAATCTCAAGCATGATCTTCGCGTTAACTCCTTGGTCGGGCATACTGTTAACAAAACTAAGGGCCTGTTTGGGTCCCAGGAGATAAACTTTAGTCCATGTCACATCGGATGTTTGATACTAATTAGAGGTATTAAATATAGGCTAATTACAAAACTAATTGCACATGGAGGCTAATAGGCTAATTACAAAACTAATTGCACAGATGGAGGCTATTCGCGAGACGAATCTAGTAAGTTTAATTAGTTCATGATTTAACAATGTGGTGCTACAGTAACCATTTGCTAATGATGGATTAATTAGGTTTAATAGATTCGTCTCGCAAATTAGTCCAGGATTTCTACAATTAGTTTTATAATTAGCATCCGAATATTTAATGTAGCAAGGGTTAATGTATGCCCCTAAGCATGTGCCTCCTTCTGAGCCTGCCAGTGCAACTTCCAAGAGGGCTGTGCCTCATAATATAACTTGGTATGCTTTAGACCTGGTTTAGTTACTCTTGCTTATTTTTAGCACCCGTCGTATTGAATGTTTAGATACTAATTAGGAGTATTAAAGGTAGATTATTTACAAAACCCATTACATAAGTGGAGGTTAAATGACGAGACGAATCTAAAGCCTAATTAGTCCATGATTTGACAATGTGTTGCTACAGTAAACATTTGCTAATGATGGATTGATTAGGCTTAATAGATTTGTCTCACCGTTTAGCCTCCACTTATGTAATGAGTTTTGTAAATAGTCTGCGTTTAATACTCCTAATTAGTATCTAAACATTTGATGTGACACGTGCTAAAAATAAGCAAAGTAACCGAGCGCCTCCTTAATTGCCTCGGTAGAGGGCATATTGCTCGTAAATGCAAAGATGTAATTAGGTGCTTTTTTTGCTTTTAATATGGTCACGGGGCCCGAGGCTGTTTTCGGCGGCTTTGAAGTCGGCTCTTTACTTTGGGCCTTGTTTAGTTGGCCAATTTGGGAGGTGCCAAATTACTGTTACAGCACTGTAGCACACTGTAGCGTTTCGTGTTTCGTTTGTATTTGTGAATTATTGTCCAAATATTGACTAATTAGGCTCAAAAGATTCGTCTCGCAAAGTACAACAAAACTGTGCAATTACTTTTTAATTTCATCTACATTTAGTACTCCATGCATGTACCGTAAGTTTGATGTGATGGGGAATCTTCTTTTTGCATAGTGTCAAAGTTGGAAGTTGGGAGTAACTAAACATGGCCTTGGATTCCCAAGCCTGTGAGGCCCAATCTTGAAACGCCCAACTCTGTACCCGAAGAGGTAGCTCACGTTAACTCTGTTGTTTCCCGACTCATCAGCTACCCCTTTGCCTTCACCTCTGTTCGCTCCTAACCCCTCATCTCCTCTGCCCTCCTCCCAACACGCTGACCCCCCTCACCACAGCGCCACTACTCTCCCTACCTCTGCTGCTGACAGCCCTGAGCTCTCCACCTTCCATACCTCTGCTGGTGCCGACCCTGAGTTGAGTGAAATGGCAAACTTCCCTGCTGATCCAGAGCACTACATTCCCCTGGGGATGGAAGAAGAAGATGGAGGCCTAGGAAGAAGAATCCGAGCTACTGTTTCTCTGGCCGGCAATCCGGTCAAGAGGCATGAGGAGTTCATGATTGCCACTACGGAAGAGATCCTGTCGCCTGCACAGAAGCTTGCCCTGATGCATGACATCAGGGATTACATCACCATTGAAGCCCGGAAGCAGGTCAGGTTATACAGTCATCACCCTCACGGTATTGGTATTTATCAACTGAGAGATGTCTGTCAGCGAGATATCCTAGTTCGTAGCATTCCTCACTGGGTCGGCCCTCATTTGGTGTCATTTGTTAATCATGATAAGGCTAATAATTACTAGAGGTCCCACTACTCAAGCACTGGCTGGATTATGTTGCTAGGCTACCCTCTAGCTTACAAGGAATCTCGCTTTATCAATCAGGCATGTAGTCCTTTTGGCAAAGTTATTCACTGGCATCATACAGACACAAGTCTTGGACGTGTGCTTGTTAAGGTCTTGATTGATGACCCTTCAGAGGTTCCTAGAAGTCTCAAACTGAAAAATGGCAGGTTCTCAGATGGTGTTGGTCATTCCTGGACTGTTCCAGTGTATATATTCTTAACACTGACTTCGCAAATCAGATGCCCGGCGATGAAGATCCTCTTCCTCCGGACAATGGTAATCCACATCCTCATGTTGGGCCAATCTTTCCTGGAGAACCTGAACAGGTTGCTCAATGGGCGGATAATCAGATGCAACTCCATCAGCATAACGAAGATGATGCACATAATGAGGAACATGATGGAGATTCTGATGTAAGCTCTGATCACCACTTTGTACCTCCAGCTGGTAACATTGAAGAGATCGAAGTCCCCATGATGCAGATCCCGAATCCTGCTATGGACAATAATGTAAATCAAGATCAGATGGTGAATGTGATAGCTGAGCCTGGAAAACATCCTGCACAAGGCTCAGTTCAGAACACAACTTAGACTTCAGTTGAGCAGGATAACAGCAATATGCTAATTGATCCTGAAGTTCAGCTCACACAAAAGCAGACCTTACCTGAGAAAACCAACAAGGATGAGATGGAGGTACAGAACATCATAACCCAAGAGGGAGGTGTGCAGGCATTTTCTTTCATCTCTCCTGGTCAGATGAATAATTCAGGAGATAACAGTCAGAAAGCAAGTCGGTTTGCTGATCAGATGATCAACTGTTTCAAAGCTTTCATCAGCAACCTTGCTCATCAGGCTCTTGATCCGGGTAGATCCATTGGTGATATCAATATCCCTGCTTCCACTTTCAGGTTCACACTAAATGATCGCGGCTTAGAAAGCATACAACTCATTCCAGCAGCAATCCAGAAGGCTAACACAGTGACTGCAAAGACAAATTTGATTGAAGGAAGTGCTCCTATTCCAGCCACTGAGAACACTCCTCTTACTGAACATGAAAATTGCCCTGGAAAGTACACCCATGCTAGATTGATCAAGAAGACATACTACAGCAGAAGGAAGAAAGGTGTAAGCACTGATCATGAACCTGTATTTGGTTCCACTGAACTTGAGCAGAGTACAGCCAAAAAGAGGAAGGAAATGGACTCCAGTGTCAGAATCCTTAGGGGCCATAAGAAGAATAAAACTCCTATCTCTGACAGTACATTAAGAAGAAGTGCAAGGGTGCAGGAGAAGAACAAGGGGACTAAGGCAACACCAGCAGATCCCTCACATCAAGCAAGCGCAAAGGACGAGGCAATAAGGAGATCGATCTCATGCTCAACTATCCGGTAAACTCATCATTACTGATCTCAATTCAGCTACTGAGTTTCCAGGATTAGACAGAACTGCTTCTTCAGGACAAGAAGGCTGTTAGTGAAGGAGGAGGAAGCAGTGCTGATAACTTACAAGTCTCCACTGAATAGCAAACCCCTAGTAGTCCTTTTCCGCAGGGAATGCCCTGTGAAGTGGTCATGTTATCCAATTAAGAGTCCGAACCTTATTATTTGTGTTAAGTCAGTGGATGGGAATTCTGTGTGGTTCTTGAATGGTAATTGTCTCTGGTTATATTTGGATCTCACTGTTGCAGGGCTTTCTAGATGCTTACGTGCTTCTAAGGTTGATTGGCTTTCTGTTGAATACATGCTTACTGTTGCCTTCTTTGGAAATATTGGGATGTTGAGCTTTCCCGCTACTCTGTGGTTGGGACGCAGCATATTTCTTTCAAAGTGTGACAATGGATAGTACAACAAACAAAAGAAGTTGGAATGTGCTTAACTGGAATATTAGAGGGCTAAATGGTGAGGGGAAAACAGATGCAGTAAAAGCAAAGATAGAAGAAAGTGCCTGCTCAGTTTACTGCATGCAAGAAACAAAGAAGGATAACTTTGATCACTCCTTTATTAGAAAGTTAGCCCCCAAACGCTTTGATAAATATGCTTTCTCTCCTTGTTGGGGCTTCTGGTGGTATTTTAATGGGATGGAATAGTTCAGTCTTCTCAGGAGAAGTAATTCATTGCCTCAGATACGCTCTAACGGTGAAATTTACCTCTAAGCATGATAATAGCTGCTGGACTCTTACAACAGTGTATGGGCCTTGCCAAGATCCTGAAAGAGAAGAATTTATCAACTGGATGAATGATCTTGACATAACTGCTGACGCCAAGTGGATGTTCATAGGGGATTTCAATTTTTACAGAGATATCAGTGATAGAAATAGACCTGGGGGCAACATTGATGACACTTTCAATGCCATGATCAGCAATCTTGGAATCTTGGAAATACCCCTGAAAGGAAGAAAGTTTACATGGAGTAATATGCTGGAAGACCCTCTCTTGGAACAGCTAGACTGGTGCTTTACTTCTGCTAGTTGGATCAGCAAATTCCCAAGCACTCTCATGCTCCCTCTGTCAAAGCCAACCTCCGACCACATTCCCTGTGTGGTCCAAATACGAACAAACATTCCAAAGGCAAAAATTTTCATATTTGAGAACTTCTGGTTTGAGCTCCCAGGTTTCATGGAACTAGTTCAGGCAGTCTGGAACTCTACTGTTAGAGCAACAAACTCAGCTACAAGAATAAATGCCAAATTCAAACTCCTAAGGAGGGCAATTAAAAGATGGTGCAAACCTATGGCAAGGCTATCCAATCTAATCCAAGAATGTAACAAGACTCTGGCCATTATGGACAAATTAGAGGAGCAAAGAGCACTTTACCTTCAGGAGAACAACTTCAGGTCAATTTTAAAGGAGCACATCCTTGCTCTTTTAATATACCAGAAGGAGTATTGGAAGAAGAGATATACGATCAGATGGACCAAGTTTGGAGATGAGAGTACTAAATTCTTTCATGCTGCAGCAACTGAGAGATATCGACAGAACACCATTACCAGCTTGGACAGTCCTGATGGAAGACAGGTGACTGATCATTTTGAAAAGGCAGCCCTTCTCTGGGAAACCTACAAAGCAAGAATGGGCGCCACATGTAACCCACAAATGCTTGTCAATTTGGAAGGGCTTTTACCAAGGAATGAGAACCTAGAACATCTCTCAGATCCAGTAGCAAAGGAAGAAATTGACAGAATTGTTGCCCAAATGCTGCAGGATAAATCTCCAGGCCCTGATGACTTTAATGGTCTATTCTTTAAGAAATGTTGGCACATCATCAAAGAGGATGTATATGAACTCTGCAATGATTTCTTTTCTGGCCACCTTGATCTTAAAGCAATCAACAGCAGTTTCATCACCTTGGTTCCAAAGTGTAACAACCCCACAACTGTCAATGATTTCAGAACCATCTCTCCGTAATTCGATCTTGAAACTGCTAACAAAGATCATGGCTGACAGATTGCAAAAGGTTATCATACCAATTATTCACAAGAACCAGTATGGGTTCATTAAAACCAGAACTATCCAGGATTGTCTGGCTTGGACATTTGAATACATCCATCAGTGTCAACAATCCAGAAAGGAAATTGTGATTCTAAAATTAGATTTTGAAAAGGCTTTTGATACAATAGAGCACAGTTCAATACTTGCAATCCTACACCACCTTGGTTTCAGCACACAATGGTGTAATTGGGTTCAGAGACTGCTTGATTCCGGCACATCATCAATTCTCCTAAATGGAGTTCCTGGCAAAGAATTCCAATGCAAAAGAGGAGTAAGGCAAGGTGATCCTCTGTCACCCTTGTTTTTTGTGGTAGCAGCTGATCTTCTGCAATACATCATCAACAAGGCCCACATCCAAGGTCTACTAGGCCTTCCCATCCCATCGACAGCAAGCAATGATTTCCCCATCATCCAATATGCAGATGACACCATCTTAATCATGAAAGCCTCGAAAGGGGAGTTATTATGTCTCAAAGGCATTCTGGAAGAATTTTCAGAGTCAACAGGATTGCGGGTCAACTTTCACAAATCATGTCTTGTTCCTCTAAACACTGCCCATGAAAAAGCAAATGATCTTGCTCAAGTCTTTCGTTGTCAGCTTGGGACTTTACCTTTCACCTACCTAGGGCTCCCGCTAGGCACTACCCGATCAATCAAATGGAAAGGAGATTAACTGCAACTTCTGCTTTTCTAGGCCTTTCTGGCAAAGTTGAGCTCACCAAGGCTGTCCTTTCCGCCCTCCCCACATACACCATTGGCACACTGAAAGTTCCCCTTGGAGCAGTGAACAATATGGACAGAGCTCGGCGAGATTGTCTGTGGAGAGGATCAGATATTAATGATAGGAAAAAACCACTTGTTGCCTTGAAAAAAATGTGCAGACCCAAAACCAAAGGAGGGCTGGGAGTAATAAATCTAAGAAATCAAAACAATGCCCTCCTGCTGAAGCACCTAGACAAATTCTATAACAGGAAGGATGTTCCCTGGGTAAACCTAATCTGGGAAACTTACCATATTAATGGAGATGTCCCACATGCAACAGCAGATAAAGGATCATTTTGGTGGAAGGATCTACTAAAATTATGTGATCTTTTCAGGGGAATTGCTACCTGTACAATGGGAAATGGACAGAGTATTCTATTCTGGGAGGATACATGGAACAAACGATTGCTAAAAGAGTCATTTCCAAGGCTGTACAGCTCCGCGAAAAACAAAAACATTTCAGTGGCCAAGTTTCTTCAAAATAATGATATTGAAGAACAATTTAACACCCCTCTTACAGTCAAGGCATTTCAAGAATTCCAAGAGCTTCAGGAAATTATTCAAGGAATACAGGTTCAAGAAAATGAGAAGGATTCTTGGCAATATGTCTGGGGATCCAACAAATACTCATCCAAGCAATTTTACAACCTCCCTTATAAAAACATCAGACCCCATCACCCTTCTTATGGATCTGGAAGCCAAGATGCAGTAACAAGCTCAGAACTTTCTCATGGCTTTTACTTATGGACAGACTGAACACCAGAAATTTGCTCAGGAGGAGAAACTTCATCATAGAAGGCAACAATTATAACCGTGAACTTTGCAATATCAACATGGAGGAGACTGCCTTCCATCTTTTCTTCTCTTGCACCTTCAGCTTCTTTCAAATGATGAAGAGAGCCCAACAGGAATTTCATCACTGGTTCTTCATGGAGGTCTTCATAATAGCCACTTGGCACATCTAGAAGCAAAGGAACAGCCTCATCTTTGAAGGAAAAAGGCCAACAGTTAGAGACTGATTATCTAGATTTGTAGATGAGGCAAGACTTCAAGCTCATAGAATCAAGGAAAGCAAAAAACAGGATTTCCTCTCATGGGTCACCAATGTACAGCATTAGTTTTAGCCATAGCTCTTAGCCTACTTTGAGGTCTTTTTCCTTTTTGGGCATTGAGGTGCCCTTTGGACTTTTGTCCTTGTACAGTTTTATTTTACCCTTTTAATATATCTTACCACAGCGGGGGCCTCCCCCGCTGTATAGTTTTCAAAAAAAAAAAAGTTACAATTCATGAGAATATAAGTTAACGGCATCATAATTCTTGTTGAGAAAATCCCAAGCAAGCAATTTCAGGAGGTTATAAGACAGAGCATTTCAAAAAGTAAGGATAGTAATAGTAGAACTTGGTAACAAATGATGGAAGAACCAGCATATAAACAGGTATAGAACAAAACGTAGTATGCAAGAACCAGCATATAAACAGATTCCACCTCCCAGTCGAAAAAGCTTGTCGGCAGCAAAAACTTGAACATTTGGACTACTGTCTCCGGTCAGAACTATGTTTTGTGCAACATGACACTTAACATTGTGCAACCAAGTTTCTTGCACGTACTATAAGTCTATTTTGGCACCTCACACTGCTTAAGAAACTGAAAAGGTCCTAGCGCGAGCATCTGGAACTTAAGAGCTACTGATCGTTGCGTATTCCCAAATCAATAAAATCTCGATCTAGATTTGATATTGTTGGACAGACAAGTAGGAGTACTACGGTTCAGGCTGGGAAACTTTCAGAAGGTGGTTGAATATGCAAGAAGGATCGGATCTGGACATGCTTATTGATGTGTTTGTGCCCTTGCTTTCTGCAGATGGCTACAGAGAGCCAAACGGAGGTTAGGGTAACGCTTTTTTTTTGAAAAAAAAATGTAAATTCTCACTCGGTTGTGAATGTTACTCCAGAGATCTAATTGCAAGCATATCGCTAGTAGTTTCGTGCAAGCTTAGATTGTACACAAACTGGTATTGCAACAACCGTATTCGCATTGTCCGAATTCACTACACCTGGACAAGCTGTGTTGGCAATTTCGCAGTACTATGAAAGAGACACTTGTAATATCGTCATAACAAAAATGATGGTATTGCAACAAGCCAACAAACGATAAATTTACCAAAACAAAACCATCATTTCTGACTAGTAACTTTAACAAATTCCTACAAGATTTTGAGGCTGATTTGGGTCTGGAATAAGCTCATGAAAATCAGCATGAATTGAAAATGACCCTTACAGCATGTGGAATGGTTCTTTTGGACAGCAGCACCGCAGTGCGGCTCTGCCGGCACCCTACACAAACCTGACTCGCCTCACAACCCCTCTGGCGCAGAACACGGACTGGCAACCGTCTCAACATGAAGCATGTGTCTTTGACGTCCCACAACTTGTGCCCCTCTTGTATCCAACTAGACTTCTCAAAAATAAGCACCATGAAGGTGTCAGCACATCAGAAATGCTGCCTACTGATAGATTGTCACCAAGCACAACTGCCCCTTCTCAGGTTTCATCAGTACTCGGACGGCGAGATCACATCATCGATCTTGAGGATCATCTTCACCACCTGCGTGGCAAGCAAGATCTGCTGCTGCTTGCCAATCAGAGTCTCAAAGACGTCCTGCTCCTTCATGTCGTTGGTGCCAACGTCATTGCAGTCTATGCCGCAGTGGGGGTTGCTCTCCTGCAAAGGTGTTCAGTAATAGCATATCACTACGGTTTCCAAATAATAATATATATAAGCAGGACTATTAACAGCAAGAATACCATATAGTAACACTAAAAAGAGCATAGCTTGTGATCGCACAAGTGCTGAAACGACAACACTAGGTGATCTGACTGTACAAGTGCATCCCCTTAATGGTAGGGGAACAAGAAGCCAACACTAATCACTAGCCCTACACAAACTATGGACATGCGATATTGGTCTATCAAGTACAAGGATAAGAAGCCCAGATGCAGAGATGCTATTAAAAGTTTAAAGCAATGGACTTGAGGGGAAAAACAAGGGATAGGGAACTCAAATACCTTAACTTGCTGAGCTTTCACCACAGTTAATGTATCAATAGGCGGCAAACCACTATTTTCAGCTAAGGCTAGTGGAACAGCATCTAATGCATCAGCAAATGACCTGATAGCATACTACACAACAAAGAAACAGTCAGAAGGTACAGCATTGCATATTTTTTGCAACTACAATCTCCAAAGTCGAAAAACACCTGCTCAACTCCAGGGTGTCGATCTGCAGCAGTTTCAACAGCAATCGAGCAAGATATCTCTGCTGAGCCACCACCATACACGATTGAATTATTGCGGATAAGATTCCTTGCCACACAAAGAGCATCATGAAGGCTGCGCTTAGTCTCCTCAATCATCATCTTGTTTCCTGTAAATCAGCATTTAGTTTTGTCACAGAAACCAAAAATAGAAAATATCCTCAAGATATGATTACTGAAATGAGCAGTTCAGTATATGATCTTAGTAAGAACCGGTAAGGTTTGTTGTTCTCCAACAAATGAATTGTCTATACTATGTTTCACAGCACAAAATTAAACAATCTGGATTCCTGATGCACAATTAATACCAACAGTTATTTGATACAATCCTTGGTAGGACAGTTCAATCAGAATAGTGATATAACTATATAGCATCCACACTGACAAAAGATATAATCACTCAATTTATTCAGTACAAACTGTGGAGTGCCCAAATCATATGAAATGTTGGTGTATAAAGGTAGGCACATGCAATGTTACATGAATGAAAGAACGAAAAGAGGTAAGAACATACCACCACGAATGAAAATAGTTACAGCTCTAGAATTGGCACACTGCTCAATGTAAAGCATCCGGTCCTTGGTTGTTCCAAATGACTTCTCTCTGACTAATCCAGCCTATTGAAGCAGAGCAATAAAAAAATGTAACATATAACTACTCGTGATACAATAAAGATGGCTACGGATTGTACCGTAAAATTTTACAGGTCATTCAAATGCTGTGTACAAAACAACGCTAAACCAAACAACTATGATACCAAGGATGCTGTAATAGTTGACCACATTGAAGGTTAAATATCAGTTCATCGGAGAGTGATAAACCAAATCACCTTCAGAACTCACATAGAACACTTAAAGGACAACACATATCCTACAATTCTGCAATAATAGATATATGTTTACCATCAAATCAATGAACTTGTTCATTATAGTTCCTGCCAGAAATAGTAAAGCAGTTGCTTTTTATAAAAAGAAAAATATCAATGCAATACTATCTCCACAAATGATCTATCAACTTCCAGTTTCATGTACAAAGGGCACTAAAATTATGTAACTGAACACCACATCCTGAACCTGTACATATTCCTTTTTCAAATTCCAAATCCCACCCCCAAAGACAAGCGGCGATGATCTGCACATCGAACACCTGTTTTGAGAAGAGGGCATTGCTAGGATGGTTTGATCGAGGGTCACGACCTGACTAGATCCACACATCCTAGCAACGTGGACTATCCTACTGAACTAATGAAAGAAAAATGACACAAAGATCGACATGAGCTAGATACGGATGTACCAAGCCTTTGACTGAAATAAAAAAAATGTTCGGAAGATTGATACCTTCCCAAGCTTTTCAGGACTCAGCTCTTGGAATCTCGGAACAATCCGGCCTCCTGCAGTCAGTTTTCAAATGTTAGTACAGTCTTCACAAGTCATCATGGTCACATAAAAGATGAGATGGCATGCGGACCTGTAGCAATGGCAATCAATTCCAATTCAACACCACCAACCCATCTGACAGCTGGCAAATTTCTGTGCATCAAGAGATGATTGGCTTCATCATCAAAACCCCACTGACAAATAACCAGGGTCGCACCAGCATCCTACAGAAATAATATGTCAATAGTTACTGAGCTTTCTTTCAAAAAAAGTTACTGAGCAAAGCTAACACACCAAATGACATGAAAACTTCAGACATGTATAATAATTAAATTGATAATTGTAAAGGAAGTATTTAAAAATCTATTACATGGGAAAGAAATGAAAATTAAGCAAAGTAACAACATAAATTATATCATTTAAGGATCTCAAATCCAATCCAATATGAAAATATGCATGCACAAAAATATTATCACCCAGATACTAAAACCAAGGATATTCCGTACTAAGAAAACATTTTAGTGTTTACCTTGCACTTCTGAACCATTTCATCAAAGTACTTCTGCTCTTGCTCGCGCAGGGTCTGGAATTTCTCTACAGTGTCAATGTCAACCTTATGCTTTGTCTTAGGCTTCGGGGGCTCAAATGGGCAAGTAAGGATGGCTATCTTAGCATCCTCAATTCTCTTTGGCATTTGTGGGTGACTCATATCTTTGTCGACAACAATTCCATGTATGAGCTCCGTGTCCTCCAGCTTTCCACCAACCTTGCCTTCTACTTTAATCAAATCCAAGTTAACATCTTTCCTCTCCAAATCAGCAACCGCAAGGACTGCTTTGACAGCAATCTCTGCCAGTGCCCGCTTGCAGCGGTTAACACTGTAGAATAAGAGGAATGGATACCATCAGACATTCTGTTCTGTTTTTGAATCTTCTGACAGGGAGATTATTCTAAAGCAATATATTTTCTGGCAGATGAAAAATCTGCAGAAATTTCATACAAGGAGCAACACTACAGAGTTGATAATGTTGTTAAATGAAAAGATAAGTGTTCCTAGACCATAAAAATTGTGGGGCTGGGAGCAAGATACATATCCTACAGAATGTGTTAAAACCAATGCAATCTATTATCCTATTTCTGGTAGGCCAAGACAGATAAAAGACAAAACCAGAAAAAGGTTTCATGTCACATCTTGGATACCAAAAGTTTTTTATTCAAGCAGAAACAAGTTAAAATTCATGTTCCCCTGAGAATCTATTCAGATGCAAAAATTACTAAGCAACACCAATATATTGTCAGAAATCATAAAGTTCTCTCATAAAGTTGACTGATTGAACAGAATGTCTCATATTCATTCTGAGTTTCTGACTTACATCTTTGACGACAGCGTAGTCATGCATGTCTGAACCAGGGGCTCTATATTGTCTGCACTGAACTCAAACTTTCGGGAGATGTGCTCAAGGTGATCAAAAGCTATCCTTGATGCCATCTCATAACCTTCAGCAACCCTTATTGGGTGAATACCACGTTCCAGAAGTTTCTCAGCCTGCTCTAAGAGAGCCCCTGCCATGACAACGACCCCAGTGGTCCCATCTCCGATTTCATAGTCTTGACTGCGGGAAAGCTCCACCATCAGCTTCGCAATCTGGTTGTCAACATCCATCTGCTCCAGGATTGTCGCCCCATCATTTGCTGGCAATTTAGAAGACAGCAATTTCAGTAAACAAAGTAACAGAATACTCCAATGAACAGCAAGATGGCTCAGATATATAACTGCAAAATGAACTTCTAAAGCATAAAACTAGATCTCCAAAGAAACACCCCCTGTCCAAGCCAATCCATGCAATTCTTATACTAAATAAAGCATACAATTTCCTTCCCGGCGCGACTAAATCAGCAGCCCGACACGAGCGAGCAACTGTCCCGCAAAAAGCTAGATCTCAAGACATGCACCCGCCACTCAAAAACCCTAGCCCTCCCGCTTCACCCACGCAGACGATGCAAGGGCTCCCAGATCCTGGCACCCAAGCCGCACCAGGACCAGCAATCCAGCATATTACACAATGAAGAGCGACGCAGATGCGTACTGATGGTGACGTCGCCGTCGGGGGACTGGAGCATCTTGTCCATGCCCTTGGGCCCGAGCGAGGTGCGGAGGATCCGCGCGACGGCCTTGCCCGCGGCGATGTTGGCCTTCTGCGCGTCGAGGCCGCGCAGGCGCGTCTTCTTCTCCTGCTCCCTGAGGATGATGAAGGGGCGCCCGAACTCGTCGAAGGCGAGCGCCATGGCCGCCGCTTGGCGCGGAGCGCGCTCTCCTGGAAGATCCCGCGGATCGGACGGGCGGCGGCGGCGTGTGGTGGAGTGCGGGGGACGGGGAGGGAGCAGCGGAGTGTGGCGGTGCTTCTACTTTCTAGACGGCGCGGAGCGAGGGTTCCGTTTCCTCCTCCTTCCTTGGTCCTCCAAAACCCTTTCTCGGTGGTGTTGGGCTGGCCCATTCTGCCGTTTCGAGCCCACTGCATACTTTACTCAGCCCAACAGCGCTGGCCCACTTCCTATTATCCAAACAAGCCTTTAACATTTTTTTTCTTGAGAGAATTGAAGGGATTTGTTTCTTATCTTCTGAGGAAGTTGTAACGGGCCGTGTTGCAAAAATCAAAATCGCGTGACTCCACCACCTCGTGGGTGGGTCGCCTGCTGCCGCCCATGTATTCGACATTTCAGCCCATTTCTGCTTGCCCGAACCCCAGGCTGCCGAGCTTACCGCGCGCCACCGTCGTCGCCGTCGCCGTCGCCGCCGCCGCCGCCGACGCCGGTGGAGACTGCCGAGCAGCCTACAGAAACCTCGGTGCTCGTAAGCGCCGCTCGTTCACCCCTGCATTATTCTCTTTTATCGACCCCGTTCGTCTCGATTCCGGCCTCGGTTGAGCGCGACGACGTTGGCGATTGCAGCCTTGCAGGATGCGAGAGCGAGAGGCACGCGATCCAGGGAAGAAGTACGAGGAGTACAGCCACATCTACTTCACGCGCTCGTCCCCTCCCGGAAAGCCTCAACACTCCCTGGTCCAGCTCCGCCCCCCTCCTCTGAGTCCTCTCGCGGTTCTCATTTTGGTTGATTGTGAACTGTGAATTGTGATGAACAGTAGTAATATTGTGTTGGACAGCTAGGGTTTATGTTCTGATTAGTGATTCCCCGTCGAGGTTTTGGCTTGCAACTGGAGCTCGATCGAGGTTGCAAATTTAACTCACCATGAGGCCGGTTTAGGGCTGTCTGGCGTATTAAGCGGGATCTGTCAGGTGTTTATGATATGAGGTGTGCTCTGTCAGGTGACTTGATTTGCATTTGGCATTTAATTTGTTTTATACAAATTAAAATTTGGGATAGCCAATTTGTGGTGTTTTTTTTAACGAAACATCGATGTTGGTTGTTTGCAGAGGCTTTTATCGGTACACAAGTGTAGCTTCCAGTGAAAAATCACAGGCACTTACTTTGTGCCGCTTGCTTTTGTGCTTTGTCAGATAGGTTGTTCTTAACTACTTTGCTTACATTAGCTGGTCACCATGAACAAACAATCTTGAGAAATGCTCCTCTTGCAGGCAACATCTAAAATCTGTTTTCCCCCCTACATTGCAGTCACTACAGTGTTAGGACTCGAAGAAGGAAAGAATTGCATATAGATTGCAGTTGCAGTGGTAAGTTTTTGGAGCAAAGTGTGTCTCCAAAGGTTTTGTGAAAATTTTGTTTTTTTCTTTTGGTCAAATTCTTGCTTCCAGCCAGAGCTTAGGCCGCATTTGGGAGGGCTTCTTCCAAAATGGCTTCACCGGTGAAGTCAAAGCCGGTGAATCTAAAAATACTAGTTCATTTTCTTACAAAAATACTCGTTTTGCGCAAAACAGGTGAAGCCGAAATCAAGATAAGCCCTGCCAAACGAGACCTTAATATCTATCTGCATAACTTACGACCTGCTTAGAATGCAGTAGTTTCACAGGACAACATGATTTTTTTCCCAGAAAACATTTTATGTCCAATGGCAAATTGTTTTTTATGGAGAAAGGGGCCACTGATTCATTGTTGAAATTGACTCATGACCAGTGACCATGGCCATAAATGTCGACCGGACACTAGCTGAAAAAGGACAAACAAGGATTTGTGTCACTGCCACAGTGAGTAATTCACATCTTTTTGTTCCGTCAAAATTTTATCTTGACACTTGTCTGACACAGCATTTTGTCGTTGTCTCTCTATCTTGCCGTTTTTCTCTGGCTATGTACTGTGCAGATCACTACCATTAGTTTATTGTTCATGTTGGCTCTCAAAATATAAATGTATTCAGATCTTAGGTTCCCCTCTGATTTAGACAAAACTTACTAGCCACTTGCCCACTTCAAACCTCAGTTTATGTTAAATTACATGGAACTATATGGATAATGTGTTCAGCAATGAAGGATAATCCATGTATCTTGGTTATTGGTTGTTGCTTTATATAATCTACTATCTTTTTTGTCAGAGGATCTACAATCTTAATGTTACACAATACCCCTACTGGTGGAGTTCTTAATGTGAGGCTCAGTAAAACATTATATAAACACGACACGGGCCGGGTTAGCAACTTAGCCAATACATTAACTGATATATTCCTTTTCTAAGCATTACTGGGACATATGCTTGTCATCGTAATTTTGTAGGAAACTCCATTTCAATGATCATGGTTGTTATCCCTATTAACTAGTTAAAAAATTGTCTGTTTTTCGTTCCTTTCGTGTTTCCACATAATTTCCGAACTCTAAATGCATAGTTCAACTTAGTTCTCATAAGAACTAACGTAATCAAATTGTGCCAACATACCCTCGGTCAAAGTTGAATTATGAACATGTCATTCTCAAAGCATAGTGATTGATAACTGATCGGCAGCAATTTTACTGTCCGTGCACCGAAAATTTACAGCGGCTGATGAACATGAAGCAATAATGCGGCACATAGCCCCAGGTCCTTCAAATCTCTGCACAGATGCGAGGGAGCAGCCTAGGATCCGTAGGCTGCTGGCAAACAGGTAATTCGCCTTCCTGCAGTGGATTACCTCCATGTGCTGCATTGCAATGCCATCCATGCACACACCAGTCACCAGTACGCATGCACTTGCATGCTCTTCAACTATTTCTGAATAGTCACCTAACGACAACTGTTTCTGAATAGTTCCTTCCCCCATTTACAACAAGCAACTGTCTCGAGTTCTTCCAAGCAATACATCTCGGGAACAAATGTTTAAATATGAACACATGGTAAACTTTGAAACTTGATCATATGAAATGGCACTATTGTTGTTGGGTAAGCTAACTCCATAAGAAATGGTAGCATCTTTCAGATAACACCATAGATAATGCTAGTTTTACCATCAGTTCGGCCGGCTGCATGCTGCATTGCTGCCGGTCAGCCGGTGTCTGTTTGAGATGGAGTGATGCTAGAGAGAGAAGAAACGGAATGGGGAGGGCGAGGGCCCGAACGAACACTACCTGCTGCTGCAGACCTGCAGCTGCAGACAGCAGAGAGAGCAGGGCCCATGTCTCTCTCTAGTCTCTACTGCTACTCTCTTCCCAAGGAGAAAAGGGGGAACGGACTTCCTTGATTTTGGAGCTCATATCATAGGCCCCGTTTTCTTCCACTGACTTATTTTTAGCACCCGTCACATCGAATGTTTAGATACTAATTAGGAGTATTAAACGTATACTATTTACAAAACCCATTACATAAGACGAATCTAAACGGTGAGACAAATCTATTAAGCCTAATTAGTCCTTGATTTGACAATGTATTGCTACACCTACCATTTTCTAATGATGGATTATAAAGGCAATAATGTCCCTTCAACAATAACGGGGAGGATATTCTCGACCGCAGTAAGGGGGATAGCAAATAGGGAGATGGTAATTCGATCGTAAAGATCGTCAGTACTCCGTGGCCATGGTTGTCCCTCTAATTGACCGCGCAGGAGAACATGGCCCTCTCCCTTAAAGCTCCCACCCTGGTGA
>NC_028453.1:36315585-36496144 GCF_000263155.2 Setaria italica
GCATAATATCCTTAATTAGTATCTAAACATTCGATGTGACACGTGCTAAAAATAAGTCAGTGGAAGAAAACGCCCCCATAGGCTTCAAAGTTCCTCCTTTCACCCATCTTGGCACAGTGACATGCCAATGATTATATCCTCCATGCCTAATCAATCTTACAGGAGCCTCATCATTCCCTGAAGTCCACTGCTACTTCTCCAAACTTTTTTTCTCGAAACTTTTTTTCTCGAACAGGAAAGCTGTGTATCAATATATTACGAAGAAAGCTACTTCTCCAAACTGATACTCCAAGTAGGATAGGTCGCCTTCTGGAGCAGAGAAATTCCACCTGGTTGCCAGAAACCTTCTTGATGCTCACTTCCACGTAAGGCCTCTGTATATCTTTTTCTTTTCTCCTCAAACAAGTAGAAGAATGCGCATCTTTAATTACAGGAAAAAGGGATTAAAAAAATGCACGCACAAACAGACACTGCATACACCCAAAGTCAAATGGGCATTAGAAGTACCTTGCCGCTGAAACTAAACTTGGACCACCGGAGCTGTAAATATGCTTTGATGCATCATACGTTAAAACTTTACCAATTGATCTCAAAACCGGAAGATTGAGCATCTGGTATATGTGCAAGACTGTGCTAAATGATTCCTTATGTTCATATATGAATTCCATTTGTTGACAATGCCACATGAAATTTAATTGATTTCCTGTTTATTTGTATGTAGCACTAGTTAGTAGTTACAAACAGAAGCGTGGTATGATTAAGAAAACCAATTTGGGTCTGATATCATCAAGTAAAAAGTGCACTACTTGAGTTTGTTAAGGTCAATGTGCACGTTGAGTTCATGCCCCTGCATTTTGCAAAAGCTGCCCTAGACGTGTTACTGGTGTGTGGACGTTGTCATGAAAATGCCATTAGATCGTGAAAACTGTCTAAATGACAGTAAAAGCACAAACTAATGACATGAAAGTAATCAGTAGTTGCACACACCATTAATTTGGTGTTCATTGCAGGTCTATTTGGTCCATGTGTGGGATGCCAGTTCATTTTAGTGAAGAAATTAGCCAAACATAATTATCACGAACTTAACAACTTTAGGTACTATTTGTTTACCTCCAGCTTATAGGTTAGGGTTTATATGATTATATAAGTTGGGGGGGGGGGTCTAGATTATATAAGTTAGCTTATAAGTTATTGTTTTTGTTCACCACATGGGCTTATATAACTTATAGTATAGAGCTAAAATATGCTAGATGTAAACAAACATGCCCTTAGAAGAGAAGTCAGAGTACTATATTAACATGTGTGAGACAAGTGTTAGAAAAAAGTATGGGCTTGACAAGTGTAGTGAACCAAACAATCATCTAATAAATCACTAAAAAGTATGATACAACTTAAAATTTATCTGCTAATGTTTAGCAATAAGCCAAGCATGCTTATACTCGTTTACATTTATGGCTCAAGACATGTAGGTGGGTTTTTTTTTTTTGAAAATACCATGTAGGTGGGTTGGTGTGCATGTATGAGCTGAACGTAAGGAAACCACCGTGTAAAAACCAGGATCTCTTTGTTGCTTCATGGAACCACTAATAGTTGTCAGATATCTACCCACTGGATTTTGCTTACCTCAGTCTGCCCACACCTCCCAATACTGTAACATTTCCACTGTTCCAAAGAAAGGAACCCATTACCTATAACCCATTCCTCCTGCCTTATTTCATGTACGTCCAAAGTTCATAGGAGAATGAATGTACAGCAAATTCCAGGTTTCCAAGTGAGAAAATTAGTAGTATATATGTAGGCTTGTTTTTTAACCAGTTTGGCAGAAACATTTTAATATATCTAATTTGGTTATGTTTTTTCCTCATATCTGTGTTGTGATAATGCACAGTGACAATAAATAACTGATTACATTTAACCACAACATTATGCATTCATTGGAAAACAACATGGACATACACGCACATACACAGCATGCATGAAGAACTGACTGTTATATTTTGTTCACACAAACGGCACAATCATTGTTTCAGGATCACATATCCTGAGGATACCATACCCCCAAAGGGCGAAATCTAGATCCTACTGCAATGAGCGTTGCAATGATGTCATGACCATCATCATACATGCAGAGATCCTATCCTAGCATATATTTTTTCATTTTGGGACGCTAACATGACATCCTTGGCTATGGCTTACGAGTCCTTAACCTGCCTACTGGTTGGGTTGTTGGAAGTTGGAACCAGTCGTACACAATGGGAACAGGGCCTTGTTTAGTTAGGGAATTTGGGAGGTGCCAAATTACTGTTACAGCACTGTAGCACACTGTAGCGTTTCGTTTGTATTTGTGAATTATTGTCCAAATATTGACTAATTAGGCTCAAAAGATTCGTCTCGCAAAGTACAACAAAACTGTGCAATTAGTTTTTAATTTCATCTACATTTAGTACTCCATGCATGTACCGCAAGTTTGATGTGATGGGGAATCTTCTTTTTGCATAGTGTCAAAGTTGGGAGTTGGGAGTAACTAAACATGGCCCAGGACTACAGGAGGCTATTTTCGCAGGGGTGCTCATAATAAATTCCACCACCTGCTACTGCTATTTCTTTCAGGTGCCTGCCTTGGCAGTGGAGTCTGCAGGAGGGCCGGACAGCCGGAGTAGGAGCACTACTCGTTTGTCCGAAGGTGCATGTCCAGCTTCCTGCTCACCGGCAGCCGCAGCAGCGGGCAGACTGCAAGCAGATTCCAAGATCTTTTGGCTGCCCCGATCATCTTCGGCCTTGTTTAGTTGGGGAATTTGGGAGGTGCCAAATTACTGTTACAGCACTGTAGCACACTGTAGCGTTTCGTTTGTATTTGTGAATTATTATCCAAATATTAACTAATTAGGCTCAAAAGATTCGTCTCGCAAAGTACAACAAAACTGTGCAATTAGTTTTTAATTTCATCTACATTTAGTACTCCATGCATGTACCGCAAGTTTGATGTGATGGGGAATCTTCTTTTTGCATAGTGTCAAAGTTGGGAGTTGGGAGTAACTAAACATGGCCTTTCACCACCTTCACAGATGGATGCGGGATGTGTGCAAAACCAAGCAGATAAGTGCATGCACACCGCTGACATAAAGAGTGACGGATGCAGCGCAGTGGAGTGTCCCTTGAAAAGCCTGCGCACTCTCACTCCCCTCCCCGTTTATTACGTTCCTACTCGTTTTTCATTTTCTGCAAGAACTTTTACCACTGCTTTCCTGCGCCGTTCTTCATTTCGTGTTAAATCAAAACCTGCATGCTGCATGGTTTCTTTTTCCTTTTTGAATAACCAATAGTTTCCTTTTTTTTTGAACGCAAAAATCCTGCATGGTTTCAAAAAAAATGACCAGGAAAACTGCATGCTAGCTGCTCATTGATGATACGGCATGCATGTACGCGTGCATGTGCATGAAACCAGAGGCCCTTAAAGTTGCCTTGGACGCACTTGCGTTGGCCTCTCCCTAGCTGCCCTGGCGTGCATGCCCGCTTGCGTTCGCTGGGGTAAGTGGAAAGCGAGCTGGTCGCATGCATGGTTGCATCCGGTGGTAGAGCCCGGTAGGCAGGGCAGGAGCAAGTGGCCTGCCTTGTCCTGAAAGAGCCCTTGTTTCCTTGCCACAATTGTAGATCTATGTGTCTGTCCACATCCTCACAGACAGTGCATGGGGTTGGGATCGGAATGGAACCATGGTTGGCGCTGTTGGTTAGTGAGACCTAAGCAAACACATGCATGAGGTCGTGCACAATTTTATTATATATAAATAATGCAGTGTGCATTGTGCTGTAGGGAGGGATTAATCTAGTGAGTGTGAGTGGCTCATGTTTTGTCCTACAAGAGGTGGGGCAATCATGAGGTGATAAGTCCCATAAAGCAGCAGAGCTCCCATTCTATATCCTTTTACACACACGCTTCTCTCAAGCACATTGGCCATGCATGCCATATGCTACATGAACATGATCCAAAGGATAGATCCCTCCCTCCCCCATATCCTCTGTCTTTTGCTTTGCCGCTGTAGCAGCTGATGTGCGAGCATTGTAGCCGCGTATGGGCATCGGCCACTTTCAGTTTCGGGGCCTTAGCTTGTTGGCACTAGTTATAATTGCATCACTCCCCTAAGCTAAGTAGGACCCATGCTCACCCGGAGCCTTGTGGTGAGAGCGGAGAGCCCCCCAAATCTCCCTCTGATCAGGGTCAGTGATCTGGGGCCAGCGGCTTCCTTTCCAAGTGGGCTAGCATTGGCTTGTTGAGTGAGATGTGCATGATTTCGTCCTCTTTCTTTCTCTCGTGCTTTGATCATGGCGCCAGGCCCGGCCCCTGCGTGATAAAACCTCTCCCTGCCAGGCTTGTTTCCCTGCTGCCTCTCGCCTGGGGCTGGGGCTGGGGCTGTTAAGAGAATCACTTCATCAGGATCAGGGTTGCCCACCACGCACAAGCCACACCCAGTCACACACGCACACGCCATTCTTGTTCTGGCATTCTCCTTGCAGCCGTTTTATTAGGAAATGCTCCCCTTTCCGTTTTAGTAGAGCCAGAGCCAGCTTCAAAGTTTCTTGCTAACTTGTGAGTGTGTGTGCGTGTGTGCATCCAAAGCTTGGTCCTTTGTGTTCTTGCTCTATCTCTCTACATCCTGTGCAGCTCGAGGCCTTTGATCTTTCAGGGCGTTGCTGCTTCCTGGGACGAGAGTTCGAGAGGCTACCGCTACCAGGAACAGGGGCAGTGCAGTGGTGGTTGGCGTTTCAGTAGGCTGTCAGTGTTCCTCCCCATGATTTGATAAGGTTTGGGTCCTCACTATCTCCAGCCTCTCTATTCTCTAAGCTTGCTTTGCTTCCAAGAAGCCGTCTATGCTTAGCTGTAGTGTTGCTGCCATGTCGGCTAAGCCTGTTTTACTGATCATCACTGTGTCTTGCATTTAAATGTTCTACAGTGTGTTCTTGTGATAATCACCACTGTATAAACTGATACCTCTAGCTTTTTCCCATTTTAAAACTGAGGCTCACATTCCTTGGTGTTGACCAACGTCTTGTTTCACTGTGTGCTTTAAACTAGTACTCCGTATATGGTTCAAGGTACTCTGCCTACTACCTAAAACCTAATAGGATAACTTTTTTTTCGTCCTAGTTTATGCTCTGGGAGAGAACTACTCCTAGTGTCCCTCCTGCTCATGTGCATCTCTGTTGCAATGTCCATGACCATGCCAGGTTACCTTTGCAATCTGTGTGGTTGAAGCAATCTGCTACCTTGTCCTGACCAGTGTTCATGTCGCCTCTCGCCACCATTTATTCATTTATTCCACTCACTGCTTCCAGGTCCTTTTTAATTCGGTACAACGTTTGACACCTTCGCGAGCCTGGAAGATGACCGGCGACGCGTCTTATCAGCAGCTCGGGGTCGACGCCACCATGATGAGCGGCTGCTTCGGCAGCGGCGGCGGCGGCGGCGCACCGGTGTTCCATGACGGCAGCTTATTCGGGTTCGGCGAACCGGCGGATGCCGCCGCGAGCTTCTTGGTGGACGGCGGCTCGATGCTCGCCGGCCAGCTCCAGCTGATCCGCGCTGCTGCTCCACAGAGCGTGTCGCCGGTGGAGACGGCGCGCGGCGCCTACGGCGGCTACGAGCCGTCGCCCTCGGATGTCACCGTCGCTCACGCGCCCAAGGTGGCCAAGCATCTTGCCGGGGAGATGGAGGGCAGCTGGATCCACGAGCCGTACTGCTGCCCCACGTGGTTCTTCTCCGGCGACAGCTTCCGGGACCCGTTCGCCGCGGCGGCGAGCGAGCTGTCGCTCAGGCTACGACGAGCCGAGTCGTCGCCCACCGGCGCCGTGCACGTTAGCCTCCCGGACCAGTCCCCGGAGGTGAGCTGCTCCGGCTTGACCCACGCGAGCAGCGCCGGCACCGGCGGCGGCGTGTTCCAGCCTCCATGTGGCGGCGGCGGAGAGATGGCGCCCCTGCACTTCTCTCAGGTCCTTCCGCGTTGGTCGGCGTACGCGCACCTCACGCAGAAGACGCTGGACGAGTTCGTCGGATGCCTGCTGCAAGACGTGGCAGGGTTCGCCGGCTCAGTCGCCGGCTGCGAGGCGAGCTGCCTGCTGCCCATGTCAAGCTGCTCCAAGACGACGTCGTCCAACCCGTCGGTGTTTCTCGGCTCGGAAGAGCACGCGCACCAGAAGCTGAGGAACGATCTCCAGAAGTTGTTGCAGCTGGTGAGTCCAAAACTCCAAGCTCGTCTTTTTTGTGCTTTTGATTGATGATGACCTTTGTTTGCATCAAGAACCATTTGCAATGTTGGAATTTTCCCATGGAAAAACTAAATCGTTTCATGCGAAACTCTCTGTTAAAATTCATGCAATCCAAACGATATGCTTGGGACATGACAAGGCTTTAAGTAACATTATTAATGGTGCCAAAAACTTGGCGCAGCTGGACCAACGGTGCAACCAGTGCATGGACGAGATCCAGGGCGCGGCGTCCAAGTACGGCGGCATGGTGCGCCCGGGCGGCGGCGGCGGCGGAGCCACCCTCCTCTTGGCGCCGTTCGCGCACCGCGCGGTATCAGCGATGCACCGGAGGCTCAGGGCGCGGATCACGGGCGAGATCGCCGCGGCGTCGCGGAGAGGCGAGCCTCCGCCGCCGACGTCGTCGTCGCTGACGCTGGCCGACAGGGAGCGGAGCTGGGAGTCGGCCTTCATCCAGAAGCACTGGGCGCTGCGGCAGCTCCGGCGCGGCGACCAGCAGTCGTGGCGGCCGCAGCGCGGCCTGCCGGAGAAGTCCGTCGCCGTGCTCAAGGCCTGGATGTTCGAGAACTTCCTCCGCCCGTAAGTGTCCAACGTCAGAGATGGCCAGTGTTTCCACTCTGAAATAAGCAAGAGCTACCCTCCTGCTCTGCTCCTGACATTAAGCCAGACAATGCCAAAGTTGCTCTTCCCGCTAGAAAACAGCGGCATCTCTAGCCTTTCTTCATCTTCAACTTAATCTCGGCACAACTCAGTTGCTAGTGCCACCTGCGCTTGATGCAATCCGGTGTCTCATTCAGGTACCCGAAGGACAACGAGAAGGAGATGCTGGCGGCGAGGAGCGGCCTGAGCAGGAGCCAGGTACAGTTTCTGGCTTTCAGCATGCATATCATCTGATTGTATATAGTTTCATGCTTCAGATCATCATCAAATCTCAGCAATTTTAACAAGAAAATGTCATCTGATTGTATGTTTTTTCTTCCGCATCTGGCATTGTCAGGTCTCGAACTGGTTCATCAACGCCCGTGTGAGATTGTGGAAGCCGATGATAGAGGAGATGTACGAGGATCTCAAGAAGGCCTCCGGATCCGGAGGCGACGAGGGCGTGGCTGCCTGAACATCAGAGCAGCAGACCTGGGTTTCCACGTCCGGGATGGAATTTCTGTAAAATCTCAGCACTGCTCTGGGAGCTTTTGTACGAGCATTGCTGCCACCCTGTTATCTACATACGTATAACCTTCCTGGCGTATTTATAAATTTGCCAGTATCTGCAAGCTGCAGCGTAGACACTTGCTGCCACTTGCTCGAGTTCCTTTTCTACCTGAAAATTGCAGTTGTTGGATCGGTTCTCTGAATGCCAGGAAGTGAAGTCTCGGGGGCCTGTTTGGATACCCGGCTAAATTTTAGCACCTGTCACTTGGATGTTTGATACAAATTAGGAGTATTAAATATAGTCTAATTACAAAATTAATTGCACAGATGGAGTCTAATTCGCGAGATGAATCTATTAAACCTAATTAGTCTATGATTTGACAATGTGGTGCTACAATAACCTAATGATGGATTAATTAGCCTTAATAGATTCGTCTCGCGAATTAGACTCCATCTGTGCAATTAGTTTTGTAATTAGCTCATGTTTAGTCCTCCTAATTAGCATCCGAACATCCGATGTGACCCTACTAAAGTTTAGCACCTCGTATCCAAACACCCCCTGAATCTCATGCAGGTAAGGTCGGATCGCCATTTTAGTTTGCGCTTATCACTGGTCAAATGGAAGAAATAGAGTTCCTTGAATGCATTGAGTAATTCCAAATAAGTTTGAATGTTCAAACGATTGGCATTGTTTTAGCTGAATGCTAGTAACATGGAGGTATCAGACTGCCATTGGCTGAAAAACTTGTGAGCATGTTCCGGTGCTGAACTTGTAACATTTCCCATTCAAAAAAAGAAAAAGAAAAGAGAAAGGCTCTGCAAGGCTGCAACATGAACAGTCAAGCAGCCATTCGCTGTTATGCCTGCGGTCATATTTCAGTCGATCGATGTTCAGGTGATGGAACGGCATTTTACAGTTACACCACCACATGATTGCTGGCAACAGTGAAAAAGGTTTGGGAAGGCTTTGAAAGTGCCCGGAAGTACAAGCATGCCGCTGTTGCTGATTGGATCTTTGTGCATTCCACTGCTCCATGTTGCGGTCATGCTGCCCAAGTTGTTGTTCACGGATTTCATCAGTAGCACATGAAATGTTTGGCGCCAGCTTTGGCGTTGGCACCCAAGTTGGGGTCTTGGGCATTCAAAATGAACTGTCAAGTGGTTTTTCTCGGCCCAATTTCTGTTGTAGGAAAAAGGGCAACATCTTGAGTCTGTTTTTTTTTTTAAAATAGGAAATTTGGGAGCCTACATGCAAAAGCCAAACTTGCTTACCATAGGTGCAGTTAGAAACTCTTTTTTTTCTTTTTGCCTCGGCCACTGACACAAGATTCATATTTGATCTTCTCTCCTCCTCTTCATGTCTCCTCTCTCTAATGCACCAAGGGTTGAACGGAAAACCCTAACACATCCCAAGATTTATTTGGAATAAGTTGATTTCAGCTATCTAACTCTAACGCGATTTGCTAACTAAACTCTCATTGTGCTGTGCAACAAGAGAAGTTAACAAGTTTTGGAACATACTCTACAATCTGTCACCTTGACACAAGATCCAGACATCTGGTCTTACATTCGGGGGACTCCCTTCTTGACATCTAGTATAAACCCTACAAATGTTTAGTCAAGTAATTAGTGGTACATCCAGCCATTAAATGGTTATTATGGGAAAGCTCCTATCAAGCATCAAGTATTTTTTTTTGGCTACTCCTGAAGGATCATCTTACATTCGGGGACTCCCTTCTTGACATCTAGTATAAACCCTACAGACGTTTAGTCGAGCAATTAGAGGTACATCCAGCCTTTAAATGGTTATTATAGGAATGCTCCTATCAGCATAAGTATAAAGTATTTTTCTAGCTACTCCTTAAGGATCGTCCAAGCACCAGGGATATCCTTGGAAGGAGGAACATGAGCTTGACCACACATGAATGTGTTCTTTGTACAAATAGCATAAATGAGACAATGGACCACTTCTTCCTCAAGTGTGATTTTGCAATAACCTATTGGTCGCTTTCTCAACATTACTGTGGATACTCCGACAGACCCCTTTTACATACTAAGTGATTTTAGGTAGCAGCTAAATGTGCCCCCCGTTTTATTTTTTGAAGGCACGAGGTTGTGCTAATTTCATTGATAAAGAGGAGTTTTCAGAAGCCAGCTAGCCGGCAATCGTACAAAAGGTTACTTTCGCACTATTAATTTCGCTAGGCTCTTGGCTCCCGCAGTTGCTCACGCTGAATCTTCCACCTTTATTTTCCCCACCAAATTGGTGGAAGTTTCATGGCGATTGAAAACTCGCGAGTTGCATTCCTTCCATATTTCCCACATGATCAGCAATGTTAAATTTCACATCACCTTTGTGGGCACCAATGGTGTCGTGGTTATCTGTATCCACCATTCCAGTGTGTTGTTGCTCTGGCGCCACGCCTCTAGGTGTATGGTCAGTTGTGCTATCCAATTTGCTATCAGTGCCCCCCCTTTTTTGGAAATTATAATTCTTATAAGCTACAACATTTGGACAAGAAGAAATGATCAGATATTCAGAGGCATCCATCCATAAGTGAATCATTCCAAGGCAATACTTACAAAGGAATTTGCTCTCCTTCTGCACAGAGCAAAAAATGCTTACTTCCCAACGGTTGAGGAATGGATAGAAAAATTCTTTAATCATTGCTATGACCTTTTTTGTTTCTTGATTTCCCTTCGTGCACCAACAAGATATATATAAAAGCGATTTCCCTAAGGCCTAAGTTTTACTTGTATATGGCTACTACAAGAGTAGGTAAATAAGGTAATGTATTAGTCTTAGCTATTATACCAATTATGCAGATGATGGACCTTTTCTCTCTCTTCCTCTGTGACAGGGCTAAGGTAACATAACACCATTCTAACACATACTATATTGATATATCCATAAGAATATATCATTCACTATAGTTGCATCTAACCCTACAACAAGCATATGTTTCAAACACACGAACATGTAACACATGAACATATGTGCCAACAACAGGAAAATGCACAATATGGAGGCAATCATGCATCAAAATAGGCTATAAGCTAAGAGCGATGCAATTGAAAATAGTAGTCAAGTAGCAATTACATATGAAGGAGAGAATAGAGATATTACCCTATATCTTCTTAATATGTAATTGCTACTTGAGTATTCTAGAGAGTATGATCCCTAGGTCAACGGTGAACATGTAGATCTAGCAATCATACTCTCTAGTTGTTTTATATCTACACAATTTTGTTGCATTTATTCATGCACATGTTGAAGAATAGTTTCTTGTTGAACTGGTTGTAAATAAACCATTCCTGATTTTTTTATGGACAATGTTGCTGAGGCACGAAAACATCAAATAGTGGATATCATTGAAAGTCTACTTCATATACCCATGATGGTTGATTATGTTGCCATTGTAAATGTCATATGTTAGAGGAGGAAGATAAAGAAGTTTAACATATTCATCACCTCAAGGATTTTTTGGTAACTAGTTTGTCTAGGATATTCAATGTAAAAGTCATGTACTGATGTGATTGCTTGTGTTCATAATAATATAATAAATAGTTTTTAATAAATTGGTACGTGCGTATGCACACATTGAAAAAGGTGAAAGATAAAATGATTTATGCTTACAGCTGCAATGATGTCAGCCATTCTCTAGCACCCTTTTGCATGACTCGCCATTACAACTGAAATGAAAAAAGCGAAGAAAGGGACAAGAATTACAGCTTGCACCAACAAGTAACACTTATGTGTTAAAGTGGCGATGAACCTTTCGCACCCTCCTTTTGTCTGACGGTCGGGTGTTGGACATGCCTCGTGCAACTCTATGGTTGCTACTTAAAAAGGTTAAAACAATGGTCCCAAGAACTTGCATATATAGGGCATGTTAGGTTCTTCTTCAAGCCCATAAACCGAAGCCAATCCACAAGCAAGTTTGCTTGGTTTTTTTGCCAAAAGAAATGGGCAAAGGAAAGAAGCCGGTGGATCCGGTGCTCAGTGAGGAAGAGAGGAGGATGCTCGAGGCCATGCGTGAATTTGAGATCATTACTAGAGAGGTATTTTTGTCTATCTCCTCTCGCATGAAGTTCAATTGTTTAGGTTCTAGTTCTCTTCCTCAAATTTTGGTACGTATTTGGCTATTTCCTCTACATTAAATCAAATATTTTATGTGCTTGTTTTTTCTCTCTTTCTTTTTTGTCCAAGGTTTTTCCCCGATACCCGATTCCCGAGCGATTCGATACAACGCGCAAAACCTTACCAGCCCTTGACGCTTGGGTAGTCACGTCAGCGAACCAAGTAGTTCGGATCCTAAATGAATTTATGTGTACTTTACAAGATTATCTCTGCCATGAGAAAAAAAATGTATATGTCAATTCAAGGAAAGGAAGGTATTGGTGGAAAGGAAAGAAAGTAATTGAGAGTTGCCTTTTGCCAAGGAAGCTAACTCAAAATAGGTTGCTTGTATCATGTTTGCTGGTGTGATTTCTTTTGTGGGAATCCCATGCATCATCCTTTGGTGCTGACCAATTTGATGATACTGATCCAGTTAAATCCTTTAGTGGAGATGGCCGTCCTCTCTGCTCCCTTCCCCTCCTGTCGCTCCCCTGCCTCCTCCATGAGCCCCACTCCGTCACCTACTCCAAGCCCGGCAGGCATCCAAACACCTCCCTTACGGGCACTTGGAGGCAACTCTTCCTCTTGAACCCTTCTAGCTACCCCTTGTGCCACCATGGGATGTTACAAGATCCAGTGTTGGAGGGACAATTCACCTTTCTCAAGTGAATCTACCCGTGGGGTTGTGCCAACATTTAGTGATGTCCTCCTCGATCCTGCAGCCTCACCTACTGCCAGCGTGATTCCCCAGCGCTGCCACAGGTATCCTACCTACTGGTGCAACCTTGGCGGTAGCCTCGCAGGATCTTGACACCGTGCATAAGGGAGCCTCAGCTATTTTCTTACAGGTCCTTCCATGAGTGACACCCTGTGTTGTACTCCATCACGATGTTTGAGTGGCCCGTGCTATGGCGAGCACCCTCGGATGTTGATTGACGTGAGTGCCCTCCCTGACGGACAATCCCTGCAGACCTTTGGGCTCATTGCTTCAATTGCTTCTTCTTGGCCCACCATGCGGTGTGCTATCGGTCTAGGCCACAGTCCTTCATTTGCAGGGACATGGGGCATTACTTTCGGAACTATCCATCCCCGACGACCTTCTTCTCAGTTGGTGATTCCTCATCCTTGGTGGTTGATGGTCTGGCACCTTGTGGCCAAGATGTTTGAAGCTGTCATGCAGACCTTGGAGCCAACGGCTGAACCTCCTATGTGGGCTAGCGATCGTGGGTGGAAACAACGCTGTCGAAAGCGCAGATCACTCTCCAATGCTAGAGCTTCGGACCCCGACGATCTAGGATTGATGATGATCACCCGAGCTACTGCACCTAGAGATCTAACTAGAGTTGAAAGCTTCCAGGAGAATTTACATCGCTCCAGGGGGCCCTTTAAGAAACTCCCCACCACCCTCCTGTAGGCTCACCTATCCCCTCTGCAATCCATAGGTCGGCAGGGATTCTATGGCTGGTGGTGATTGCTCCTTGATGCCTCTGCCCTCCAACCCCACCTATCCCTGCTGCTATCCATGAGTCGGTAGGGACTCCGTAGCCTCTACCGCCGGTGATCAACATGCTGGCGGGATCCCCACGACCCATCCAGGTCTACTCGTGTCATTGCCCTAGAAGGAAAATCAATATCAAGGAAGATGGACTCACTACTCAACCCTCAACCCTGCGGCCATCTAGCTCTACTACAGAGTTCATCAACAAGTTGTGTAATACTCCTAGTGGACTATTGTCGATTTCTCATATCAAAAAAATAAGGAAGAAGCTGATGCTGCCACCTAGTGAAGCATCACACCGCAACCATCCTCTTGCTGGATTTAGGGTAGCAAGCCCTAAGGTAGTCCCTGCACAACTAAAGAAACGTGCAAAATGTGCTCTGGATTTGGACATAGAAAAGGAAATGGAGCAGGAGCATCTCCAAAAGCATCTCTAAAACTCACTCTCCATATCTCTATTTGAGAGTCATCCTAATGACATTCACTCTCTATATCTCTTACGTCTCCAACAAAATCTCCAATTCCTAGTTCTCTATATCAGCCCTTTGGAGAGCCAGGGAGCTTCTCCATTTTTTTTGGAGAGTGAGGCCAATGATTTTGGAGAGCGAAATTTTTTTAGAAACCCATTTGGAGAAGTTGTCGGAGGGGAATTGTTCCTCAGATTCTCTAAAGATGGAGATAGATAACTAAATAGAGATGCTCTTGGAGATGCTCTTAAGATAAACAGCTTCTGGATGACTATGCCCAACGAGTTCACCAGCCTTTATCTTCTTCTCACACAAGGTATTTAGCTATCCTTATGAATGGGCACTTCCAGAAGACGACTATGCTGCTGTGCTGATTGAGTGCCTTGTCTAATTAATATCCTCCATGATCTTGCAATTATACAATTTTACGATGGACCCATCGCATATCCTAGTATGGAATGTGAGGGAGCTTAATTTAGTAGCACAACAAGATCCAATGTGAGTAGTTGTTGATTCAGCCAATTGATGTCTCAAAAAAACAAATGTGACTTTAATGTCTCAAAGGATTATTCTATCCATGCTTGGTAGTGATTTTGACAACAATTTCATCTTTCTACCTTTGTTCGGAGCTAGTGGAGGAATTCTAATTGCTTGGAGATATTGACTTGGTACAGTTCAAGCAAGCCGAGTGGACTCTTATAATACATATACATCAGTTCAGTTTTGTTCAACTAATGGCAAGACCTGGTGGCTTATGTGTATATATGGCCCTTAGGATGACCAAGAGAAGATACAATTCCTACAAGAGCTTCGTGAGGTGCGTAGCCAATGCATTTTTCCTTGGATGATAGCAAGGGACTTCAATCTCATCTACAAGGATGGAAAAAAAAACAACAACAATCTGAATCCAACTATGATGGGCAGATTTAGAAGATGGATTAGTGACATGGCAGTCAATGAAATCCCTCTCCATGGTTGCAAATTCACATGGTCCAGCTCCTCTTCTAGTCTTTCTCTTACCCTTGTGAAATTAGACCAAGTTTTCTACTTCTTGAACTAGGAGAAATTAGTCCCAGATTATCTCCTATAGAGCTCTGCATCAGATGACTCAGATCAACCTATTGTTCTTGGACTTCGGGATATTCTCTCACGTAAATGATATTCCATTTTGAAGTATTATGGTCTAGTATGGATAGATTTTTAGACACAGTGGAACCACCGTGGACTTCTGTCCAACCCCACCGCCATCTTATGGAGACTCTATCCTTGAAACTCAAAGTAAAAGCAAGAGCGCTCCAAAGCTGGAGGCAAAAAGAAGATTGGGCACATCCATCTTAACTTTATCTTGCAAAAGAGATAATTCACTAGTTTGATATTGCTGGGCCCTCCAGCCTAATGAAATTTGCATGTGCACCAATCTCAAGAAACATGCTCTAACTTTTGCTTCTTTGCCGAGAAAAGAAGTAAGACTGCGGTCTCGAATTGGTTGGCTGAAAGAGAGGTTGCTAATACCAGACTTTTTTACATGCATGCACACCATCGAAAGAAGAAAAACTTTATTACCAAATTGAGGAAGGGGACCAGATCATCACCACACATGAAGAGAATGTTGCTACTATGTTTAAGTATTATTCCAACCTGATTGGTGCAGAGAGTGATCGGGGATAGAACCATTGATATGGAACCTCTAAACATACAAAGATATGACCTGGACGCCTTGAACATCCTTTTCACATAGGAGGAGGTATGGAATATCATCAAAACCCTACCGTCAAATAAGGCCCCAAGCCCTATTGGGTTTACAGGATGGTTTTACAAAACTTGTTGGGCGGTGGTTAAGGAGGATACAATGGATGCTCTACACACCATTTGGGGCAAGAATTACAAGAACCTCTTAACATTGAACTCAGCTTATATCACTTTGATTCCAAAAAATACAGAGGTTGATCGAGTGAAAGATGTCAGGCCCATTAGTTTGGTTCACATCTTTGCTAAGCTAGTGACTAAAGTCCTGTCCAATAGATTGGCAGGCCGCTTGGATGGAATGGTATCCCCCAACCAAAGTACGTTTATCAAAAAAAATTCATGTAGGATAACTTCACGTTGGTCAACAAACCTTAAGATTCTTGCTCTCCCAAAAATAGCCAAAGTTATGTTGAAATGGGACATCACAAAAACCTTTGACTCGATATCGTGATTGTTTCAACACCTCCTTATTGGTTTTATTTTTGCGAGGCTATTCTGGTACTCTCTTCTGCATTGTGTTACTCTTTCTTCCCTTACACCGTAGCCTACCGACTCCTCCCTGGATGACTGGTGGGTGAGAGCAGAAAGTTCTATTATGGTGATGCGCGGAATGGTTTATACTCCCTCACCATTCTTGGCACTTGGACCATCTGGAGGCATCGGATTGACTATGTTTTCAATGGGACTACCTCCTGCATTGATACAACATTGTTTCTTGCTCGGGATGAAGCCCAGTTATTGAGTTTGGCAGCAGCTAAGGGTCTTTCCATACTCACTGCTAGAGGGGTTTGATCAGTTGTAATAAGTGATTCAAATCTTACTCTCTGTGTATGTGGGGGGGGGGGGATTTCTGTATGACTCTTCCTTCTCCTATTAATACGATGATAAACAATGCTCCTATGTGTTCAAGGATAAAATCCCTTGCATCTATATGTAATATGTTCATGCCTTCCAAATTGGATTTTTCATCTATGTTGTGGCAAGCGCCATATCTGAGAAAACGGTTGTGACCATATGCTTAACCATTTCACGTTCTTTTGATGAGAGTTCTAAAAAATATTGGATTTGTAATAGTAGTAATATATATATAAATAAATATATATTAGTTAATATATATATAACTTTGCTGGAGATTACATCGATATGTAGCTGTATGTTGGCAAAAAAATGTGTGGTGGGTGTTTTTTTATAACAAAACCAAGTAGGGGTGGACATTTGCAATGGGTGTTACCAAGCACCACCACCTCTTTATGTTATATGTTGTTGGAACTTTGGGTAGTGACATGAACAGAGCTGTCGGTGTTTAGACCGGTAACCTACCAAGGAATGCCCCGAGATAGTAGATTGGTTGGTGGGGTTGAGCTGAGATCATGAACTTGATGGTGAACAAAAGACAAAGTTTAGACATGTTTGGGCCACTGTGGAGCGAAATACTCTTCATCCTTAATGATGTATTACTTGCATTGGGTGTTGATTGTGTGTTTTGGAGGTGTCCCTACCTCGTCATATATATTGGGGGCAGTGTAATAAGTCGGTTCTCATTAATCCTATAGGAAGAAATCTATTACAATTAAAATCTAGATTTTTCTATTATCCGACTAGTTCTTTTTATTTTCTTATCAGGTCGCTATACCGTTCTGCACTGTAACCACCTCTTGGGAGTAATTAGGCCGTTCCATCCCCTTTCCGGGGTGGATCCTTCCTAGGGATACCTACAGAACCTGGTCCGCCAGGAGCACAAGCTCATTCACAGAATTAAACAAAGGAGCCTCTCGATTTTCTTTTTTCTTTTAGTAGCTTTTCACTCAAATCGTTTCCTTTCATTTATTCGGCCATCCAAAATGACAAGCAAGAGTTCACATCTATTATAGACTGATAGACATCAGAACCAACCTACTATTTGGATACGCTGAAGTAGTTGCGAGATTTCTATAAACTTTTCCGCGACTAGCAGCCTTGCAGCTAAATAATTCTAGAACCTGACTACATAGACTCAGGCGAAGCTCTACTGCTACTATTAAAATACATGAGAACATGTAGTTTCTAGAATTCACTAGAACTCCACTGAGGCACTAGGGAAATGAATTAATTCCGACCTGCAACTGGAACGTCTGATTATGTAGAATCTCAAAATCCAAATGACATATGTGGTGTTTTTCACAAATTCTCCTTTCTTTTTTCATGATACAGTGTTTAGTGAGATGGATATGTATGTTGGGGTCCAACTCCAAACCATACAGACTTGGTCCAGGCGTTGCTCATGTTTATGTTTGTATTTTTTTCCCTGCAGTACTTGGCTCTGATGGAGAGGATGGCCGAGTGGTTGGAGGATCTTGAAGGGGACGTGGGCTGTGCCTCGGCCCTGCAAGCTAGGGCTACAGAGCTTTCAGATACCATGAGGAGGTTCCTGCGACAGCTAGACTGGGACGACGACGAGGATGCCAGCACCAGCGGGAGTAGTGGCCTGACGGACCTGGAGCCCGAGGATACCCCCGCCGATCCCAAGCCTGATGATGAATCTTCTTCATCCTCCCCTTGAGAGATCGCGCATGATGATGCGAGAACTGTAAGCGTCTGGAACATGTGGAATAAGCTTGGGAGCGTTCTGTCGTCAAGCGCTGTCAAACTCTCTTTTCAGCTTCCTGTGTAGCTGAAATCGGCGATGTTTTCTTTTCTCTGGAAATTAAATAAAATGGGGGATCGAACCGTGGTCTTCCGCAAGTTAATCTTCTACTGTATTGGTAGAAAATGTGTGCAGTATCATTCTGCTTCCTAACTTCCAGATGCTAAGAAACAGACACTCAGTAAGAAAAAAAAAAGCTGGTGGGTCATGTGCATCAATATGATTGTACAGACTACAGAGCATGCACCATGCATCTGCAGCCCTGCAATCTCGGATAGAAAACCATTGCACATGATCAACTGTTGACACCGGATTTTAGACGATAAAATCCGGAGCAAGGAAGAGAATCGGCTACTGACGTACGTCTGCAGGAGTCACAGGTTCTCAGTGCTGCTTTGATCAAGTTAACTGGCAGCTAAGATCAGTTGGAAAATAATATCAGATTACATGTGCGTGAAGAATACATGGCACTGGAAATATTTTTTGCATGCGTGCGTGCATGCACAAGAAAACAACATCTCTATCTTTAACCTGCATGCATGGCGTTTGAGGAAAAGATGGGCGGCCGGCCGGTTTAATAATTAAATGCAGTGCATAGCTGCAATGGAGGCGTGTATAGAGGTACGGTGGCCATTCTGTGGGCCCGTGATTGAATTGAAGACCGGCCCGAGGATTAAGTTCGCTGTTTATTTCGCGGATGAGTCGGACAAAGAAAATTAGAGTTTATGTATCTTAATATTTTCTTTTTGTTTAGATATTTTTTTAAACAAGTTTGTACGACCAGAGTACTTAAGTATTCAGTACTTAAGTATTAGGATGTAAATATGTAAGGCCAAGACTAGTAAAGGAATCTCTCCATCAACATATCAATACAATCTATCTTTTTCGGTCTAGTGCCACCCTTAGGAGTAAGAGTAATGTAGATTTTTGACGGGTTTCTTCTAGTAGCGCGGCTGCATCGACTTTGATCTCATGCAAGCTCTAAGATCCGTCTCTACGGACGACTTCTTTGACGAATATAGTTGCATCGCCTCGACCTTCGGTTCACCTGCAAGCATCGTCATTACTAGGTGTTCTAGGTTTTAACTACCGAGCGCATCGTTGTGGTTTCATCTAGATTCATCTACCAGTTATCTTGCCTTGGCCTTGACCTTGATTAAGATCTATCGGCTAGCTTATCTTTTAGATTTGTTACATTGCTTTAATTGTCATATTATTAAGAGATTAACAAAGCATGCTTCAATAGCCGGTACTTTCTTATTCTTGGCCCCTCATATTGCTAGTCGTCGAATCCTTAACGTCAAAACACTACCTATGAGAGCCAATGCTTCAGTTGGATCTTATCCATATGTCTTAGTAATAGGATGATGTCACCGAGCCGATAGTTGAAGCATGCGAGGCACTGAGCCGATAGTTGAAGCATGTGAGGCCTTGCTGCCGCAAACTTGTCTGTTAAGTTAGTACCCCTCATTCGTGTTACCTTGTCTAAGTTCAATACACTTATCATGACATTAATTAGATCAGTTAGCTTAATCAGCTTGTAAGCGGTAGGCAAGAGGTTCTTATTGCTGTGTTCTAATCTTTTAGATTAATAGATTGATGTCAATGCCCTCTCATTTGTGTTATCTTGTCTAAATTCAATACATGTCGAGACATTGACTAGGTCTGCTAGTTTATCTGATGTGCGCATGGTGAGCAAGGGCTCCTTTATGGCTGCTATTATTAATTCTTGCATTGGCCATCAGCTGTCGGCTCATTGCACTTCAATACTATCATCCATCCGACAAACCGTCATACACCTTACTTGACCAAGTGTTGTATCGGCTCAGCATCGTGGTTCTATTAACTGGCCGATACAACGTCGTCGAGCACCTTATCAGTTGAATGGTCAAACTGACTGACACGCCCCGAACCTCAAGAAACTTAAGACCGGCACTGGAGTTAGGACCTGTACTGGAGTTAAGTAGATCTCCCAGGCCTTCGTGTGCTTTGCGCGAGGGATCACCAACAAACAAGTCTTCTTCTATCTCCTGATTCATTTCTTGAGGAAAATTTGCACTCTTGATCAAGAATTGCCCTCAAGCTACCCGCAGAAGGAAATAAATGAGAAGATGAATTGGGCTGTCATTCGTGCAGTGTGCTGGGCCTTACCTAAATTTTCAATGCTTCTCCATGGATGAGAGGCCCAAACCTGCCTTCATGGCGAATAATAATGGAATAAATCAGCCAATATTTTCATTTTATAGCTTCAAAGTCAAATACGGGTGTTTGAGTAGCAGGAATATTCCTCTAAAAACAAAGGAGTAGCAGGAGTATTGTGAACCATTTCGGTAATTTTATTATTATTATGAAATTGGGTCAAGTGAATACTAGAACGTACAAATTTAATTGTACAAGATCTATACAGTGCAGTTTCAATATAAGCTTCTTTCCTTGCAACATTTCAATATAAGCTGTGGAGGTCCAAGTAGGCCTAAATAATACACTAGTGTCGAGTCAATATAATTGTACCGTGTAGAAGGATAAAATATTCCATCAGAAGAAAAATGTTCCAATAGAGAAGAAAATTTGTTCTAGACAAAGAGAAAAAAAATCCATAAAACCTTTATGTTTTCCCAAGGACGTGCGGCAAAATAACTTCTATTCGCATACTCTTAACACTCCGGAACTCCTTAATAATCCATCAAAACACCAACCTACTAAAGTCCACAAAATATGCTTTGCTTTTTAGCAAGACTGCTGGAGGATTGCGAAATCACGCAGTACTCCCATGCATCTATCCACCAAACCTAAAACCTTTCTTTCGTCAGACTATATCTTGCATCATCGTTGGTGTGCTGCTTTGACTTCTGTTGTGGCACAGCCAGGCAGTTGGCGGTTGACTTTTGTAGGGAACGTTTGATTGGCCACGGCACTGCATGCAGCCGCAGTGTCAACGAACTTTCTTACACCAGAGGATAGATGTGGGATGTGCCAATCTCATATCTTGTTTATAGTTCCTTTTTTTTAAAAAGGAAAACTTTATAGGTCCTTGGAAGCAGAAGTTTATAAAAAGCTTCATATAACACACAATAAAATTAATGTGTGTGCAAAATAATGTCAATGATTTGATGAGTACATTTCGTGAAAATAAATTTTATTAATTAAATTACCTTCACATGGAAAAAGTTTGTCTTGCCTATTGGGTAGCTGCAAAAGGTGGACAGCGGATAAGAAAGCGTGGCTCTCATCTAATAGCCCAAGTAACAATCTGGCACAAGAGCATACTGTGTACAACCTGAACTCGTTGACAGTTCAGTTAGTGACTGAGAACCACGAGAGGCATTCCATGCCATGGCATTCTTGTGTTGCCTTTATTTAATTGGAAATGGATACCTGTTTTCTTTCTGGAAAAAAGTGCGAGACCCATGAAGAGGCCCACGGTGACCCCACAGAGCAGCTGAGCCACCCAATTCAATAATAATTCATCAGCAAGTCAGCTGCTAACTATTTTCTGATTTTCTTTATATATAGAGTAGCTGCTATAACAGTAACACAGTATTTGTTATTTTATAAAAGGATATGCTTAAAAGCAGTGACATGTCCTAACGTGTGCCGCTGGATCAGGTTGCTTTTGAAGAAGCAGCAAGTTCTCTGCTTTGGTTGCCAAGCAACGGTGGCCATTGCTTTTGCAACAACTCTTTTTATCAGTTCAATTAGTCAGAATTCGGTCACCTAAAAAGATAGAAAAACTTGTCCACTTGGTATTTTGGGAATCACCTGAAGAACTTGCAAAGGCATAAAAAACGGCTTTTGCGTCTCTTTCAACTATAAAGGCAAAGATGAATAAAATAAATAAAAAGACAGAAGGTCACACACAACCCTATCGGGGGTGCTCCCATGCGGGCTCCTTTTGGGCTCGACACAACTACAAGAGTGAGCTTCTGAAGTAGTCGAGAAGTTTAGGAGCTTATTTTCTGTACTACAATTTTTTTACGTAAAAGGGAGTACATACTTCCATTCCATCGGCCTTACTTGTGTCAGACCACAGAATGTTTTCTCCATGTAAAAGTTTAACGCTTACACACAGAAAAATGGTCATGTACAATTTCACCTGAAATTTAATCTTTACAGGAAATGCAACCACCCATATTGAGTTCAGAACTTGAATCTAATGGCCACAAGATTCCCACTAGGATCCTTCAACTGTGCGCTCGGTTCTCGCCTAGGCCATATCCATTAGGTTAATCACCGCAGATTGCAGCATAGTACTGCTAAGAAAGGACTAAGTCCTCCACTCTACCCCAGTTAGACATTTATGATATAAATAATGTACTGCAAAAGAAAAGAGTGCAGGATTAAAATGAGACACAACATTGCGCAAAACAACAAATGCACAACAAGAGATCCCTTGTGCAAGCAACCTAGCTTCACTGTGGGTAGTAGCCAAACGTGGATTTCCCACTTGCGTTCATTTAACATTGCCATTCGTGTTGCAGGGCGAAGGTACACTATAATTAATGCACCCTGAAATTTGCAAAACCAGTGATTATGTTTAAAATTTCACCATAATGCACCCTTCTAATTTGCTCTATCTTGGCGAAAATCAATGGTTATTAGATGATTTTTGGTGCGAGAAAAATAGATAGGCAAGATAAGTCGTGCATGTAGCAGTCCGCAATCCGGATTTCAATAAACAGCTGCGAAGAGGCAGCTAGAGAGAGAAACGGACAAAGATATGCGTTACAGAAGTAGGCTTTCTTGCGCCGCAACAAAAGGCCTTTTTTATACACGAGAACGAAAGGCTAGAAAAGAGGAAGATAAAAACTGAAAAAAAAAAGGAAAGAAAAGAACAAAAAAGGAGACTGAGAGCAACAACAACGACGGCGCCGCTCTGGTACTCGCGCCACCGTGGAAAGTCAGCCCCGTGCGGCGCTGGGGCGCCCACCATCACGAACGGAACGATCAGGATCGGAGCTAGCTCCTACCGCCGCCGGCGGACTCCTCGGCGACGGCGGCGAGCCTCTGGAGGTTGAGCCTGACGACGGTGTCGGTGAACATCCGGGTGTCCTCCTCGGTGTTGCCCTCGGGCACGTCCACGACGTAGGACTCGACGACGACGCAGTACGGCGGGCCGCCGGCGGGATGCTGGCGCTGGAACTCGGTGACGGAGGTGACGGAGCGGTAGTTGCGGAGGCGGTGGTCGCCGCCGACGACGCGGAAGCTGAGGATGTGGCGGTCGTCATCCAGCACCTCGAGGCGCTCGGTGCTGCTGGAGGCCGGGAGGCCCGACACCACGGTGACCTCGCGCACGCTACCGACGCTGGCGCCGTCGCCGGCGGCGAGCGCGCAGGTGCGCACGAAGTGCTTGTACCGCTGCGGGTTGCCGAAGCTGCGCACGATGGGCCACACGCAGCGCACCGGCGCCGACACGCGCTGCGCCACCAGCGACGTGCACGTCGCCGCCGCCGCCGCCGCGCCGGCGCCGGCGCGCGAGCGGCCAGGGAACGTGTGGTGCTCATGCACCGTGCCCTCCAGTGCCCGCGCCTCGGCCTCCGTCAGCGTCGCTCGCAGCGCACGCTCTACGTGCGCCTCCATGCTCGCGCAGTCGCGCTCTCTGTCTCGTGTGTACGTGTGTGTGTGTGTGTTCTTGTGTTGATAACCTTTGGGTTTGCGTTGGTTATATACGCAACCAGGGCGAGTGGTGAGTGCGGAACTGCGGAATAATCACGTCTCGCAAGGAAGCCGACGAGCATCACCTTTCTCCACGCCCCGAGCATCTGAACATTCGCAAATCATGTTTTTGATGGATAATAATATAGAGCCGCCAATTGTTTTTTTAAAAAGGAAAGCTAAAGATCATTGGAGTGATTGAGCTATCCCAGCACCTGAATTTTCAAACTTCCGATTCAAACCGTGATTCAAGCTGCGTTAGTCCAGTTTGTGCTTGGAGGTCGAGGTGTCTTGTATGGTGGGGGTTGAAAGGAATTGGTGCTCGTAGCCTAAAAGGGGAAGGTGAATTAGACAAACTTAAAAACTTAATTTATGACTTCCACTATAAAGCATCAAAATATAGACTAGATCATGCTATCTAGATGTGCCACTATGATTGATCTAGTGAAACTACCCACCCACAAAGAGTTTTGCAACTTAGAGTCAATCCTATCAAGATGCTACTCTAAAAAGTAAATGCAAAAGAGTGGGTTAGGAAGTATGCAAACTCGGCACGACGATTTATCACGTGGTATCAATAGCCAAATGACGCCCCTAGTCCACGTTGGAGCTCCACCAAGGATATGCTCTCGGTCACCAAGTCTCTCCTGGTTAAGATCTTGAGCTCACCATAAAGGCTCTCGTCAAGCCGGATGAGACGCTTGCCACAAAGGCAAGGTTCACCACTCCCTCTCTTCCTAATATCTTGATGCCATCTCCACTGCGGAGCTTCTCCATGAAGGAAGGGGTCTCCTTATTCCCCGCACATGGTCGTTGATGCCGCTCCACACCAAGCCGAAGGGTCGAAGACTTGCTGGTGAGCCACCAAGACCCCAACTCACTCTAGGCCTATCCTAGCACTAACACTCTCTAAGCTTGTGCTAAGCATTGGATTATCACTTTTGCACTTATGGTGGCATGGATATATTCTTGATGAGTCTTGGTCATCAATGGATATGTGGACACTCCGGCCACTCCAAATGGTCGACTATAGGGGGTATAAATAGCCCAAGGATCTCAAAGAGTTGTTGCTCCAATGGCTTGTAAAAACTGTGAGCATCGGATGATATGATGTTCACTTGGGGTAGGCATCGGATCATCCGATGCTCCCTGCAGACACATATAGTCGTTGGACCTCCTGCCCAAATTCATCTGATGCTTCATTTGCTGTCTTCTCTTTCATCTGAGACAAAAATTCATCTGATGCTTGATCCGACGCTTCATCCGATAGGTATTGAAACATCCTGTGCTGAAGAGGATTTCGCCCAAAACCTTCTAGTAGTTTCGCAAAGTAAATAGGTATAGTCCAACACCTCCATCTTCTAGCCATTGGATGTCTTCTCTGTGCATTACTCTGATGCTTGCTGCAACTCAAGTTGATTTCTCAGTTGTACCAATTGCTCCGATGGTTGCTCTGATGGACCATCAGATCGTCCGGTGCTTTATGTTTTTCTGAGTTGAATACCAGCACTTGGACATTTGACAAACCATTAATCTCAATGACTATGTTGCTACTCAATCACCAAAACCACAAACTATAGCCTAAGCCAAGTTTCTTACAACGGCCATGACGATGCTTCTTTGGCGAGTAATTCAAAATTAGTGAGATGCGTATACAACTATCTAGAGAGAGATGTGATTTTAATGATTAATGATAACGTAATTAAATAGGACTAACATTTCTGGTAATAATAAGAAAGGTTGTCTCATGTATGCAACAAGAGAAAAACCAACAAACGGAGGCGATGAATGAATTGGATTTAGCCTATAGATTTTGATGCGATAAAATGTGATGGGTTCCTATAATAGTCTTGTAAGCTCTTCACAAGATTTCTATTGTGCACAAAATCATCAAATCATATTCCAAAGTGAAAAAAAGCATGCCCAAAATACAAAGTGTTGAAAAATGTATAGATTGGATAAAATGTATAGATTGGATAACCTAATGAGAAGAAAAATGAACGCGTAGGATGATCCGTTGTTTGCAAAAATGAACATGTTGCAACGTTCACCAAAAGTTAAGTTGGACGCAAAATGACTTGGTTGGCATCGTATACACATAGGGAGCTTGGGCAACGGCATGTCACAGTTTTCATAAGGGAGTTACATAGAGATGATGCAAGACATGGGCTGGCAAGGTTACGCATGTAGGATATTTGATTTTCATAGAGGAATATTGTCAGACTTCTGTAGCATTCATAAAAAGAAAAATAAAGTTTCTAACGGCTAGTTCAAGCAATGCACACCCCAGATGTTCTAATGCATACAAAGTTATTCACGTTGAATTATATGGTGAGTAACAAAGTTATTCACGCTGAATGATATGGTGAATACGATAAAATGAGGACATAGTTTGAGATGTTAGAGCAATAAGGGTTTGTTTGCTTGGGAAGGTATTGAATTTGATGGCCTGAGGTTAAATGGTGCTGCCTGGGCGCTTGGTTGATGAGTTGCCTTGTGGGTAGCAACCGAACATGCTCTAAATACATTCACTCAGCCATTTGAAGGTGCTGAAGTATAGGAAGCTACAAACACTTGATAAGACGGCTACACCACAAAAATGCTAAAAGTGATTATCCAAATTAATTAGAACAATCTTAATGAGCAATTAGTGAGTCATTAGTGTTTTGTTTAGGCGTACAACCCATAAAAGAAGGTCCAAGTGAATAAACGAAATTCTCGGATCAAAATCAGACTCAAATCGAAACGATCCTAAATTTCCCATCTTCCATCCGGCTGGTGTGCATCCATACGCCGCTCACACGCACACGCGGATAGGGTGTATGCTCTGCTAGCTCCTTGGACGCCTCCGGGATCTGGACGCAGGCGCCCGCCGCGCGGCGGCTGCCCGGCCAGGGGGGTCCAATAGGGGAGTGACAACTGACAAGGGGTGCCGCGCTGATCTGTTCGTCGCCGCTGGCTGCCTGGTTGGAGACGATAAACTTTATCGGATAAAGATGTCACCGCGCCGCGCGAGGGCGGGCGCGCGTGGGTCTGCGCGTCGTCTCGCGATCGTGCTCATTAGCGTCGCGGTGTCGGCCCGCGGGGTCTAGGACAAGCGGGGCCAGCTCCGATCCGCGTCACCACCTGGTGTTCCTCTTCCCGGCGCGCCGCCGCCGGGTTTGGCGCCGACCGCTGCCGACTATCAGCTGACGCTGCACGGCCTTCACTGGGAGAGTGGGAGGGGCCCTGCTCTGGCGCCGTAGACGACAAGAGGCTGGTGAGTGGTGACATCTACACCGGAAACGTCCCTATTTCGCTAAGGTATCCATTCTTGGTTTGCACCATGTTCACAGCTGCTACGCAATCCAAATTTTCCCGCGGTTTGGTACTTTGTGTATGTCTAACAGGTGTTCTTTTCACTGAACAGAAGATGTAAAATCATTGCTAGGAAAATCGTAATGCCTGTTCATCCATTCTCGGTGCAAGTTTCATACGAAGATTTAGTTTTCATTTCATCAACTCAATGATGACATAGCAATTTTAGAAATCATGCAATGAAACCTTGCTTGAGTAGTAAATGGCTATGCTTTCAATATTTTTCTATGTAAATTGGATGTATTGGGTTCGGGTGTTGAAATAAAAAAGCTGTAATTAACAATTGAGTTGGATATACTTGGATCTAAAGAAGGGGAGAAGTATAAGATGGGCCTGACGGCCCAATGAATTTTCCCATGAACCAAAGCCTAGGCCCCTATATCCCCTTCTCTTCCTCTTCCCCGGAGTGCCGCCGTGTCCGGAAACGCGGGGTTGGAAAGGGCGGATTCGCCTCCCGCTTCCCGCCCTCTGCTCGTCGTGGCCGCGAGCGCGACTGCTCCGCGCCGCCCATCCCATCTCCGGACATCCAGCCCCAGTTGATATTCGGGGTCTCGAAGCTAATCGGTAATTAATCCCCACGTCTCGAATTTCCTTCACCATTTTTTTTCCCTGGGAAAAATTTGCGCCCGCGATGCCTCGGGTATGCAGTTCCCTATCAGCTGCGGATTGGTTCCATTTCGTGTTTTAGGCGTCGCGAGTTGCGATGCTGCTGCTGATTCGCCGTTGCGGCAATCACCGGTGATTTTTGGAATGGCAAGTCGCCAAGCGGGTTGCGCTGGCGGTTTGCTGGACCCGTTGGGGGAATAGCGGGAACTAGGGTTCAGCGATTCTGACATGTTTTGCTTGAATGAACTGAGGTGGTTGCTGGGCATAGCGACCAAGGTTTGTGAGCTCAAATTTTGCCCGCGCCAGCCACTGAACTGGATAAATCATGGACGTGTCACTTGGTCGGTTGATGGGGAGAAACTATGTGACAGTTGACATAGTACTGTCCTTGATTCGAAGGCTGACCTTGTCACTTGTCCCCGATCACTTTAATTTTGCCGACACTTGATTGATGAGGCAGAACAGCAGGGGAGCAGTTTCTTTCAGATAGATTACTGGAATTCCTGCGGGTCAGGGGTCTATAACTATATAAATTATTTGTTTTGGAGCCATGATTTCTACTACCTAACAATTAGGCTTCATCTCCTCTATTATTCATTTCCTGAAACAAATGTCACACACACTCCAGAGTTTATTAGAAGATATATACAAGTGCCTGAAATCATAACACTATACAAGTTCATTTCTAAAAACTACATCATGATTGCAGCATGGAAATATGTTGTTTACTTTCAATCTTAGTAATGGTTCTCTTTGGAGAGATTGTGCCAGAGAATGCAGGCCGACCAGCAATCACATGCCCATTTGGCTAACAGACAATTGTACTGGCAGCTGGTGGGCATCTTTTAATTAGTCATCTGCACATCTAACATAGGCAATTATGATTTCTTTTCCAATTAATTGCAAGAGGACACAGGGCTCCATTGGTCGGTCCCATTGCCCTTTTCAGCTCTGCCATTGTTGTCCTGATGCTGACGATTATTTGGCTTGTTGCCTGACATAATAATTGCAACATCAACTTTTTGCAAACCGTGGAGTTATGAACTGTAGTTTATTGGGAAAATCTGTGTGCTCTTATATGGCCTGTTTCCTGACATAATAATTGCAACATCAAATTTATGGCCTGCTTGTCTCTGTAACCCGTGTGCTTTTATAGGTTTTTGTTAAATTGGGGAACAAATTGGCAATGTGAATTATGTTTTTTTTTCAGCACCCAAGCAACCCCTTTTCTCTTCTAAGCGAGACAGTGGGTTGTTGTATTTCTCTCTATTAATACAAAGATACACATCTCTCCTAAGTATTCGAGAAAAAAATATGTTTTTTGAGATATACTTCGTGAGTACAGTTTCCACTGGATGCAATGTTGCTTTATTCTGAGATTTTTATTTCCCTATTAAATTAAATTTGAGATCTGTTATTTATTTTTTAATATTTATGAGCATATTGATTACAGAAACTAGAAATATACATCTAGCCCCAGCTGCTGAATTTACATGTAGTTTCTATGCCGTTTCCACAGAGAGTGGAAAGACAAATGTAGGCAATGAGAAGCAGGGTATTTCTGCAGTCTGCAATATTCTTCAAGAGAAACTACTGTCCAAAATTACCACTTCTAGCCACCAAATGAATCATCATCAAAGCTAGCATATTCTGTTTTTAAAGCTTGCAAATGGAAAATCATGGCAATAATTGAATGTTTTAAGGTACATTTCTTTGTGTGAGTTGAAGTCCTGCTTAAGATTATTTCTGTGATTCTGTCTATGCATGCATTGCACAAAGTCAGTTTCAATATCTGTCACTTGTGTGGAGTTAACTATTAAGCATTCCAAGGAAGTCTAGCTAGCCACATTCAAAAAACACTGATTAGACCAACAAGTAAATATTTCCACAATCTATTGATTTGGTAGCTTACGGTGTTCAAAATGTTACCTGAATACAAATAACAAACCTGCACAGCCTTTAAGTTAGGTATACCCCGTAAATTAAGAATGGGGCAACCATGGTGTGAGTAAATATTTTGTCTGACACAATTACTTGTGCCCACTAGTATCATTTTAAATTCTTAGTTTCCTTAATCTTGGAGCATGATTTTGTGTAATTTCAATTTATTTGGAACCAGTATCACTTTTATTCATAAAGTGGAGGTTTAATTTTTCTCAGCAGTGCCCTTACTCATTTGAGAAACAGTTTCCCACTCTATACTCTACAGCCATCATTTTAAGTTTATCAATAATTCAATACTGAGTACACAAACTTTCAAAAGAAAATACTGAGTACACAAGAGACATGACAACAATTTTCGTTTCATATTTTCGACACAGATTCTGCCGGTTCACAACTTTGTACTTCCCTTTTCTTCTTATTCAAAACGACATACCTGAAGAATGCCACTCATCATGCTAGAAGTAGATCCTTCATTTCATTTTGCAATGAATACCATAGGCTATAGCTATATTTAATTGTTTACTGAGAGTAGTTCAATCAACCAGCTGGAGTTTGCTCCTCCATTAACCCTAACTCCGAAAATTGCTCCCACTGCCAAAAACTGAATTGCTGTTGATTTTTTTATTTCCAGTAACTCCACCAATAAAATAATGAAGAGGATATGTCCTGACAGTATCTTGATTGGAATGATGATATCTTCTATTTGTCTTGTTACAGATTCGATTTGAGAACCCTGGAACCAATCTTTCAGTATCTTGATTGGATCGATGATATCTTTTATCATGTCCTAACACACTGGTAGGTTCATGTTGAATTCCGCTTGGTATTAGCCCAATACTCAGCCACAAGTTTAGCAAAGGCTGATTGCTTGTCTTCCAACAGTTTGGCTGGTGTTTCATATTCCAGAAGCTTCCCTGCAAAATTGGAAAATCATCGTGTGTCGTCCATATAGAATAAGCTTTGCAGTGTACTTATAATTATATCATATGGGACATTGATAGTTTACTATCTGCTGGTTGTATGAAGAATGAATAGAATCTTTCTGCAGATGCTACATGATTGAAATGTCTTCTATAACATACCGTAGGACAGTACCAGGACCCTGTCACTGTCTGTCACAGTTGGAACCCTGTGAGCTATGGTTATCACCGTGCAACTTGAGAATTGCTGCCTGATTACTTTCTGCAGGATCGCATCTGTTGCAGAGTCGATGGATGCTGTCGCCTCATCTAGGACTAGAATTTTGTTCCTGCGGAGGAGAACTCTTCCAAGGCAGAAGAGTTGACGCTGTCCAGCGCTCCAGTTATCGCCATCATCACTCACTGCCATAATTATAGCCCGCAAAGAACAAATGGAATGAGTTCAGTGTTTCTTGAATCAGTTACATATTTCTTTCTGAGGGTAACTTCTAAATTCACATACCTGCTGTATCAAGAAGAGCAGGGGTGCTGCTAATTGCTGTCTTCAGTTGACACTTCTCCAAGGCCTGAAATGTTCATCATAAGTAGTCCATACACATGAAGCTGTTATTGTTCATACAGGCATGTAGCAACATAGTTATGGTTAGCATGATCAAAACTGTGAAAAATGATATGATTCTAATGTGTATCTGCGTATGGCAACAAAAGGTTAATTTAACATAGTTTTATTAGGAACTGTATCGTGCAGGAATTTCATAATTTTATTAGGAACTGTATTAAGCAGGAATTTGTATTGTCATTCGTAAACTCAATATAATCTTTCAGGCATGACAATTTTTACTTACCTCCCATATCTCTTGGTCGGAATGCAGGCCAAGGGGATCCAAATTGTTGCGCACAGTTCCCCTGAAAAGTGTTGGTTCTTGAGGGATAATACTCAATTTAGTTCTCAGATCCTTTAGGCCTATGGAGCAGATATCCAACTTGTCAATGAGTATCCTTCCACCTGCTGGATCAACAAGCCGGAATAACGAGCTGATAAGTGTTGATTTCCCACTTCCTGTCCTCCCTACAACCCCAATCTTGTTCCCCGCAGCAAAGGTACAAGTGATTCCTTTGAGAACAAGCGGTGCATTTGGACGGTATCTTATCTGCTCATGAAGTATTAGTCAGCGAGTCAATTTCTTAGAAAGCTTCAACGATTGTGGAAAAGAAAGATCCTATTATTCACCTTCAAATCTTGCAGGTCTATCCTTCCCTCCTGTGGCCATGAAGCGGGGGGTCTATTTTCTGGGATAATAGCAGGTGGCTCTGCTGGGAGTTGCATATACTGCTTGATTCGCTCAACTGAGATGATGTAGTTTTCCAAGTACGAATAGTACCTTGTCAAGAAAACCTGTGCTGCAGTCAGCGTCAAAGCATAGGAGAGGCAAAGTCCCGCAAAACCTGAAAGAAGTTCATATTGAGTATATTTTATCAACCTAAAGATCCTTTTAGAAGGAAGATTTAATTGTAATGGTTATGTAGCTACCTGGTGAAATTACTCCTGGAGGAACCAAAACAAGGAACAATGCTGCTGTAATTATTGTCAAGGACTGCAGTGCCTCCACTCTTATTAGCACCCACTCTTGCGCAGCAACAGTATGAAAGAACAGTGTCGCATCAGTGTCAATGAGCTGCATGTTGCTGTGGATAAACCTCTCTGTAGCTGCAAATGCCCTGATGGTCACCACACCAAGAATTGACTCCGATGCATAGTTCATGACAGGTGCCTTTGTCGTTCCATTGATTCTTACTAGCTCTCTAGCTGAGGATATGTAGTACCTCTTCATATTTCAAAACCACGTGTTAGCTCAAAAACACTCAGCATATATTTATTTTAACTAACTAGAGTGATTTCTTGCAGCATTGTTCACTGACCTGAACATATACCATTGCGATTGTAACTGGGATCGCTACAACCAAGACTTGCCAAGTTACAGTACCCATGACCAGTACCGTTGTGACAACCTCGATCCCGCCAGTAACAACAAAGGCCATGGAGTAAGGTATGTCGAAATCCAGAATGCTTAAATCTGAAGATGCCTGCACAGAACAGCACTTGTATTTGAAGTTCTCTTTTCTGAAAACTTAGCGCAGCATTTATGATCTTGTTTGTACAAAACATGGTTAAATAAAATAAAATCCCTACCCTTGTTAAAATTCTTCCCACTGGTGTCGAGTCAAAAAATGACATGGGAGCCTTAAATACAGAATCCATTAGCCCGCTGAAGAATGCTTTGGAGGCCTTGAGCCCCAGAATAGCTGCGAAAAGACTTCTAAAGTATGCAAAGAAGCAGCTGAAGATAGAAAGGCCAGAATAGGCCCCAACTAGGAGTGCAGCACTGATGTTATCCATCTGAACAGCCACTGCCAACCAATATGTGGATGCGATCTGAAAGCATGTGAAGAGCACCTGAGAAGTAAACATGCCAGAGAATTGGAAAGCGCCCTTGGATATATTTATGTAGTCTTTGTATGGCTTCCATCCCAGATCCCCGATCCCCTTCTCCTCCTCTTCTGTAAGCTGGATTGCTGCTGAAGTACCTTTTGCAGCAACTTCGATGTCACTAGCCTGCCTTGTAGTCTGCAGTGCACTTGGCACTATGTTTTCATCAGGCACCAGTTGCCCTTGAACTTGGTTCTGTTGGCTGGCACTAGTATCCAATTGTGTGATTGAAGACTGGTGAGCAGAAACCAGCTTCTCAAATGCCGTCCCGGATTCCAGTAGTTCTGAATATTTCCCTTGTTGACTAACTTGACCGCCTTCCATTACCTGTCAAATAATGACAGTTTGACACAAGATTCTTTGATATAAAGAGTCATGAACAATTATTTTCAGAATATCAACTTACCAGAATTCTACTAGTTTCAGTAAGAAATTCAACTTGGTGGGTCACAAGAACAACAGTCTTCTCAGCAAGTGCTGTCATCACACAGTCCTGCATGAACATTGCCTTAGAACTGTGTGAAGTAGAAAGCATCTCATTTCATGGATGCATATCTAGGTGGATATCTGCAACTTACATAGAAAAGAACTGCAGCGGTGTGCGCATCAACTGCACTGAAAGGGTCATCCAGCAGATAAACATCTGCATCATTGTAGACGGCTCTTGCCAGCTGAATCCTTTGCTTCTGACCTCCACTCATGTTCAGTCCTCTCTGACCAATCTCTGTGAGGTCTCCGTGGTCGAAATTTTCGATATCCTTGTCCAGGGCACAAGATTTGATTGCCTTCTCATACAGTTCCTTGTTGAAAGGCTTCCCAAAGAGTATATTATCGCGAACAGTCCCGCTCTGTATCCAGGAGTTCTGTGAAACATATGCCACTGAGCCGAATACCTCAACCTGCAAAATACAGTTTAGTCATATTCTTAGCTATAACATGATTGAAATATTTTTTTCCTGCATTGAAGAGTTTCATTTCTCTGTCACTTACTAGTCCTGATATTCTAGGTATCTCCCCAAGTAATGCATACAGCAGTGAAGATTTTCCTGAGCCAACTGGGCCGCAGACAGCCACCTTCTCTCCTCTGCTAACGCTAAGGTTAATATTCCTCAGTGACAGATCGGCTCTGTTTGCCGTCCAGCTGAAATTCCCGTCTTGGACTAGAACTCTGATAGCAGAGTTAACTGAAGGTACCCTCCTCACATCCTCCTCTCTGATATCTTCTTCGAGAAGAAACCTCTCGATACGGTCTAACGACACCTTGTACTGGATCATCATTGTGAGGATCTCAGGAAGAAACCTCACTGGCTCAGACATTACCCTCAGGGTGGCCAAGACCGTGAAGAGGGTGCTGGCGTTTAGGGGTGCGCTCCCCATAATTGCTGTTGCGGTGTACATCACCGCAGAGACGACTGTCGGGGACATCCAGTACATGACCGCACCATAGGCCTTCTTCATCTGGGTTTCCCTCAGCCATTTGAACTCACCGTCCCTGAATGACTCGATCATGTTCCGGAACCTCTCCTCCCATGACTGCAGCTTGATGATCTTCATGCTGTTCAGTATTTCGGACGTCGATCTGAGCCTCTCGTCCTGTGCGACCATGAACTTGGCCTGGTACCCTTGCAAGATCTTCGCAAACGGCACGTTGAGAAAGCCAAAGATGACTAGGGGGACCAGACCCGGAAGAGCCCCAAGCTTCAGCGCCCAGAAGAGCGTGGCCACTGCAAAGACCAGCTGAAGTGGAAAGCTCCACCCCATGTGCAGCCAGCTGATGGCGTCGCCGAGCCGGTACGCGTCCACCGCAATGTAGTTGACGATCTCGCCGGTGGAGTGGTTCTTCCTCCCCTGACTGGACAGCCTGAGCTGCTTCTGGAAGATGGCCGCCATCAACGCGGACCGGATGCGCATTCCAGTCCTCCTGGAGTCGAAGAACCAGTGCCGCTGCGACAGTGACTCGACGAGCTTTATGAGCAGCAGGCAGCAGACGAGAACCAGGCCGATCCCGAGGTCTCTCTCCTCCTGGTTGCTGTACCACACGAACGCGAAGAGCAGCAGGGGGGCAACTGCTATCGACAGCATCCTCAAGAAGGCATAGAAGCCGGTGAGCAGGATCTCGCCGAGGAAGCACTTGCCCAAGACGAGGGCGAGGCTGTTGCTGCCCACGCTCCGGCGGCTCCTGGCCTTGTCGTTGACGTGGCGGCTCCAGGCCTCGGCGAACTTCTGCGAGGCGTGCTCTGCTGTGTCATCGCCGGCGATGAGCGGGATGTCGTCGAGGTCCAGCGCCTTGGAGCGGCCGAGGCGGAGCAGAGGGTTCAGCCACGAGAAGGCAAGCTGGCGGAACAGGCCGGCACGGTACAGCTCCGAGGTGGGCACGGCCTTGCCATCCTTGCCTATGAGCGGCTCCGACAAGCTGCCGTTGCCATCATCGGAGGCGTCACGGCACTGCCCGTGGCTCCGGCGCAGCACCGAGCCGAGCGCGCAGAGCAGCAAGAGAAGGTTCACAGGCCACGCGATCACCTCCATGGCGTCGAGCGCGCCGCCGCTGATGAGCATCTCCGCATTGTATGCAGTGACGAGCAGCGAGAAGAGCACCCACCAGAGCACGGCCACAGCCCTCGACGGCCTGTCGGGCTGGACGTGCAGCGACGCCGCCAGCGCGACCCAGACCAAGCTCCTGACGAGGTAAGGAGCCGCCGCCGCGACGTCGTCCGAGGCTTCCCGGAAGCCGGTGGCACTGTAGCCCACGGCAGCCAAGACGCAGCACGCAGAGACGACGGCCAGCCACCACCGCCACCAGCGAGCACCGCCGCTCCTCCGGCTGGCGGCGCTGGCCCACCGCCGCCGGACGCAGGCGGCGACCAGCGCGGAGGCGTACGCGACGAGGAGCGCCGCATTGACGCAGTCTATGAGGGTCCTCTGCACGCACGGCGACGCGACGGTGAGCCGCCCGCAAGCCCACGAGCCTGCTGCCACCACCATGCGCGCAAGCATAGCACGCAAGCAGACGATCAGCTCGTCAGACCATTGACCCCAACCAACAATAAACAAAACGGCACAAGAAGGCGACAAGAAGCAGGAAGGGTGTACTCGAACAATCGAAACAAAAAGGTTCTCGCCTCCTAGTTCTTACCAAGAACGGCCATGGCCGGATCTACTTTACCGGCCATTGTCGCCGCTCACATGCAGAGAGAGGCCGATCGGGGGCGTCGACTATATATTCTTGGCCGGACGGGGAGGAGATCGAGGGGCCGAGGGCCGATCGAGAGCCACTGGCTGCTCAGGTCTCTCGGTTCGTTCTCACCTATGCTTTCACCCGCTGTTGCCTTGCGGGCAGTATTATGCATGGAGAATTGGAGCGGATGGCCGTAGCTGCCTCGTCATCGTGCGGCACCCGGCGGAGATGCTCTGCAAAACTCGGACTTGTCAGCCGTCACTCTCAGAACCAGATTTCTTTCCGTGGGGATCTGGCGTATGGCATGACGTGGCGCTGGACTTGGAGCTGGCCGCCTGCCGAGTGACTCATCATGATTCAGAGCGAGCCGTGCGTCTTTCTGCAGCTGAAAGAAGGCCCGTCGTGTTGTGTTCTTACGGTCGTCGTGCACGTTCGGTGGCATGGCGGCGACCCACGTTCTCGTTCTCTACGTAGGATCTCTGCCATCAGGGTTTGTCCGGGCATGTAGACGGCAGTTCCCTCCCTTTTTTCCCCATATCCTCGCGTTCTAAACTGATGAGACGACTCCGTCGTCGGTGCATCTAACATTTTCTACCCTCCTCGATCCAGAGAAAAAAAATGCATCCTTGCATGAGACAATATGATTGCATAGGATGGTGTCGGAATTTAATGCTGCGGCCTGATGCGTCGTACTCGCGTACCATCCGTGGGACACCGAGGTTCCTGCTGGGGTCCGTGCCAAGCAGCATACGTCGAGCGCTACACGCTTTTCTTCAACGACGACGCGGCGTCGAACGGCCGTAGATAGAGGTGACGGGTGGTGGCGCCGGCAATGCCATGCAGGTGCGGCCACTGCCCTGCCGCGTATTCGCTTGCCTAGCCGGCTAGCTAGCCCTGCTGCTCCAACAGTGCCGCGGCACAACACTGGCACCAGCTGCGAGAGGGCGATGCCGACAAGATGTGCCACAGCCAGGTTTTCGAGGGAGGGACGCTGGTCGCTGGGGCGCGGAGCAGGCGAGATGGCAGGCCGGCGCGTGGTGTTCCCATCCGGAGGACAGTGCAATAGTAGGAGTACTTGTCAAAGTTCCTCGTGGATCTTGCGCTGAATATACAAATGGCTTTAATCGCCAGGAACGTTGTGGTCAAGCTTAAGCTACGAGTTCTTTCCAACTAATATTTTGTTTTTACTTGTGTGTAGGGTGCTCACACTTGTTTGTAGCTTTGCTAGTTGGTCTTTAACATGCTGCTTACTCTTGATTGCTAGCCGGCCGTCTATCGTGTACCTTGGTACGGACTGGCAGTGGTACTACCTAGCTACATGTGACGAAACCACACAGGGACTTAAGTTAACGCGGGCCAACTAATGAAGCCCCGAAGAGAAATGAAGACTATAATAGTGTTTGAAAAGGATTAATATAAAAACATCCGACGGTCAAGATTAATTGTATAGTATTGAAACCTTCACTTGTAGTATAGGTAGTATATATACATGAGTAGTATAGGTAATATAAGGGTATCACGGTGAAAGAATATAAATGGCATCACTATAATTTTATTTTTTTAACACTAGCATAAAGTTTAAAAGACCATTCCATTTGAAATATCATTTTACAATGTAATAATTACAAAATTATCCATAATAATGAACAATTAGATCTTATATATACTGTATACCACTAAGTAGTAGTATTGTGTACCGTAAAAGGCGAACTGAGCGTAGCTCAGCTGGTAAGTTCCTTGTGGTGGAACCTGCCTATCAGGGTTCGAGTCCTTGACTCGGCACTGGTGCTCGCATTTTCTTGGATTGGTACTATTCTTTCAGTGGTAAGCGAATTGCCCGTTGATAGCTAGACGCCAGTGGTGACTTCGTTAATCTTGAAGATTTGCCAACTCAGTCTTTCGGAGGTGCTCATGGGGGTAGGGTTGCGTGCGTGTGTTCGTAGGGGCGAGTGTGCGTATGTGGATGTGAGCGTTTGCGTCTGTATGTGTGATTCGAAAAAAAATTGTGCCGTAGAAGAGCTCTTAAATGGGTTACAAATCAAATGCTGATATGTTCAGCGGATACAAATATAATGTAAATACACGGTCTGAATGCGTTCAGCCGATATTGATCCCGCCGGAGATGTGTTTTGTCAACAGCTTGTGGTTCATATGTTCACCAAAACTAATCACTCGCGGTATTGGGTTGGGGGCACGTTTATTTGTATTTTATACTCCTGCACTTTTTTAATGAAATATGTGGATTGCATTTATCGAAAGACAGCGACGGATAGTAGCCCTTGCCCTGCCTGCCTAGTAGTTGGCTTTGACCATCGCTTCAGATTGGATCAACGTGCAAATGAGTAGTTAGGATCTCGGATCAGGCCCAAACAATGTATAAAACCTGTCAACCTTGAGTTCCAATTGAAGCTGCGATGGATGTTCCTGTCATTCCAAAAGTTAAAATAAAGATATAATTGTCACCCTAAAATTTTTTGATTTCAGGATGTAATAGAAAGAATAATTAAATAATAATTTTCTTATAATTTTAAAAATTTTCCAACATTTATTTTCTTGACAGGAAATTTAGTATAGGAAAATAATTGGTTGTTTTTCTCAAATTAAAGAGGTTGTTTTGTGTGTGTTGTATTCATGCCAATGCATCTTGGTGTTACTTGAGTGCCAAAGGTTTTAATATACGTTTAGACGATGTCCAATCCCTTCTGAGAATTTTCCAACTTTTTCTAGGAGTTGCTCTCATTTTTCTAGAGCTAAAGCTATTTATTAGAAGGCTCTAGTTCCTTTTTCATGGGTTCCAAGTATTTTATTTGGATTCCTCTTATCCCAATCTATCTCTAGGATTTTTTCCCTAGATTTTTTGAGATTTTTAGAGTATTTTTTGTGGTTTAAATGAATTATCTAGAATTTTTTTGGATTTTTCTTTCACGAGAAATCATTTCTAAAAAGAAAATAAACCTATCCTATCCTACTGGGCCGAGCCTTGGGCCCAACCCGCTCCAGCCCACCAAAGCCCATCGGGCGCTATCCTGCCTTGGTCGGCCATGGCTGCCGCCGCTCTCTCGGCGTGCGCACCACGCTAGGGCGCCTGTCCGCGCCCTATAAAAGCTGCCGCCCGAGCCCTACACCCTCACCCCTGCACAGTGCCGCCGCCGGTCCTTGGTCGATTCCACCGCGTCCATCGGACCTTGGAGCAATTCATGACAACCAGGAGGATCGCTGCGCCAAGCCGAAGCCCTGATGCTAGTCCTCGACGCCCCTTCATCACCGGAGCTTCGCCACCGCGTGGAGTCGAGCCGGCCGCCATCATCGCCATCCGCCTTCAATTTCGCCTACCTCCGTCTCTTCCTTCCATCTCTTCCCGCCGCCGATGAGCACACCTCCGTGACCCTCTCGACCTCCTTCTTCCGATGCGCCACCCACCGGAACCCCAGATCCCCGGACCGCCGGTGATTTGAACGCCCAGAACCAACGGCCGCCATGGCCAAAAGCTCCCTGAAGCTTTTACATCCACACCCCTGAAGAAACGTGTAACTTTTCAAAAGAACTTTGTTTCTTGAAAAGATTACAAATCAATCCCTGAATAGATTAGATGCCTGCAACCTAGTCCAAATCAAGCCCTTTTGTAGATCTAACCCCGAACTTGGAGCTATTCACAAGCCTTGTTTCATGTGTCTTGTCAATTTTGTCTGCTAGCCTTTTTAGTCTACGATTAATCATGAATAGACCCTTAGAATCTTTAGATGGCAATAGATCTCGTGTTTTGTATCCGTTTAAGCTCGTTCTTGCTGCGTTAGTTTCATCTCAACATAAATTACACGCTAGTCATGATGTTTACCTTAATGTGTGTTTTAAGAATTTATTCTAAAACTAATTTGATTAATGCTTAGTTGAATGCCTTTTCTTAATAAAACTTAATTAGGGTATACATATCGGTTTTCATAGTTAATATTAATTTGACTAATCCTTTTTAACTGAGTTTTCTAAATAAAATCTAATTAGAGTTGCACCTCGCTTTCATAATTAAAGGTTAATTTGATTGATGCTTGTTAAACATGTCTTGTTTAACTAAAAGCTATTTAGTGTTATACACTACTTTTCATAATAAATGTTAATTTGATTAATGCTTACTCGCAAATGCTTTTCTAATTAAAAGCTAATTAGGTTTATACATCAATTTTCTTTAAGCAAGTGTTAATATGATTAATATCAATGCGAATGATTTTCTAACTTTAACTTGTCTAGTTTTATGCGACATATAAAGATACCAATTAGATGCTGTTGCACATAGTTTATTTTTCCAAAAGTTAAATATTTAAATGGCATAATTTATTCATGAATATTTATTTATATAAATAAAAGTTGACTAGGTTTTATATCGTGTTTTCATATACAAATATAATTTGAACTTAGAGTATTTTTTAAAAGTATCTTTTACATGTGTTTTCTCAATAAAAATGAATGCAGCGTATAGCTGTTGTATTTTCTTTACAACCAAAGTTTTCTCGATAGATGTATGTTTTCAATGATACCATCATTCTTAGTGTTTCATGCGCCTTCGTGATCTTAGAATTGAGCCCTATCCTTTAGTACGTTCTTTTAAAACTTTTCTTTGATTGGTGTATTGTTCTTAGTTGTACTTGTTTGTTTGCTTTGTATGCTTGTGCCCGATGATTGCTTTGAGTAGAAGTATTGCTGTTCAAAAGCTTTGAAGATTAAGAGTTTAAATAGAGTAAGAGCTGGAGAGCAGTAAGAGTAACTTTTCTTTGGAGAAAGGCAAGTGTCCCTAGCCGTCCTTCTATCTATGCTTATTTTACAAGAATACCATGTATTAATTGGAACATGGAGCGACCACCCAAGAAAATAGTGCAACTACGAGAACTACATGGCTCTGATCTTGGCTAATTAATTAGAGACTCCAGTTTGGGGTAATCTTACCGAAAGGGCAAGAGGGGGGGCTGAGTTGTTGTATAGCCCAGTCCTCTTAGGAAGTGGGCTTTGCTAAGATACTATGCCCATTAGGGAGATTTATGCACTCCAGACACCGAAACCTTAGCGGGTTACCACTTATTAGGAAATCTTTCTACAAGCCTCGTAGCGTCCTTATGCAGTCGCACCTCGGTAGTGTGATAAGTGCCTACTTTTGCACAGCATGGTTGGGTCCAAAGTTCTTCTAAACTTTTACACGACTTGTGGTGAAAGTGTACAACCTCTGTAGAGTGTAAAACTGATATATCAGTCGTGCTCACGGTCAAGAGCGACTTGGACCCTCACATGATTAATAAACTTGAAGATGGACTTAAATCATTATTCTGGTTATTTCTTGTGACCTTACTGAGTACCGACCATAAGTGTACTCACCCTTGCTTACTGCTGCTCAGAAGAGGAAGGTGTGTGAAGTTTTCTAAAGATGATGCTGAGTTCTAGGGGTACGCGACCCATAGTCGATTGCCTGTGAAGTTTGGAGCCTTCGTTTCTAGGATTAAGTTGTATATCTCCGATAGACTCGTAAGTCATTATTTATATTCCTTTTCATGATATTGTTACTGTTATTCACTGATGATGTCACTATATGTATGAAACTTGATCCTAGCATACATATAGGTAGCACTCAGTTTTGTTTTAACGGGTGTGACAATAATGAGGTTTCCAAATCTTCGAGATTGGAGCCATTCAATATGTAGGGTTCACCTTCCATTGAATATAGTGATATATGGAATGAATGTGTTTCTTGAATACAGTGATGTTACACTTGCCTCGGAATGCTGAGGAACGTGGCGTGATCCATGGGGGAACGCCTCATCATCCGAGTAAGGTCCTGTTTAGATCCACCCAACTAAAATTTAGCTAGCTAAACTTTAGAAACTTTAGAAATCCACTAGCTAAATGATAGTTGAAGAGATATCTGTCTAACTTACCCCTCCCTCCCACTTTAGAAACTTTTCCCGAGGAATGTGGAGGGGCAATCTTGTCTTTTATCAGTTTAGCTAAGTTTAGCTAGGTTCAACCAGCTAAAAGAATCTTTAGCCAGCTAAACTTTGGCCAGGTCCTGTTTGGATCCATAGCAGTTAAATTTACATGGTGGATCCAAATAGGGCCTAAATGAAGTGGTTGAAAAAAAAAAGAACTGCACTCTAAGAAAGTTGGTTAATGCCATACGGGAAATTGTGGGACTTTCTATAAAATGACAGGGTGGGTATATATTGACTGCATGCCATGTTCTAACGAAGGTTCACACGAAGAATAAAGAGAAAAAAAAAACCTAGTTCGAGGAATGGAAAAAGAAAATGCCATGTTCATGGAAGTCTTGCAAGCAAATCATCTAACAAGATAAAAAAATTATTGGACACTGCCACTGTAGAAATCAAATGGTTTTGTGAGCTCTTGATGGATTTAGTGGCTAAAAAAAATACTAGTTATCTTAATGGTTGAGGCAATCAAACTATAATTGTCATGGTGGACAGTAATAGAGATAACATAAAGTCATCAAGATATGTGAATAGTAATAGAGATAACATGAAGTCATCAAGACATGTGAATAGTTAGTTAATAAAGTGTGTTAGAAAAATGAAAAACCAAGAGTAAGCTTAAGGCAAGTTCAAACATCTAAGAACTTGGCAAATCTGTTACACCTCAATAATTCAATATTGGGTTGTGAGTAGAAAATACAAAGGGCGTGATCGGATAGCTGTAACTGTCGTAGGGTGCAGCTTGTGGGTGTTTGATCTCCTGCACAACGGTCTGGGCCTGTCTCTGGGCCCGTTTGGTTCCCTTTGCTTATTTTTAAGCAAGTGTCACATCAATGTTTAGATACTAATTAGGAGTATTAAACGTAGACTATTTACAAAACTCATTACATAAGTGGAGGCTAAACAGCGAGACGAATCTATTAAGCCTAATTAATCCATCATTAGCAAATGTTTACTGTAGCAACACATTGTCAAATCATGGGCTAATTAGGCTTAATAGATTCGTCTCGCCGTTTAGCCTCCACTTATGTAATCGGTTTTGTAAATAGTCTACGTTTAATACTTCTAATTAGTATCTAAACATTCGATGTGACGGGTGCTTAAATTTAAGCAAGTGAACCAAACCAGGCCTCTATGGATGCGAAAGTTGCCTCAGAGCTGGCTCCGCAGAAACGAAATTTTGATCCGTCTCGATATGAGCGTGCATGCGGCAGACGTCCCAACGATTGTTTTAGCAGCAGCGGTAAAATTCATGCAACCAAATAGCGTCCCTGCCGCACCTGGCTCAACGCGGCCAGCAAACCAATCAAGCGCGTGCTGCACGTACCAGACCTGGCTCTAGCTGGCCTGGCGCTGGCCTGGCTCTGATGTTTAGCCAGGCCCAAGGCGTCCGACGAACCAATCACGCCTAAAATTATCAACCTTTAAATAACTTGTTATCAATTTAGATAGGTAAAATAATTTTCTAAAATTTTAAATCAACAAGCTCATGTGGGATGTTGCATTTGTATGTTTCTTTGCATGGTGTTTATGTTTGGAAAATGAATTTCCAAATACGAATAAGTTTGAGTAGTGTTTTCTGTATTTCAAACAATTTTTTTTTTCTCTCACTTCCATGTGGACCCAACATGTCATACGTAACCTCAAGTATTCTTCGACCTTCAACCACCGCTTAATTCCTTAACTTGAGCACGAGTTGGCCATGGTGGTTCCCCTCTATCCACCTCACTCAAGGAGTACCCATCTAGTGGCCCCTCGCCTCCTCTTCCACTCATGCCACCATTAATTTCCACCCGAGCTCCACCATAGCCTCCCATTCTGGCCTCTCCCCTCCCTCTATGTCCCTATAAAAGGGAAGGTTTGAACTACTCTCCATACCGCACCTCTCATCTCCTCCTCACTCGCCCCAGCGCCACAGTGCTACTTCAAGCCATCACCCCTTCAAACTCTGCATGCGCCAATATACTCGTCTGATCCTCCTTTGCGTTCAAGAAGTCCATTAGTTTGTATGTTCCCTCGTGTGGTGCTCGGTGCAACAAAAAGCGATCAGCACGTGTTTTCCAGGAGCATGAGTTCAACATTGTTGATCAATCCCAATCTTGTGGCAAATGTCCTTGACCATATTCAGCACTCTACTATTTTATTTTATTATATTAGCTTTATCATTAGTTGCATACTAAGTCAAATCCCAATACTATGTTAGCATTTACTATAATTTCTAATATATTCCTTGGAGCCCGAGTCGTGTTAACCCTAAAAGTCCTACTACCTTAGTCTCAGCCCTCATGTCATATTTTCCCGCAAAATTGTGGAGTGTTGCACTCGCCTCTCCTTTGTTTCCCTGCTATATATCCCTTCAGACCCCAAGATGGGGGTTCATTGAATATGTCAGCTTTAACCTAGATACTCTGTTCCATTCTAGTAGGCTGGTGTACCCCCGGTCAGCTGCATGTCGAGACGGAGGCTCATTCCGCTGAAGACCATAATATATCTATATTTTTTTTTCTTTCAGACCCACAGGTCATGAAGTTTATCGATTATGACATGGCATTGGCATGATTCATTATTGTAATTATCACATGTATGATTAAACTGATCTTGGCATACATGTGATGTGCATTCGGTTTTGTTTCAAAAATCGGGTGTGACAAGATCTTTTCTTGAAAGGTCTATCACATAATGTGATAGATGAGCTGAGGCATAAATAGAGATGGGCTTGAGACTCATGTGAGTTATATTGCCAAAGTGGTAACCCATATTATGTGGTTGGAGATCCGACGAAGTAGGATGTCAAAACAAGCTATTGTCGACTGGGAAACGAGAGCGCCTTTGCAAAGTCCCACTCTGTTGGAAATAGAATTCTCTCCTATTATCTGCCAGAGAGGTTGGGTTTTGTACCTTCATGTATTCCAAGTGGCTTATGCAAGTAGAGATGTTCTATGAGCCTCTTTAAGTAACACACATGAATGCTACTAGTCACAATTTATAAGACGTGTAGGAAGCTCATAGAAGGTTAAGAGTATGGCTTATATGCTCCGACCTGAGAGGATGCTATTAGCATCGTGTCGTAGTATCAATTAAGGGCTTGCACGAAGGTTTTTCACACAAAACTAGAGAAGTAGCTTCAGCACTGGTGAATCTTCAACCCACTAGTTCTCATATAGATTTAAGTGGGTTTGCCCATTTATATTTAATTAAATCAATAAATCTTGGTCTAAAAAATTAAATCAATAAATCTCAAGGCCAATGCCTAATCCTAGGGGTTTATATGTGCATTAATCCTGTATGGAAAGTTGAGAAGAATTCTAACGTGGAACATGCGTACACCAACTGTGATGTATGAAAAGACTATAGGGATGCCACTCGTGTGCGCTCTCCTTGCTGGGCTGTTGTCATGACCCTGCACGATGTGCAGGGGTTGGATCAATCCACGTGGTGCGGCTTCTCTTCGTCAAAGGTTGCACACATGAATCCTTTGCCTCTGCATAAATTGCTCCATTTCCTTTGGCTGTAGCTTCACTCGCTGTGTCTCTGTCTCGACGAGAGAGCAGGCTTCTTGAACCATCGTCTTCACACTATCCTGCAGGACAGAAGGAACATAAGGTTTTGGGGGTCCTAGTTCTACATCAGCTCTGTTTATGTGCAAAGATTGTGTTGCTACGATTCCTTCTCCAGGTGATTTTGTTTGTGCACAAAGAAGGAAGAAGCAACTGCACTGCATCAATCCAATGGACAACTAATGTACAGTTTTGACCAGAATGTATACTGGTCCGGAGAACATCGCTGCTAGTGCCCTCGCCACGGTCCCGCTCAACAATTAACCCCTCTATTTGTTAAGGTTCACATTATTCATTTCAGTATGGTTTATATGCCTTCTCTTGTTAATATGTTTGATTTATTTTATAATGTTTTGGATTAAGTTGACTGAATATTTGTCTTATTCTAAGATAAAGTAATACATTTGACAATTAAATAACCTAAAACACATATATATTTTGAATTTTGGAATGTAACTGACAACGTTTAAAAATGCATTCATGAAGAAAATTGGATCAAGCAAAAGGACTTACAACGTAAAATACTGCAGTACCAGCCTAAGACTTTGTGGCCCGACGACAGTGTCACTGTCGCAAATTATATGTTAATTAAAAAAGGCAACACCATCTTGTCTTTGTCTAGATGATGAGTCGTGACAAACGCAGATCTTGCTTGATCTGTGATTGTAAGCCGGCCGTTTTCTTCCTGATACGATCTGCAGCCCTGCAGGTGCTACGCACTGCAGCTTCTATTCATCTTGTTTGGCATCTTGTTTCCCATCTGAGATTCGGTGCACCCAGTCATGTGACTCGCGCGTTTGTTTATTTTTTTTCTTGTCGGTGTGTGACAACAGTTTTGGATTTGGCTGTCTCTCTTTTGGTTGGTTCCAAAATCCTTTTTATTGCATTTATTCTTTTTAATTAAAAAAATTGGCCAGTAGGGAAAAACCGCGTCCCATGATATTTTACTTGAAGAGCTCATACATGGACTCGTCCACCATAAGTCGGTTCACCCATGCCAATCAGAAAATCCATCGAGTGACCTTCTTTCCCTAACTTAAAATTCACTTCCATGGGATTTAAACCTAGGATTAGGAGACTAGGACCTGGGGAAGTACTAATTAAGATTACAGAAACCACTAGACTGCATGCCCTTTTGGTTCGTTTAGAATTGAAGTCTCTCAAAATAAGGAAAATTGTAAATGCATTTATATGGTATGTCAAAACAATTTTGGATTGACGTTGATCACAGAACAAAATACTTGTCCTGAAAGACAGTCAAAGTGAATTTTGAACTAGCGTACGGCATTATTAAGAAAACAACTTGTACTGAAAGCAACTGTCGAAGTGGGTAATGTGGGGGTGTTTGGATCCTGGAGCTAAAGTTTAGTTCGTGTCACATCGAATATTCGGATGCTAATTAGAAGGATTAAGCATGAACTAATTACAAAACTAATTGCAGAACCCCTAGGCTAAATCGCGAGACGAATCTATTAAACGTAATTAATCCATCATTAGCGAATGTTTACTGTACTATATTGTCAAATCATGAACTAATTAGGTTTAATAGATTCGTCTCGCGATTTAGCCTAGGGGTTGTAAAATTAGTTTTGTAATTAGCCTATGTTTAACATTCGATGTGATAGGGACGAAAATTTATCCCGGGATCAAACACCCCTAAGGTCACGTACGCATAATGATGTCCCCGGTACAAGTCTTTGTTGAGTCACATACGCATAATGATGTCCTGATTGCTGCAAGCGCAGCTGCTCGGCTACCCAGCCAGCTGCATCCAAATTTTGTGTCGTAAAAAAATTTGTACCTGCTACAGCCGCTGTAGCAGCTGCTGGCTTGCTGCTGCAGCCGCAGCCGCAGCGCCGCTGCAGCTACCTGTTTCGGTCAGGCGTGAATAGCATGATGTGGTCATACTGGCACACTGCCAAACACATGGATAGACACGTGGGAAAGCTGCAGCAGGCAGCAGTTTGGGCCAAGAAATAATTAAGGGCATCAAATTGTACAAGCATTTATTAAGTGATAGCTCGATCCACATAACACTTTGGAGTATAGATGAAGCATGGATTTTGCAACAAAAAAAAAAAGAAAGAAAGAAAATCCGTTTGTTGATTGGAGATGTAAACAGTGATTCTGGTACTACTTGCTTCCAACAGTTGATCTGATAGTACTGATGCATTTTCAAATGGAAGATCCTACCAGGCTGCAGGCCTGAAAAATCATTATTCTTCCAGCTACCGAGCTTGTAATTTGCACTGATTACATATGGCAATCATGCCACTATATATGCGAGGTATAGTGTTTTGCAGCTAGCTTTATTTGTTCCTGGTTGCTATAGTACCAAGATCAGGAGAACAGTCTTGTAAATTGCATTTCTGTCTGTGTTATGCAATGTGTAGGGATTTGCGCATAAGAACCGCTCATTTCACCAGAGACATACAGCCTATGGCATTGGATGCTCATCACCAGAGGGAACAAGGTCGGCACGTCCTACCAGAAGAAAGATTGGGTCAAAATTAAAGGGACCAATAACACAGCCACACGGTGTTCGTTGCTGCATCAAGAGAGGTCTCATCCATCACTATCCCCGTCCTCTCAGTACATGGGAGTCTCCAGCAGTGTCACGTTGCTACAATTTGCAGTGTGTGATATGTCCCCCAGCCAATTCAGAGTCAGGCCTTGTTTAGTTGGCAAAATTGGGAGGTGTCAAATTACTGTTACAGCACTGTAGCACACTGTAGCGTTTCGTTTGTATTTGTAAATTATTATCCAAATATTGACTAATTAGGCTCAAAAGATTCGTCTCGCAAAGTACAACAAAACTGTACAATTAGTTTTTAATTTCGTCTACATTTAGTACTCCATGTACCGCAAGTTTGATGTGATGGGGAATCTTCTTTTTGCATAGTGTCAAAGTTGGGAGTTGGGATGAAGTAAACAAGGGGTCAGTTGGGAAGACACGTGTTTCTGTATCTACCAGAGTTCTCGTCTAAAAGCATTTTTCAGTAATTTCCTTGCAATCATGCAACTACAGTAAATTTTGTCCTGGTAACCTGTTCCAATTTGCAGTGTACTATCGATCTTTGACTGTGTGTTGATAGATAAAACAGGAAGAAAACTGTGGGTGACGTGGAAAACGAGGAACGACATGGTGTTTAACGCAAGCTGCTGAGTAGTAATATAATAGTCTACGGGATGCTACTTCCGTTCCAAATTATAATACATTTTTTAGATCTTTTAGATTAATATATTTTACCGTGTATCTAGATATAAATATATATCTAGGTGTATAGCATAACTTATAAATTTAAAAAATTAAAATAATTTATAATTTAAGACGAACGGAGTAATGTTTAATTTCTTAACCAATGAAAGCTTCCGCAGAAGGCAGGGATGGACTGAAGATATACATGAGACCATCAAAAGGATCGCGGCTGGACTAGCGGCTCTTTCGGGATGTTTGAAGTGGAACCTTTTTTCTGTTTGTGTCACAAGCTTCTAGTTTCAGCGCCCATTTGTTTTCGGATTTTTCGTTTAATGTTGCACGCATCCAAAACTCTTATTCCTCGGTGTCGATCAACGGTGAGGACCGAGGTTGGCAACAACATTTCGTTTTCAATTTAGAAAAAAAAGAGGTTGGCGACAATACAAAGGCATTCGTGTGCTTGTTGTTTTGTGTTGGGAGTGTATTACATAAAGTTGCAAATTAATTAGCTTGTGCTCTCACTAACACTAATGTCTAATGGACTTTGGATGAGCGATCTTAAGGGAGGTCGATTGAGGACCTGAGCCAACAGGTAGTCGAACATCAGTTATAGTATTCGTTTGGAACGCAAACACAATGCATGTGCCGCGCCACTGATAACATGTGGGCCAGATGATACGGGCATGTTCTCGTGATCCGCGTAGAAGTCAACAACAACTCCATCCAGCAAAAATCTTGCAGACCACGAAAAGGATTTTTTTTAGCCACATTTTTCATTAACAAGAAAAGAATTACAACGATGCAATTTAGGAAAGATCCAAAAGCACAGAGTTACAAGAACCACCGCTAGTGATAGAAAACACAGATGCAACAATAGAAAAGAAAACTACAGCACCACCACCACACCAAATATGACCTAAGACGATCAATACCTGCAGGAGAGAAAGACACCAAGAGCACACGCACATCACCGACTGACTAACAATCTGAAGCCAACGGAGGTATAGTGAGAAGGTCGTGCAAGACGATGCCTCTAGGGAGGAAGCGACACCAACGCCGCCATCATCTGTCTGTCCTTGAGGGAGGAGACCAAGTCTTCACCTGGCACAAACTATTGGATTTGGTGGCCACAACAACGCCCCCAGCGAGGTGAGCTACGTCAAAGGACGCAACCGTTGTTGGCCCCGGCGAGTGCCCGACCAGGCTTTCGCCAAAGGCCCCCAAAACCAACTCCGCACAAAGACCGCCGAGGCCTAGAAGATAGCCAATGCGATGGGATGGCAGCGAGTAACCCACAGCGATGACGATGAGGAACATCCGCAGGCACCACCATCACGACAACCGAAAAACAACCATGCAGCGAATAAGGAGTGATCAAGCGACCGAAGGGGGCGGGCCTGCGACCTTGAGGAGATCAAAGCGCGACCTGGGTGTGATGGGTGTGCAGTGGGGGTGAGGGGAGGATGAGGAGCGCGACCAAGGGAGGAGAGGTGGGAAGAGCAGCCGCCGGCTCGGCGGCGGAGGCACCAGCCACCCGTTACGGTTCGTGGCAAGCATCTGATGGCGTAGGCTGGGGGGCCCGAGTTGCCCGAGGGCGGACCTCAAGGAGACCCTCGACAAGGACAACGATCATGGGAGCGATCGGAGAACGCAGAAGGGAGGCGGCCATCGGAGGTCGAGACGACGGTCCAGGGAAGGCTTGCTGCTCCAGAAGGCCACGTCCCTGAGCCCCAGGTACCTCCCTCGACGATGGTCATCCAGGTACCAGAGATGGCGGGCTGGAGCAACGCGACCCGCGCCGACGCTCGCCGGGAGCGCGAAAGGTAGGACCTTGCAGCGGTGTAGTGGCGTGCCGCCGGCAGCCAAGCCCCGCCGCGGGGCGCCGCGCCACTGGACGCTGTCCCCCACCATGGCCCCCGATACACGAGCAGCGATGCTTCCCAGGCCGTGCCCCCGGTACACGAGCGGTGACGCCTGGAGCTTCACGTCCGGGGAGAGGACGAACAGGAGCGCTAGGAGCGCGCCTCCCACCCGTGGATGGGTCGGAGAGGGCGGCATGGACGCACGCCCCAGCCGTCACCGGCGTGCCCACGTTCACGCCCCAGGCCACCTACCCCCACCCCGGTGGCGAGATGAAGGGGCCCGCACCGCCGCCGCATCCGGGCTAGGCCGGCCACGAGTGTCAGCACGCGCCGCTTCCCAGGCCGTGTGCCGTCACCCCGGACAGCAGCGCTCACCGGCACCGATCGAGCAGATCCGCCCACCAAGAACGCAGATCCGCGCATCCCTGGCGTAGAATAAGGGTGTGTTTAGATCCTCGGGCTAAAGTTTAGTCCTTGTCACATCGAATGTTCTGATGCTAATTAGAAGGACTAAACATGAGTAATTATAAAACTAATTGCAGAAGCCCTGGACTAATTCGCGAGACGAATCTATTAAGCCTAATTAATTTATCATTAGCAAATAGTTATTGTAGCATCACAATATCAAATCATAGACTAATTAGGTTTAATAGATTCGTCTCGCGAATTAGCCTCCGTTTGTGCAATTAGTTTTGTAATTAGCTTATATTTAATACTCTTAATTAGTATCAAACATCTGATGTGACAGGGGCTAAATTTAACCCTTAGTATAGTATCCAAACAGGGCTAAGTATGCCTGGACCTCCCATAGTTCCGTTGAATACAATAGCTACAAAATGGTCGCTCTCCTACAAGAATAAGATGAAACGAAGCATGTGACAAATACACGGCAACAACGCCGAAGGCGCTGTTCTTGAGGACTAGCATGTGAACCTTTCCTTTTGGACGATCCTTGTCTGCATTAGTCGTTCTACTCCCAAACGGAACCACCTAACGGTTTGTTGGTGTATCATGATCATTTTTCACTTTCTCTGCCTGGCTGACAAGTAAAAGGACTTGCCAAGTAACTCTTGTTCTACTGCATTTGTTTCCAGTTAAAAAAAAAAAACAGAACACGATAAGCACAAGGTACCAAAAGGCATCGCTGTTTAAACCATTGATTACTCGTAAGATAACTTGCTGTGAAAGTAGTTTGGAAGGGGACAAGTTCGATAAGGACAGTCTGAGACTGGAGGTTCCAGTTCGACATCAAACTCAATTTTGTTTTCCCAGACCAGATTCGATCGACACAAATTGGAGCCATTCATGCATACCTTCGAGAAATACTAGCAAAGCCGCAAAGGTAGAACAGTTTGACTGTTTGAGTTAAAAAGAACCCAAAAAAGAAAAGCAAAGGTAGATTAGTTTGGTGGGTATCAAGGAGGAGTGACACCAAACTATTCATAGATCACAACTTTGTAATGCAATCCTGTCTTACCATATCCACAATTAGTCATACGTGGTAGGGCATTGGTTGTGGTAGGTGTTCAATACTAAACTACTAATAACATAAATTAGTCATACGTAGTGGGGTCACAACGTGGAATCCAATCCTGTTATGCATGTGTTCACCCTGCAGGTCAAACCTGCAGAGCTACAAAACAGTCGCGTGGATCCAGCCGTGATGCTTGCAATGTCCTTGGTTCAGTTGACGTGGGGTCCCTTGACGTGGTGTTCCAACAACTGATGCCCATCTGAACCTGTGAAAGTGAAGTGCCCAAGAAATGAAGAGTAAATGGAACACTTGTGACGTACAACGCGTGTAGGAGGTGCTGATAATGTTGTTGGCACAGTACTTGTGTTTATCCATCTCGTAGATTTTGCATCCAAAAACCATACTTTCAGTGGCATATCCGCATGTGACTATCTGAATGCCATAGACCAATCTCATGCTTGCAAATTTCATCCCTTCGGAAGCATGCTTTGGATATTCTAACAGCATAGTTTTGCTCCTGGAAGGCACTTTCCCTCGGCTAGATAGAATGGATATCCATTTATTGAGAATAGAAATAATCCTCCTTCCTAAAGTACCCAGCATCCCACGCATCTAACAACACTCGTGCCAGTTCTAAGTTGAACAGGGGGTGAAAATGAAGTGGTAATTTCGTGTGCATCGTTTCAAAAAGCCAAAAAAAAAAAGGAGTTGCTATTCCGAATTCCATTTTCCAATACCAAACAATCATCCCACAGTGGGTGACAGACATTATCCCATCCAAACAGCACAAGTTCATTTGTCGTGCTCACTTGAGTCCGAAACAATCATCCGACATCCGACATTGCTCAGTGCAGGCCACTTGATTCAACAGCCATGCCACGCATAAGATGCTATACAACCCAACGAGCAATACCAGAAGAATTAGTACACCAATAATTGCAGTCTTAACCACTGAATACCAATAGATAGATCTCTGGACGAGGGAATGTAGAAGCCTCTCTTGATGAGAATTTATCAATTGGCTGAAGTTACGGAAATGACTCCTGTGGCTACATAACAAAATTCGTGATCTGATGGATATTTTCCTACACACTTCGTGTCGTGATGATACACACTTTTAGCACTTTTGCTGAATGAATACAATGGCATAACGATCAGTCCTAAATCCTATCATGCTAATCCAATCAATTAATGACCATACATCTTATGTTACACGAAACCCTCATTTGGGGTCGACAGCCACTCACTGCCAATCCTTCAGACACACTGCACTCTCAAAAACGGCAAACACATTGCCCTTGCAGACGCCATGATGGGGGAGGATATATCTTGCCATGGGAGCAAGATCAGAGTTGAGTTTCTCTCGCCTCCACCCTTGTATATCTGCTACAAACTCTTCGGAGCAGGTGAAAATACTTTACAGAGCTTGTAAACTTAAGCCATACAAAAAAACAGCTTGCGGTGTGCCAAATATGTCATGAGTCATGTGAGCCTTGGACTATCAAATTTATGCGCTTGCCGCTATCGATGCGGAGGACATCATTTTTCAAGCCCAACTGAAAAGGAAGAACCGGTGAATTGATTGGCAAACAATTTCCATAGTAAAACAATTGGTAGATGAACTCAATTGATATGAACGTGTACCTCCACCTGATTGCTATCAACAGAAAACCATCTCAAAAGTACCCCAAGGTGGACCACCGCTGGGATCATTTTGAATAGCAGAGGTGTCGTCACCTGCAGAGTCAGTAACCCATTTATGTTTCATGAAACATCATATGTTTAGGATGAATCAAATGACAAAAGGGCGAGCATGATGGGTAACATTATCAAGAACTTCTTTTGGCAATGCCACTTAGAATGGTGCTACTCACAAACTATCATCTATAAATGTGAAATTATCTCAAAAAACCCCTTAGTTTCTTCTTAGTTTTCTTTTATGGCCTTATTAGTATGCCTTGAACCAGATTGCCATGCTTGCAACCATCCATCTGGGTTCACTAGTTGGGTTTCTAGAAGTATTGGATCCTGAAGTTAACAGAAGTACATAACTGGCCCAATGGGCACATGGGCCCTTTCAAAAAGTAAAAATGGGCAAAATTTTAAAAAGGAAATCAAGTGTGGCATTTCTCAGATCATTCCACTGTCGTGAGTGGCATTATATGAAATTGACTCTTCAGAATAAAATAAAAAAGAAACTATTCTCTTGAATGAAATTTTCCAAAAAAAATGTGCTAGCGTCATTTGTGCTGAAAGTTTGAATGTTAATGTTCATCGAGATACAATGTATAGCTTAAAATGTATAGCTTAAAAGAAATGAAGAGACAAGACAAATACCAAGCTAAGCGCAGTGGTTCCAAGAAGAAGCAGGTATAGCTTGCCCTGGGGAAAACCAATTCAGCAACCAGATGTCATTAACACCACTTAAAATTGAATAACTGAAAAACAGTAGCGCTAGGGCATTGGGGCAACCAAACAGGGACTAGTACCAACAGACTAAACTAGGAAGCATAATAAGTAGTTAACATCAAAACATTTGCAAGCCTTGTTAGGCATGCTGTAGTTAAGCTTAGTCATCGCAAGCTAATTCATGGTAACATAAGTGCTTACAAGAGTAAGGTACCCCTGGCTTTATGTTCTCAGCACAAAACACGTAGGCTATGAGAGATATGAGAGTTGTGATTAGCCAGAACTGAGGGTTTTGCCGGACTACAAATGGGTAGCCATGGTGCTTGCCTGTGGGGTACAATACAAAAATGGAACATAATATCAAGAAATAACCTCAATCAGATGGATGCTTGAAGCACGGCTAAGGAGAACAAAAGCGAACTCTCCTATTTGCGCAAGAGACATGCCAACCTATAAAAAAAAAACAGAGTTAATTGACTGTATGAGCACTGGCAGGTGTGAGTACATTCAGATAGAGATGAAAGACTTACAAGAAGAGATGTTTTGTTGCTATAGCCAAACCCTTTTACGACAATAGCAACAATAAATGTCTTTACTGTGATCACCAAAATTACAGCTGCAAGGAGTATATCCACATGGTTCCACAGGAAATGAACATTAATTAGCATCCCAATGCTGGCAAGGAATAGAGCAGCGAAAAAGTTGCGGATAGGTTCGATCTGCAGAAAGAACAAACCTGAAATAAGAGAACATATATGAATTACTAACTAAAGAGTCTAGCTATGAATTTGGCAGCAGTATAAGAAAGATCAAACTAAACAGTAGTTCCTCTTAAAGTTTGAAAAAAGAACTGGGATAAGCAAACCAAAAGGAATACACAAGGTATAGGTAATAAATTACTTGCTCAAGAGTATGTTGTGCAAGATCCGTCGTTGATATCATTACTCCAGCTGCGAATGAACCCAACTCAAGACTCAGGCCCAACTTATCACTACACTGCATAATAGAAGGTTGGTTGTGTGTGAACAACAAATGATTTGAGAATTACATACTCTTAAAACTAAACAGTTTCTGACTACCAAGTAAAGAAATGACAAAGATGTATCATGTATGTGAGTAAACCAACAAGGCAACTAAAAAGAAGAAATGGCCCGTGAACAGAAAAAGCTAACTAGCAAAAAAAAAACAGTGCATAAAACAGAAAAGGTACTGGATCAACAGTTGGATATGAAAAGCTAAATCAAAATACACAAAAGTGAAGTTAGCATTTGCAGCACACCTTTACTGACCCATTTAAAATATGACTTTTATGCAGGTTTTGTCACATGTAAGTGCGTACTCACAATGTATAAGATCAGATCTTTTTTCTATGTACTGCTCAGGTTCACACTACATAACAGTTCATGAGTAGTAGAAACTCACCCAAGCAAATAACAAGCAGAATGCAACTGCTGCCAGCTGGTATAGTTCATTTGTCTGTGTGAAATGCAGAGTAAACAGATCATTACAATTACAGCAGAGAATGTTCTTGAAGAAATAATTTCAATATAATTGCTCAATGGATAAAACATTGTACTGCTTTGGCCCTTATACCTGAGATGAAAGACTTATCATCAGTTTAAGAAACCAAGGAACACCAGTACGGGAGAGGATAGAGAGAATGGCCAGGAACGTTATCAACACCACCAGCCTGAGAAGAAGTTTATCATAAAAATCAATTCAATGGCTAACTATATCCTAGAATACTTTAGAGGCTCATAGACAAAATATACAATGGACAATAAAGGTTCAATTTTAAGCAGCCCATCGGTTCAATACAGTAATCAAAAGAGAAAAATGAGATCCTTACAAGGTGCAAAAACAGATAATAAATTATTAAGGTGAGCGCTGTTGTCTCAAGTGGACAAGCCGAGAAACATTCAGTTCATTGTAAAAGAAAATTATAATATAAAGGGCAAAAAGGAACTGAAATGCTGTAACTTACGACTTTGTCATTGACGCAACTCCATGAAGAAGGCCAGATGTACCACTCAAAATTGGAAGAAGTGCAAACAGAAGACCAACAGCACAATCCTGAGGGGAAGGAAGGAATCTTGTCACAAAACTGAGATATTAGATTTTATTTTTTAAGAAAAAAACAATGAAGAGTCTTGAATCAACTTAAGTAACTTTATTCTTAACAAGGCCATACAATAGCATGTTTACAAACACATCTTGCAAACATAGAGGATGAAGAAAGCATGCCTGCAATATAAGCGTCCCGACTGTGACTTGACCATGAAGAGCATTGATACTGTTTCTTTCCATCAGAAATTTTAGAACCTTCATATGCAAAATTACCATTATTTAACAAACAGATAACCAAGTGGCACATAGGTAGCACCGAGAATGACAATGACAACAAATGACATGTACAACAAGAGTTTACTGCAATTGCAAGTGATACAATCATATACTAAATGTAAAAATCAAGATGTTTGACAAGATACTTACAACAGCTGTCGAAGACATAGAAAGAAGAACACCAACGAAAACACCTTCTTTTGTTTTGCCTCCACAAAGCTGCATTACACACCACATAAAGATCTGTCAGCCATGCCCTTCCGAATGAAGAATGGAACAAAAACAAGGCAACATAATCCTACAAAGATAACTGCCTATCAATGTAAAATGCATCAAATTTGTTACACAAGAACACTGGGAAGCACATCCTAGAAAGCTTTTGATTTGGCTACCTCCACTGCATATTTTGATCTAGTCACTTTTACTGGCAGTATGTTAAGATGAGTTAAGGACGCACCAAATATTGCGATTCTGATCAAATTCTATGAAGCAATTAAACTATTTGATGCTTGGACATACGGTACACAGGATAATACATCCCAATGTTCCCTTCAAAGACAGTGCAATAACTAGCTTTACACAATGTAAGAAACAAAGAGATCCAAAGTATAAATCATAATGTAGACAACAGAGAAACGTACTGTAGCCAAAATGCCACAAAGAAACATGAACAGCATAATTTGGAGCAATCCTCCGAGGACAGCGACAGCACGGACAACTCGGAGCTGAGGCAATGTAAAAACACCAGATATGTTAACTTCTGATCACAAATGGTGTTGCCAACTTAATGTATCAAGAAACATTGAAGGTAGAATACTTTTGCAGTAGAAAACTCAAGTCCCAAAGCAAATAGAAGAAATATCACACCAAACTGGGCTACTGTTTCAACCTGGAAAAGAAATAGTGGAATATAAGAAACGTCATACTTGAGAACATAAAAAACTTGTGTACATCTTGTCACAGTCATTGTATTACTGGTTAGGCAGCACAGAAAAGCAGCAATCAGGAGGTCTGGGAGGGTGGGAACTCATATGCAAGATATTTAAGGAGTTTGATTTTAGATGTATGAAATGGTAAAGGTGGCAAAAATTATTCAAGTAGAAAATTGACTGTCATGCTAAAGAAATATACATATATAAGAACTGACACATACATAAAAATAAATTTGTTTTAACTTTCTCGTAGAAGTATGTTTTTATAAACATGATGGGAGGAGAAATTGAACAGCATACGTATGTTTCAGCACCAGTCGACTGGCTAGCTCTCTGGTACACAAGTTTCACTTTATTGTTCAGCCACTAGCTCTCTGGTACACAAGTTTCACTTTATTGTTCAGCCTTAACCAGAAAGAAGTTTCAGGATACCTTTTTTTCTCAAACACACAGGGGAGCTGTGTATCATAGAATAAAAGAACAAAGGGCAGGACAAACTGGCAAAGAAGATCTCTACCCTAGACACACCCCCACACACATACACTCTCTCTCTACACTAGAGACTAGCACAGACTCACTCCAAAATAGAAAAAGGCGACCAACATAATGCCAAGGACAAGGCTTGTTGTCCATAAAAAGCACCCACAGGAGCAGCTCATGCAGCGATACTGCTCCAGCAGTTTCAGGATACTATACCAACCTACTGACAGAACAGATCCATAACTTCAACCTTTAGTTACAAAGCTACGTTACAAGTGCAACTAATGATCACTGAAGGCCAAAAAAACAAAATGGTCACCCACAATCATATAGAGTACAATACTATAAGTGCAGACATAGATCAATGGCACAGGTCCCCTATTTTATATGTTAAAACTAATTATATAGATCCGAACCAAACGGGGCCTTGCTACAGAGTCAATGGGTGACCTGAGCACAAAGGCATGCATATCTATTTCAAATGTGGGACTGTGGAAGCCATAGATATTTAGTGTTAAAAAAAAAGCAACCCACAAAGGTGAAAGCACCTTACTTGCACCATTTCATTGACAAAGCTAAAGCCTCCAGGCCCAATTATAGATCCTGCAAGTAGATAACCTGTAATCACCTGCAATATATTTTGAATTGTAGGTTTACATAGCTTAAACCTTAAAATAGGCATCATTTCACAAGAGAAGTGTTTCCAGTAGTTAATAATGTAGAAATTAGAAGGAAATAAAAGTACAGGGTACTCACAGGTTGCCCAAGGCAAGCAAAGGCGATCCCACCACAAGTAGCAGACACGATAACAACAACAAGATCTGATATCAACCTACAATAATATTATAATCTACATTCAACAATCAAGTTTACATGAAGAAAAGATATTTTCATTCACCGTCTCAAATGACTGAATACTGAGTAGCATACCTAAGGTCCAACTGCAGCACAGGGTATTTTGACTTTGGATTTGATATGATAAAAACATTATCCTGGAGTGAAGATTGAAGCAACACAGAACTGTTAGGAAACAAAAGATAACATCGTGTCCTCAACTCTATGCCTACATGTATCGTGCATATGCAGTAAACTGGCAGAAAATTCCACACGGTTTAAGTAGTTGCACCTTCCGATCAATCAATGTTGGAACATCCTCTTGCTCAGATCGATCCAAGAAAACCTCCTTAAATTGAAATGCCCTTGACAGAAAGGAATCACAAGCTTTAAGCTTTATTACAGATTCTTAATCTAAGATTAATTTCATCTAACAAAAACTTTGAAGTGTGGATCTGTGGCCTACTTGTTATCTTTGGTCTCGTTCTTCTTTGTTACTCTTCTGGCCACAGTTTCAAGAACTCCCTGGCATGAGTACAAGGAAGAAGATGAGCAGTTTGTATTACATATTTGTGATATGCAAGCACAAACGATTTTCTAAATACTTGAAAAAAACATGAATAATGCACTACAGCAATGTAAATTTAGTGTGTATGTATGTGCTTCAAGTTCTACAATATCCAAATAGTAACCATATGTCATTATGTGACATTTTTCTTGAGGCTAATGTGCATCATGCAGATTATATGGCATGCTTCAAATCGAAAAATAGAGTATATTGCCCATTGAGAATCGAGAAAGTAACAAATGTGCTAAATGGGATTGGGAAGTATTGACATGCAACCATCTTTATCTATTGGAGGTATCAAACATCTAACAGAATTCCAGTGGGGACACAGAACTAGAGAATGTATCCAAAACTAGATTTTCCTATAGCAGCTTAGGTGTATTACAAACAAGTTTTAACTGCCTTAAACAGTAGCTTTTCTGTACCATAAACATGTAGTCATATACTAATTATTACAAAGTATAGTACAATAAATACCAACCAAAATATTGTTGCTGCTCATCAGCACTAGGGAATGTCAATTCAAGCACATAAAGTCAAAAGGCCACATATTAGGTCAAAGGCCTCAAAAGCAACATAATGATGCCATATGGATGGATCATTGAATGCTTGGATATTACAATGCACTAATGACGGTCAAGGCATCATGACAAAAGATTCAAAGTGTAGGAGTCAACCATCGCTCAGTTCAAAAGCCAACTGCATACAATCTAGACATGCAAGCTATCAAGAATCTTCTGAAAAAAAAAAGGCAGCATCTAACTAGTTCCGTTCGCAAATTCAACCAGGCAAGTGATGAGTAATCCCCCCCAAACCAAGTTCCGCCAGACCCCAATGTTCAATAAGTATTGAATCACAGAATTTATTGAGAGTTATCCTGCAAACAAAACGGCAGCACAGAACCAAAATGGCGCAATGAGCTGACCTGCTTCTCAGCGACCGTGTTGTTGAAGCTTCCGGGGTCCGTCTCTGCAAAACCAGAGCACAGATTAGCACAAGCAAGTCCAAACCCAACCCTGGACCTCCATTCCCAACGCCCCCAATCCCCAGAGCGCTCCAACCACCGAGGCCGAGATCTGAACAGGACGGCCACCGACACACGCGCCACCGCGTCGTCCCACCCACCCCGCCCTTAGAACCAGATCCCGCGAGGGGTGACCAGATCCACGCACCTCCGCCGCCCTGCTCGCCCTCGGACTCGGGGAACTCCTTCTCCAGCGCGCGGTCGATCATGTCGGCGAGGCTGCCCTCCTTGTTGTCCGTCGCATTGCCCTGCGCCACCACCTCGCCGCCGGCCTCCGCCACGGCCACCCGGTCCCCGCGCGCCTCCGCCTCGGCTTCGGCCTCCTGCTTGCCCGCGCGTCCCTCGTGGCCAGCACCGCCGCCGCCGCCAGCGGCGGCCTCGGCGGCAGCGGCGGGGGAGAATGCGACGGCCGCGGCGAGGAGCAGGGCGCAGAGGACGAGGAGCGGGAGGGGGAGGGAGGAGCCCGGGCGGCTGCTGCGGCGACGCGGCAGCATCGCCGGCGAAGAAGAGGGGGCGGGTGGGGTTTGGGCGTTTGGCTGGGGAACGGGGCGGCGCGGCGGGGTCGGTGTGGGCTGGCTGGCCGGCCGGCTCCGCTGGGGTTTAGATTTTCTGGGAAGGGAAGCGGCGCGTGGCGGTGACGGTGTGCGCAGCTCGTGCCGGTGAAGGGACGCACGCGCTCGCGCTCCCGCTCGCGCACGCACACGCACACGCAGGCGCGGGGGGGAGAGAGAGAGAAAAGGGGCGGAGGAAGACGCTTGCTTTGTTGGTGACTTCGCCTCCAAGTGAGCAAGCAGAGGCCAGGAGGGGGAGCCAAGCCGCGGCTTGTGTGTGTGACCCTGTGCTGGTGCAGCGGGGAAGATTGGCCAATTTGTAGGGGCTTATTTTGTTATGGAGTTAGTTAGGTGCTCACTTCAGTTTTTACGAACGGGCAAGAGAGCTGCCTGCTATATTAAATAGAGGAAAGCATAGACGGATACAAACAAGTTAATAATTACAACGCCTCACAGAGGGGCGGAAAAGCGCTCATGGTTACGAATAAAAACTTGTCGAAATGTACCGGCAGCTGTCCTAACTACGCCGCAGGAGAGCCGCCAGGTGTTTTGCCCCTGCTGCGATCCACATGGAGGCTTCGTCCTTAATGGTATGTGTGATTTGCTGTGATGTAGATTCTTGGCGATAGAAAATCCTTGCATTGCATTCCTTCTAGATAACCCAGCATACAAGGATGATAAGGGATCTGAGTCCGCGTTGATCTTCACTCGCGGAATCTACAAGGTTTGTCCACCATTGGTGGATAGAAACCTGCATCGGCCAGTAAATAGAGGAAAGCCTAGACGGGCACAAACAAGTTAATAATTATAACACCTCACAGAGGGGCGGAAAAGTGCTCATGCTTACGAATAAAAACTCGTCGAAGTGTACCGGCAGCTGTCCTAACTACGCCGCAAGAAAGCTACCAGGTGTGTTGCCCCTGCTACGATCCACATGAAAGCTTCATTCTTGATGGTCTGTGTGATTTGCTGTGATGTAGATTCTTGGCGATCGAAAATTCTTGCATTGGGTTCCTTCTAGATAACCCAGCATACGAGGATGATAAGGGATCTTGAGTCCGCGTCGGTCTTCACTCGCGGAATCTGCTAGGTCTGTCCACCATTGGTGGATAGAAACCTGCATCGGCCAGTTTGCGAGCCGAAGGTCGTCATTGGTCACCCATGTCACTATCTCGTTCCATATTCGCCTGGTAAGGCGGCACTCCGCGAACAGGTGGCATCCTAATTTCTATTCTCGTCTGCATAGGGGGCAACGCCCTGATTTCACCCAACCTCGCGCCAGTAGCTTATCTATTGTCCATACCCGGTTTTGGATCACCAACCAAGCGAAGAATTTGCATTTTGCAGGAGCCTAAGTTTTCCAAATAAGAGTCCTCAGGTTTGTCTTCTCAACATTTGCAAGCTTGTTTATATATGGATAAGTCATAGTCTTTCGAGTTGTATCAGGTTGCTAGTGTATTTCTAACTATCGAACAGACGCTATATTAACGAGTATACGATGTAGTATCACTATTGTGACAGCTAACAAAAGACAATGACTTAATTAAGATCTACACCAACTTTTCTCGCTTAGCACGATTAATTATGGATGGCAAATATGCATTAGATTTTACCCGGTGCGGAGCTAGAAATTCAAATTTTACCTTGTTAGAGGGAACAATAGTATTAAAAATTTCAAAAATTTAATCAAAATTTGAATTTCTTTAGTGAAAATTTACATGGCTTGGTGTGGGGGCCTTTGGCCCCTATGCCCCCTGCAATCGCCACTAATTTCTACCAATTGTATCGTGTTTTTAATCATTTAATTGTATCGTGAGAACGTGAACAAGGGGTGGGCATTTGGATAATTCGGAAAATTCGGATTGGGTAATTCAGATATTTGTAAATTCAGGTTTTCAAAATAGCTACCCGAACTTCACCCTAAAAAGAGAATACCCAAATTTTTGGGTACTCGAAAAATTAGGTTCGGGTTTGGGTTTTCTCGAATTACCCAATAAATTGCATACGTTGTTCCCCAACCGCCACCAGGCCATGGCCACAACTTTGATAGTGCACGAGATGAAACAAAAACGTATTTCAACATATCACATACCAATTACACTTCAAATAACAAGCAAATTGATGGATCAAATTAATAAAATTTATAATTTACTAGTGCATAATCCAATGGCTTTCAGTATAGTTCGGGTAAATCGGAAATTCGGGTACTGGAGTTGAATACCCGAATTTCTCGAATTAAATTCGGGTTTCTCAACTTCGTACCCGAAATAGTGATCAGGAATATCGGGTTCAGGTAATTCGGATTCAGGAAATTCTGCCCACCCCTAGTAGTAATTGCGTGCTCGTTAGAAACACTGATGTTAATCTTAGAGATCATGCCTGAAAGCTTCGAAAACACCCAAAGAGATGGAATAAAGAAAGGGATAACTTCATGATGTATGGCCGATGCTTAATTATAATTTTTTTGGGGTTCTTTTTAAGAAGCTGTAAATATACTATTTTTAAGGTGGTTTGCACGTTTGAACCTAGTGCTTAGTTTTTTTATGCTACACACCATTAGTTTTGTGCAAATATACAAAACAACATATATACGATATAAAGTTTGCTAAATGCAACAAGAGTACGAGAGGTTCTTAGACTTACAGTTACCTTTGATATGATGGCTGAGCGATTCACCTACGGGGTGTTTGGTTCCATGAACTAAAGTCTAGTTCGTGTCATATCGAATATTCGGATGTTAATTATAATGACTAAACATGAGCTAATTACAAAACTAATTACACAGATGGAGGCTAATTCACGAGACGAATCTATTAAACCTAATTAATCAATCATTAGCAAATTGTTACTGTAGCATCACATTGTCAAATCATGGACTAATTAGGCTTTATAGATTCGTCTCGCAAATTAGTCTCCATCTGTGCAATTGGTTTTATAATTAGTCTATATTTAATACTCCTAATTAGTACCTAAACGTTCGATGTGACAGGAATTTTAGGATCTCCTAAAGAACCAAACATCCCCATGTATATGTTGGTGGACTGTGGACCTTTTTGCCCTCGTAGCATCTTCTCATTTTAAGCAACCTTTTTCCTGTAGCTAACTTTTCGGGATTGCAAGGCATTGGCTCCTCTTGCCAACATTTGTTTACTGCATATTCTGTAGACAATGCCGAACTTAGTAAATGTCCCAACTTTGCTCCGCGGTCACTACTGCAGTATGCAGCACTTTCGGACAGTTGCACGAGCACTCGATCCATCGAGCATCAGAAACTACTAGGACGCGGTACCAGTAGAGTAATCATCGTCTCCACTCTCCACTCTCCCGGAGGATCCAAAACCTATGTGTCAATGGAGGAGATCGTATCGCCCCCCCAGCACTAGATTGCAGTGGTCGTCGCTGCCACCGCCAGATTATCGTGCACCTTTTTCGCTGGTGGATGGAGGGAGAGGACCAAACTATCCGGCCAGCGTGGAGGGAGCGAGCACGAGGCCGACCCGTTGGTTTTGTTGGCGTCGGCGAGAGGAGCACTGGGAGACAATTGTTGGTTTGGCTTGGAGGCGCTAAAGAAAGCGGCGGGGGACCGGCCTTTTTGCCGGTGTGGATAGGGCTAGCTTTGCTAGCAGCTACTCTCACAAACCTCTTTCCCGTACCGCCGTTGTACTGGAGCTCCAAAGCAATGCGAGGGATCTTGATATACTGATGCAGTCTGCACTTAGACTGACTGTACTTATATGGGGAAAAAATCACCTCACCCATTTCTAGGTGGAAATTTCATCATGAAACTTTGAGAGGATGAATTGCTGCTTTTTGATGCAATCTTACCACCTAGAATCCTAGGTAGACACTCTACAAAAAGAGAGAAATCCTAAAAATTCTCACAAAAAAGCAAAACATCTAACCAGCAATAAGTAGACTCAAATTATCATAGCCATTGGATCTATTACATTTTAAAAAGAATTATCCACCTATGCCATTATGAAAGTAGGATAAAGTAACCCTCTAAATCTATATCTGAATTACCCACCTCTACCATTATATAAAATAAATTAAAGTAATCCCCTAATCATCATCTAAATTACCCATTTATGCTATTATAAAAAATAATTTAAAATAACCCCTAAATTTGCGACTAATTTACCCACCACTAATACTTAAAAATAACTTAAAAGTAACCCTTCTATTACCCACATATATAATATTAAAAATAACATGAGGTAACCATAAATTTGAATCCAAATCACCTTCATTAAAATATACTCCAATATACACTAACATATGATTTTAAATTGTTTATTTCTTACACTATTAGCATATAATATAATAATTAAGGTATATATATGCATAATGTGTGTCACCATTTATAACGATATAGTGGAAGTGATGAGAATATAGATTTCTATGTTAAAATTATAGCTCAAACTTAAGGTTCATTAAAAAAAATTCAAGTGGTTACTTGTGATGCAAAGTAAAAATATAAAAGATTATAAATATGGATGAAAATGTTATAGAGTAATTACTAATTAACTAAAATCTATCACAATTGGATGAAGATAATAAATATATATACTATATAAGTAGTGTGTTCGAATATTTAACAAATGAAAGGTATATCAAGGTAATAGTTTTGTAGTAATGGAGCTTCATTTTTTTTCCATTCGAGACTCCGTATTAGTTCTCACGAGAAATGCTAGAAAAAAGGCAAATCCTAGAAATTCTCATAAAAATCAGAAACATCAATATTAATTCTGTAAACTCTAATAATAATAGTCATTAGTTTATTATATTTTCTAAAGTGTTACCCACCACTATCATTATGAAAATATTCTAAAGTAAACCCTAAACCTATATCTAATTTACCGAGCTCTGCCATTATAAAATAATTTAAAGTAATCCATAATATCCATCCAATTTACCCATACATATCATTATAAAGTATAACTTAAAATTCATTCTAAATTTGAATATAAGTTACCGTATGTCGTTATTAAAAACAATATAAAGTAAACACCTAAATCTTAATCTAATTAGCATCATGTTCATCATATTGAAATGTTTAAAAGTAAACTAATATATGATTCTAATTATCTATTTATGTTATTGTTAATATAGAAATACTAAGTTAAGGTATATATGCATGATATGTGTCAACATGTAGACCATTTATACATGTAACTGAGGAAGTGATGAAAAATATTGATTTTTATGCTAAATACAATGTATAGAGGTGCGATACAAAATGAAAAAAATATGAATGTGAATGAAAAATTGTATAGAGTAATTACTAATTAAAAATCAATCACAATTGCATAGTGATAAATACACATCTTTATGAGTATTATGTTGAAGTATTTAAAAATGAGAAAGTAGCAGGTAAACAATTTTCATTATTAGTTAGGAATATAATTTCTAAATAATTTTTAAATACAATAATGTTTAAAAATATAAATATTAGTTCGTGAGGGAGCACGGGTTGAACAGCCTATAATATTTTTAGCGGAGGACGCGCAAGTGCACGGTAATGGTGGGTAATTTTTAATAGCGGGATAATTTAGTATTTGTAGTATAATACACATGCCGATTATGTTAGGGGAAGGCCGTTATTACGCCATAGCCACAATATGGATCAATCGTCCATGGATTGTAAACGGTGGACCGAAACAGGCCGAAACAAATCCAAAATAGCACTAAAACAATTCCACTCCGACAGGGTCCGTGCATTCCTCATTTGGAAACAAGAGGCATTTTGCATTTGGCCGGTGAGCCACTTGTGAAAGAAGGCGATGATCAACTACCGAGACAGAAAGAGATAAGCCATTTAACTATGATGAATCGCCGAGGGATCGGAAAAGCAGGGCGCCACTTGGATCGCGGCCGCCGGTGGAAGCCGGCCGGCCTTCCCCTCACTTGGCCACCCAGGATCCACCCGCAGGTAGGCAGGCGGATGATGACGATAACAACAAGGAAAAGAAAAGGAAATTCGAGCTAGATGGTGGTCTGGGCCATGTTTAGTTACTCCCAACTCCCAACTTTGACACTATGCAAAAAGAAGATTCCCCATCACATCAAACTTGCGGTACATGCATGGAGTACTAAATGTAGATGAAATTAAAAACTAATTGCACAGTTTTGTTGTACTTTGCGAGACGAATCTTTTGAGCCTAATTAGTCAATATTTGGACAATAATTCACAAATACAAACGAAACGCTACAGTGTGCTACAGTGCTGTAACAGTAATTTAGCACCCCCAAATTCGCCAAACTAAACACGGCCCTGGTGTGGCCACGGTCCACTTCATCGTGGTCAGACGCCCAACCTGACGAATCGATCGGCTCTGCACGCAGCAGAGAAACCAGTTTCAGACCCGGAGCGTCAACTCCTGCAGGGGCGTAATAAAAAAATAAAAGAAATCCCAGTGTTGCATTGCATCAGAAGGGAGGGGAACGTCCTTTTGATTGGGCGCTTGGCCAAGTCTTCTCCGTTGCCGTATAAAGTTTATTTGCCCTCTCGCCGTACTTTGGACGTAGCCTCGTTTTCTCCAATGGGACCGTCGTCACGCACGTAATAGTTGCCGTCGGCGTCAGGAACGGGATCCTGCTGCTGGGCGCGTACGGGAGGCACAGCTTTATTTTCGTTTGGTCGTCTGGAGCCTGCCATGCGAGGACACCGCTCCGAAAACGGAACGACGACCCTCGCGTACCGGCGTACGGGTGCAGGATTTGGTGCTCTGCTGAACTCCAAACAACCTTTTCCTGAAGCGGAAACAACTTCTCCACGGAACCCTGTGTTCTTCCGAAGCAACCAGGATTCATCGCCACGGGCGCGGTACTGCCAACTGCTGACCTGACGAGTGATGACTTTGTGTTCATTCTGCTGTAATTGTGTTGTTAGTACCGAACGGTTGTCTTGGAACTGAACCGGACCCTGGGCCAGATCATGGGGCTTTTGGTATCAGCATTCAGCATTCAGGCCCATCAGGGATAGCCTTCCAATCTTGGGGATTTGGCGTACGGTGCCGACTTTTGTTTTTTTTAAGCAAAACTTTTAGTCGTCCATAACTTTCAGTGTTAAAAGGCTATTTTTAGTCATTGAAGTATCGTCTGAGGTTCATTTTCGTCCTGAACTACCAAAATGATCGTTCTGGTTCTTGAACTTTCTCAATCGGCTTAAATTCATCCTTCTTCCTTACAAGTTGGTCACCAAACACGAGCTCGATCGGCTTGACTTATTTTTAGTGCAGAGAGCGCGTGGTAAAAATTGGAATGCGAGGGGTAAAGGAAACCCCAGGCAGGCCGAGATTTTCCTTTTAGCCCCTCACGTCATGCTTCGTCTCCAAGTCTCCCTCGATGCTCTAGAGTCTTCTTTTCACTTGTATGTGGGTCTGACACGTCGATAGCTTCAGGATGAGATTGATCTTCAATAACTTTTCAAATCTCCGCTTGATCTTCTCTGATTTCTCTTTGATCCCGAAGTAATCCTTGTCATATCTTCACAAACTTAGCCCTAAATCTTCTCGGAGGATTGCTTGTCAAAAACGAGCTCGAGGTGGGGCCAGGGAGCCCAGGTCGATCGGCCTGAGCCCCTATAAGCTTATCGGTCTGGGCCTTTCTGGGCTTGCTAGCCTCGTCTTCGTCTGGTTCATTGCTTGTTCAGGGCTTTATCAAAAAAATATGATTTTAGATCCAATTTTCTGCAAAAATAAAATATCCTTCAAAATACAAAGCACAAGTGAAAATGACCGGTTTATTAGGTGTGATCAATAATTTAGGTATTAAATTTATATTATTATTAAAGATAAATAGGGGTAAAAGTGTGTCAATAACGAGCGTCAACGCTATTGTGCTGTTTTAAAAGTTGTTAATACTTATCTAATCTACTTAAGTTTTCGTAGCAATTTCTTCGCATAAGTTCATAACAAACACCGTGGATGGACTTGAAATTAGAATAAGGGCCTGACCGAAACAGCTGGATGCATGCTGCATCTGCGGCGGCAGCTGCTACAGCTGCAGCAAGCATGCGACAATGGTTCCTCTGCATTTTTTAAAAGCATAAAATGAGGCTGAGCAGGTATTATTTGGCTGCAGTTGAAGCATAAATGAGCACGGTTAAGAGCATCTCCAGCAGGGACGGATCTAGAGTAAATATTGAGTGAGAGCACACCTCAAGAGAAAATAGATTATCAAGGCTTTAATATTGACTCCTTTAGCATCAAAAATTTGAGTGAGGGCCTATGTAGGTTCGTCCCTGATCTCCAGCAGTTCTCTTTTTTGTTGTCATTGGAGGAGCTGCTTTTATAGTTACCAATAATCTCATCTTAATCCAATTACCATATTCGAAGAGCCGGCTCTCTTTGTTTATCCCAATAATTATTAGGAAAAGAAAAAAAGTAAAAGATTTGCTGTAACATTATTTTTTCATCAACTCTCCCAATCTATGGGTTTGATTTTTCCTCTCAACTCCAGCCGTACCCTCTTACCCTCTAAACAGCTCCACAAGTAGAGGGCTCCCTAAAACCCCCGAATGGAGGGTGTGGGAGGAATTTTGTAGCCTCCCAAAAATGGAGGATCTAAGAGAAACTCCAGCAATAGCCTTCAAAGGTTAATTAGGAGTTCTCTCTATATTTTGAGGGTCATAAAAAATTTTGAACTTTAGCAATAGTCCCTATGAATAAAGGGTTAGGAATGAAGGGTGGAGGGGGAAATTTGGAGACCTCCCTAAAATGGAGGATCTAAGAGAAACTCCAACAATAGCCTTCAAATGTTAATTAGGAGTTCTCTCTATTTTTTTGGGCTACAAAAATACTTCGAACTTTAGCAATAATCCCTATGGATAAAGGGCTAGGAATGGAGGGTGGAGGGGGAAATTTGTAGACCTCCCAAAAATGGCGAATTCAATAGAAGGTATGTTGGAGTGCATTTTTTTCTTGATCCTTTAAACTTGAGGTAAGAGGCTGCTTAGAGGGTTGCTATAACAGAGGACTGGTTAGAGCGCACTTTTTTTTTGTTTGGCCCTTTAAATTTGAAGTATAGAGTTGTTCAGAGGATCCGCTCTAAATGGTTAGTAATACTGTTGTGGTACCATACAGTCTCTTTGAACTGGGCCAGATCCTGGGCTTTTCTAAGTGCCCCGCATCAATCAGACAGGCTTCAAGCCCATCAAAAAGCGGTCGCTATCTCATCTTCGTGCCCAACAACCCACCACCATCGACTCTGCTCTTTCTGGTGCTGCGCTGCTGCAGTTGGAAAAGCTGTAGAACAGCCGGCACTCCCTCTCTCTCTCTCACACACGCACCATAATTTACATGGTACAGTCACTCATGTAAAAAAAAAAAGGAAAAATGGATTTAGATGGCACAGCGAAATCACCTACTGCAAAGAACAAATGCAGAAACTTTTATTCGAAACCGTATATCCGATCTGCACGACACAAATGGGTACACTCTTGACTCGACTCAGGTATGAAAATGTTCATACATGACACATTGTGCTATATATGCAGTCTACGGTATATGGAGTCTTGGAACAACCCTTTGGTTCCCCTCCTGGGTGCCCTTTATTTTCACCATCTCAGCTTCTCCGGGAAGTACTGCAACGAAACATTCAGACAAGAAGATGGCATCAGGAATTCAGAATTGACACATACATTGACACTTCCGAGTTAACTGAAGAGGCAGGTGTAATGGCATAGGTCGAGGTTGCCAGATGCGAGGTCAACAATGCATGTCTATTATACCTTGTTGATGAGGGACATGTAGTAGGGCTTCACCTTCTCCACATCTATCCTGACGTTGCTCTTGCTGTACAAGTCATACTTGCTGCAGACAGGGGGTACAAGACAGTAACATCACCCAGTTGTAAGTAAAGTGTCCACATCTCGTTGCTATCAAAGTATCAAGTCTGCAGGAGAGCGATGGATTTGGTTCTTGTCTTACTTGAACACATGCAGCCACTTGAGGTTCTCCTTGTCCTCATCGTTCATCAGGTGCGTGTAGGCTCCATGCTTGTGCAGAGCTGAACCACATTAATAAAAGGAATGCAAGAAATCAGTGACCCATAATGACCTATAATTTTGTTTTAAAAAGAAAGTTCTATAATTGGCCAAAAAAAATTATCAGGAGCTTACGGTAGAATGAGTGATATCTGATGATGAACAGCCCCGCGGAAGGAAGGGTGGTCTTGTTCTCCTTGGCCACCTGAGATGAACAAACATCTGAACATTTCAGAAACAAAAAGAAAAAAACCTGCAGCAATTGGCACATGAAGATTGACGAACTGCTTGCAGTCCCCAAAAAGCGAACTGCGGAGACTGACCAGGTACATGTAGTCGTCATGGCCCCATGACATGAGCACGTTGTCGAGGCCGCAGCCCTCGGAGTAGACCCCGAACTTGGTGTTGAACTTGGGGTTGTGGTAGTCAGGGTTCTCCTTGAAGTACTGCACATTGTATTTGTTGATATATTCAGAATTAGGGATGAACATATACAGAAGATCCAGACATTGAATTTTCACTTCTCTGGAATATGGCACAATTGTAGCCTGCATCCCCCAATTGCTTCGTTACCTTGAAGTGGACGTTGCACTCGTCGTATGCGCAGCCGACAGGAAAGGTGTCACCTGAGATTTACAAAGTTTCATCCGTCAGTGTCTGTGAGGATCTGTAGAAGTAGAGGTCAGGGGGTGGTTTTCATTAACTCACCAACGACTGCCCACTGTGGGAGCTCCCCAAAGGTTGGGTGGAGCAGCACCTTGCCCAGGTCTGAAACGCAGAGACGTCTCCCATGTCACAAAACGAACAGGCCACTGAACTGAGGGAACTCCGAGAAGAAGAGAAGAGAGGGTACCGTGGATGAGGCCGGTGAGGTGGAGCCAGTCCTGGTCGGGGTAGTCCTTGCGGATGGCCTCGGCGGTCTGGAGGAGGTGCTCGATCTGGGGCATGTCCAGGTCCGGGTCGCTGTCGTCCACGAACTCGTTGAGCAGCTCGATGCACTCCCAGATGCCCATCTCCGTCTTGTCCAGCCGCCCGTACTCGCCGCGCATCCGGGACACGAACTCGTGCGTCTGCCGGATGTGGTTCACGCGGTAGAACTCCTCCACCGTCTCCTTCCGCTCCGACTCCGCATCGTAGTCCCTGCAGCAGGATCCAAACTTTTACCACCGTTCCCTTTTCTTTTGTTTTCGAAAGAAACTTTTTATTTTACCACGTTAATTAATAACAGAGAGCCACTGCTGAGAAGGGGAAAAAAAGAGAGGCACCTATAAAATGATAAGAAATAAAGAGAGAATAGATAAAGAGCCGGTTCGGCTGGACTTATAAGCCGGCTGAAAAGCTGAAACGGCTGATTTGTTGTGAGAAAAAAACACTGTTCGGTAGCTGATAAGCCGGCTGATGAGCTGACGAACATGTTGAAAATGACCATCTTAGCAGAGCCGCAAAAATATCATGGGGGGTGGGGTGCACTGCATGTGGGGCCCACTGCCGTGGACACCAGAAATTGCTTGGCGAGGGTACGTACGCCGAAGTGTCCTTTATTCTAGATCGTTCTCCCTCCAGAGATACTGGAAACGCAGCGCCATCTTTTATCTTCTGATGGTTTAACTAATTTTATTGGCATAAACGTCTGCACACGCGCACGCTTTGTTTAACCAGCAACAGTTTAGGCTATGACAGGGTTCCTTTCTCTAATCCTTTTGCTTTGAAGACTGCCCGGGCATAATGCAGGGGGTCAAACAAAGTGGCCTGTTTGTTTTGTTTCTCCCTTCCGCGCAGACAAGCAAAGCCCAGGCGACGACGGGCGAACCGTGTCCCGGGCGACTTTGCGCTGCCGTGTCGTGCCGTTTATGCAAGCGTGTTCATTCTCAATTTTCCGCCCATGTAAAAAAAGTGGATTTTTTTTTCTCGGGGGTTATTTTTTTACTAAAATCAAGAAGAAGAAAAATGCCGCCATGCATCTGTTTGGGTCTCCAGTGTCGAGGAAAGGAAAGGGGAAGCGTTTCCTTTCTTTCTGCCGATGGGCGCCGGCTTTTGACCTGAACACACCAGAAGTAATTACTGGAAGGCTGTTTCACCTGAAGGTTTTGCCGAAGGCGTTGGCGTCCGGCACGATGAAGCCGCCGTCCAGCACCAGCTCCGCCGGGTTGGCGCCGGCGGCGACCTTCCTCTCCGCCACCGCATCTGCAGCCACAAAAAGGAGCACAGCCCAATGACAACACCGAATCGGATTGAGCAGAGCAGAGGGACATCGCAAAAGCAAGAACTGAAACCGCGAGATTACCGAGCTGGGGCTGTTCAATGGTGATCGTCATCTTCTTCCCCGATCAGCCTCACCAAAAAAAAAAACCCTTGAAACAGCAGGAGGTTCAACGACGACACGAACAGAGTCCAAGAACACGGCGACGGCAATGGCGATGGCCTGGCTCTGGAGGCAGAAATCCGCACGGTATTTATAGCAGGAGGTCCGGGGCGCGGGGCCTCGGTGTCAGCCGGCGACAGAGGCGTAGCCTAGGTCTACGGCAACACAGCTGTGGGTGACGCAGCAGGAAGAGAGAGAGGAAAAGTAGAACGCCAGTGAGAGATCCATCGGGCGATCGGCGGGAGCGAGATACTAGTGGTGGCGTTATCCGCGCCGCGGGGATGGGATTTGTTGAGGGCGGGCGCGGGTGACTCAGCCATGGCGTGGAGGTGCGCCTGTGGATGACAAGGACACCTCACGCTCTTGGTGGTAGGTAGGTACTGCCCCCCTCCTTTCTCCATTGCAAACTTGCTTGCTGATTTTAGCCTTTTTTCTTGGATCTCTCTCTCTCTCTCTCTCTGCTTCTGCCTCCTCCTCCTGTGTTTGACGCCTTGGATAGCTAGAGATGATGAATCCGTGTCAGCTTGGAAGAAAAAGGAAATTGAAGCAACCTGTGCATTGTTTGTTCTGCGAGGATGGAGTCAGCTTATCTTCAGAGAAGAAATGTGTCGGTGCTTTACATGTGGAGAGTAATAAGGAGAGTGTTTTACATGTGCTTTAAATGTGTCGGTGCTTTATTGTTTCACTAAGCAGTTTGTCTTTTACCGTCCATCTATACTTGTAGACGATTCGGAGGGATCCACATATTCAGCGGTATATTACTCCTGCTATTTGCATGTATAATAAGCGATGTCGTGGACATCACTAATTTTGTGCTACGGCGTCGACTATACTAGTGTTAAAAAGTATTATTATAAAAACATCCGAAAAGTAATTTATAATTGAATTTTGAAGATTTTGATTTCAGAGATAACCTAAAGTATCGTCAAACGGTGGACTAGGTAGCAACCTTTTACTTGTCTTTGTAGGATATTGTAATCATCTTACGAGTCGATCGCTCTCTTGAATCTCCCAATTCTCGATCTAGAGGTTGTCTCCTAGCGAAGAGACTAGCTTTTGTTCACCGGCATGATTATTCTACGAGACGGCTGAGGTGACACCATTATCGTATATGCTCTTGATCGTCAGATATTTCACGGAGGTCAAGGGAGGGTTTCTTTAATTTTTTACTCCAAATGTTTAGTGATGCGGATTGACCCTAAGCTCTTGTTCACCTCAGCACTTTGAATCTTTGGCAAAAGGTCATGGCGGTGTCACTTGCTTGTCTCCTGTACATGGGACCGACGCTTCACACGCGTAGGACTAGGAGGCGACTCACTTGTCGGCCGTCCCGTGGCTAAAGCTGAATAGAGCTCGGACACGAGGCGGTGCATGCAACGACTCAAGGCCGGGCGTTTGGCCATGTGCCGATCGAACAGCTCTTGGCGCGTGACTGCGTGAGGTGATCGATCACGCAACTCTAAGTAGGACTCGAGGTGCTCGGATGGCGCGTGCTGTCGAGCGGCGTAAGGCCGGCGGCGAACATGGCTGCACCGCCGCACCGAGCAGGGAGGTCTCGGGATGAGACGTCTTTCATTTAGGTTTGGGTTACCCTAATAACCCAAAGGGTTTATCACTACTTGACCCATATTTGTTTGGGTCGTCCCAATAGATATTTACACCAAAAATTGTATTTTGGGTACTGGGTCATTGGGAAAATCTGCATCCCTAATGGACAACAATCCTACTTAGAGTGACGTTTTATCAAAAAGGAAAAAAAAACGTAGGTACTGTTTCCATAAAAGATAAGTGATTTTTTGCGTGTAGTTAACCATCTCAAATTTTGGTTACAGATTACTTTATATATTTTAAGTTTTTGCACGTTTGAAAAACGATGAGTAGATCTGTATTGTAAAAATAGTTTCATAATAATATTCATTTGTTATACATTACAAATATATTATAAAAAAGTAGTCAAAGTTATGTGTATATTATAAAAAAAAATAGTAGTCAAAGTTATGTTTCGGGCTGACCAATGTCCTGTGTCCAACCTATGGAGATGCCCTGCTAAGTGCTAACTGCACTCGTTGGTTTCACTTATTACTCACATAATATAGTCCTTCAATAGGATCAATTGTCAAATCAACATGATGAGGATCCTTGGCTCCTACGTCCTACTACGCATTGGCTGACCTTGGCTGCCGATAGGGACGGGGATCCCATTTGCATCCGTGAACTCATCTTTCAGTGGGTAACATACTGAAGTATGGTACTGCAGCAAAATCCTTTTCATTGGTGTAGAGAATCCATGCCGCATGCACTGACTTTTCCGCAAAGTGACAAAGATGTTATGTGATCGGGGGCGGATCCAGGACCCGGGCTAGGTGGGTTGCAGCCCGGGTCCAGCCCCGATAGCCCCCTTTGCACAACCATGTTAGAGACGGTAAATTCAACTGCACGCTGTGATATCTCTCAGGCAAAAGAAACCCAGCAGGTTGATATCAGGCTAGTTCATGGAGCATTTCGTCTGCTGGATATTGCCTTTGTAAATTGATCTTTTTGCATGGACACCGATCACAGAATACACTGAGGGGTGTTTAGATCGTGCACTATTTTTTATTCGGGTCGGATCGGATGTTCGATATCAATTAGAACAACTAAACGTGAACTAACTATAAAACTAATTGCATAAGCCGTGGTTAATTCACGAAATGAATCTATTAAATCTAACTAATCCATGATTAGCACATATTTACTGTAGCATCACATGGTCAAATCATGGACTAATTAAGCTTAATAGATTCGTCTTGCGAATTAGCCTTCATTTGTGCAATTATTTTTGTAATTAACCTATATTTAATACTCCTAATTAGTATCTAAACGTTCAATGTTACAGGAACTAAACTTTAATCCCTATCTTCAAATGGGGCCTAAGTTCAATCCAGGTCAGAGCCGACTTCAAGGTCCACCCCTCTATGTGATACACAACGGGTTATGAGATGGAGGGCCATAGTTAGGAACTCATTGTTAGAGGGGATGAACAGTACTATTTTTTTTTCAAAATTTGATATTATAGAGCTGTCCAGGTCCAAGTTGGCAACTAGCATGTGGCACGACTAAGGTCAGTCTCAGTACACAGTTTCAGATCGTAAACTAGGTAATTGTGCCAGTTGAGTGTCATGGGATGAAACTCCTCTCAAATATTATGAAACTCCCTCCTCTCTTTTCTCACGAAGATTTTGCTAATATGATATAAAATTTAATGCTCATAAAACCCTTCACGAAACTCTCACCGAGACGGAGCCCGGAGGGATGCACCGATGCATGATGCAAAGTAGGCGTTGCTTGTTGTGTACAAGCGGGGTCAAACTGAACGTGCTATCGCCTCGAGACTTGTGTTCAACACTCTGTTTAGCAGAGCTGGAACAAGCAAAGTCACTCTTTTTCAAAAATAATATAAAAAGTGTTAACAGTACCCCTCTAGTTACGGACAACGTGGATGCAAGGTGATTTAAATCCAAATATTATGGTTTGTTTCAAATTTAAACTAGGTTTGAAAAATGTTCTTGGTGCAACTTTTCCCAACTCGCGCAAACAGCATGTGGCGTTATGTCGATCGACCTGCCGACACACGTACAAACTTTGACCGGTATACACAAATGTAGCAGGTTTGCGGCTGGCCATTCTCATCTCCCTGAGAAGTTTACACTAAATCACCGGTGCAAATTTACCCTTTCACCTGATTACGCACGCAAACCACTCTTATTGTACGCATGCATGCACTCTGGAGCACAAAACAGAGACAAACAAACGAGCCAAGGCTGCCAGCTGCAAAAATAATCGACAAGTTGGGTGTGCAGTGGTGTCCCGATGGACTCAACCCAACAACTCTCTCATGACAAAGCTTCTGCAAAGATTTTTTTTCCTTAAAAAATTTGAGAAAACCTCTGTCATGACTAGAGCATGACAAGGAAGAGTACCGGACACGAACGCTGCACGTGTTCAGCAGTGCTGGCCGTCACACCTTTTTTTTTTCTTTGGAGATGGCACACACGATATTTTTGCCGGCTGGTCATCGTGCGATCAGCGTACGCGATCTGATGGACAGCCACTGAATTCTCATCCAACCGTCGGTGGGTGATCGATCGGTAACGTACGTATGTACATGCTGTGGGACGGGCTGGGCTGGAGTTCATCTCACCTGGCGTCTGATGGTGGTTCATGCTCCCTGCACCTCGTAGCAAATTTGTCGTCGGCGATAACATTTTTTATATGGACTGCCAGAGCACTGCAAGCAACTTGTTTGACGATGCTGGGTAAGTTCCAAAGTGCATACCGTAGTCTTTAATCAACTGAGCTCAGGAAATGGACTGGTACGATGTGCTAGAGAAAAGAACCATATCGGTTTCCAACTCTTACTCCAAAAAAATTGCTCAGCTTGAGACCCAAGTTCACTTTTTTTTTCTCCGAAACACGTAGTACAGACGCGGACGCTCGTACATACTCGCCCCTACAAACATGCACGCAATCTTACCCTATAAGTACCTTCGAAAGACTGAGCCGACAAACCCTCGAGATTGATGAAGTTACTGTCGAAGGATTTGGGGAAAAATCAACTCTTGAGTATTTCCTCTCGTGGTGCCTTTTCTTATCACCACTCTTTTACATTTTAGCCCTACATATATATCAATATTACATACACACACCAACACTCCCCCTCAAGATGGGCAATATATATCTATCATGCCCATCTTGTCACACGAAGACACACACTCTTTAACACTCAACCCTTTTGTTAGACAATCAGCAATTTGTCCCTTAGAAGTTACAAAGCCTAGAGTTAAAGTTCCATCATCAATCCTTTCTCTAATAAAGAAGCGGTCGATCTCCACATGTTTGGTTCGATCATGTTGAACTGGGTTGTTGGCAATGTTAATAGCTGATTTGTTATCACACCAAAGCTTCATAGGCCTGCCCTCATGGAGTTTTAACTCAGTTAGAAGATTTTTTACCCATAATAGTTCACTCAGACTCTGTGACATAGCCCTATACTCAGCTTCTGCAGTGGAGCGTGATACAACAGGCTGTTTCTTGCTTCTCCAAGTCACCAAGTTACCACCAACAAATACACAATAGCCTGAAGTTGATCTTCTGTCATCAGGGCAACTTGCCCAGTCTGCATCACAATAACCTTCCACATTCAGATGTCCATTTTTTTTTGAACAACAAACCTTTACCTGGATTCTTCTTTAAATATCTCAAGATTCTATAGACTGCATCCATGTGATCACTCCTTGGGTCATGCATGTATCTGCTTACTACACTTACAGCATATGTTATATCAGGTCTTGTATGACATAGATAGATGAGGCACCCCACAAGTCTTTGATATCTCTCCTTATGTACAGGATGTCCAGATTCAGCATCCAATTTGTGGTTTTGCTCTATTGGTGTAGTGGTTAAACGACACCCAAGCATACCTATCTCATCCAGTAGATCCAGAACATATTTCCGTTGTGAGAGCACAATCCCTCTAGGAGATCTTACTACTTCAATCCCTAGAAAATATCGAAGCTGTCCCAAATCTTTAATTTCAAATTCCCTTCTCAAATTCTCCTTCAATCGCACCACCTCCAAAGTATCATCTCCAGTGATAATAATATCATCAACATAGACAGCTAGGATGGTAATGTGGTTTTTGGAACATAGATAGAACAGAGTATGATCTCCATTACACTGCTTATATTCCATATCAAGCATTGCACGTTTAAACCTATCAAACCACGCTCTTGGCGATTGTTTTAGTCCATATAAAGATTTTTTCAATCTTAGCACCTTACCTTCTGTTTCAGTAGTAGTGAATCCAGGTGGGATCTCCATATAAACCTCCTCTTTAAGATCACCATGAAGGAATGCATTTTTAACATCTAATTGATATAATGGCCAATCAAAGTTAGCAGCACAAGAAATCAAGGTCCTCACGGTACTCATTTTTGCAACCGGTGCAAATGTCTCATCATAGTCAATTCCATATGTCTGGCTGTACCCTTTTGCTACCAGCCTTGCCTTATATCTCTCCACTTTTCCTTCAGGGTTTTGTTTCACAGTATATACCCATTTACAGTCAACCACCTTCTTCCCAGGAGGAGAAGGTATGAGCTCCCATGTGTCATTTTTCTCAAGTGCTGCCAATTCTTCAAGCATTGCCTTTTTCCATTTTGGATCTTGCTTTGCTTCTTTCCAATTTTTTGGAATTTGTACAGATTGCAGGGTTGTCATAAATGCCCAGTACTCAGATGGTAATGACCCATATGACACATAATTACTTACCTCATTGCTATGCTCACCTTCACAATTATCTTCAAAGCCATATCTTACTGGAGGTTTACCTGCAGTGCTCCTTGCTTCTCTTCTTAGAGCAATAGGTAAGTCATTCAAGTGATCCCTTATCTCTCCCCCTAACTCAGACAACTGGTCATTCTCATTATCACCTGAGTGAACTTGGTCACTTTCAACTTCATCAACAATAGTGGTGGGTTGTATGGGATTTTCTCTCCTTCTTCTCGTATATACTCGTAGATTCCTCTCTGTAGGAGACTGTTGTACTCTCCCTTCCTGTATAGTGTCATTCACTTTAACTGAATTTGGGATTAAACCAACCATAACTTTCTTCTCATTTGCTCGTGTCTCAACTCTACACTCCATTTGCTCACTATCTTCTGATCCAATTGGAGGGTCTAAATCAATGAACAGAGAACTTAAATCAGTCTTCTCACCATAGAAAGGAACTGATTCCCTAAAAGTCACATCCATACTTACAAACATACGACGCTCAGATGGGCTCCAACACTTATATCCTTTTTGTCCCGATGAGTACCCCACAAAAATACACTTGATAGCTTGAGAATCTAGCTTTCCAACCCCCGGTCTATGATCTCTAACAAAACATGTGCATCCAAAGATTTTGGGTGGAACCAAGAACTCATTTTTTCCAAATAACATTTCACAAGGAGATTTCATGCCAAGTATCCTTGATGGCATACGGTTTATCAAGTGAATAGCAGTCAATACTGCCTCACTCCAAAGGAACTTAGGCACATTCATTGTATACATAAGTGAACGAGTTACCTCCAGAAGATGCCTATTCTTCCTTTCAGCCACTCCATTTTGTGGTGGGGTATCGGGGCATGAAGTCTGGTGTAGAATTCCTTCTCTTGAAAGGAAACCCTGAAATTCCTTATTCACATATTCAGTTCCATTATCACTCCGAATAATTTGAATAGAAGTGCCAAACTGATTTTTTACATAAGCATAGAAAGCCTTAAAACATTCAAGTACCTCACTTTTATGCTTCATTAAATATACCCATGTCATACGAGAATAACAGTCAATAAAGGTAACGAAATATTTTGCCCCACTTATAGCAGTGACCGGAGAAGTCCACACATCTGAATGGATTAATATAAAAGGTGATAAACTTCTTAAACCTCTGCTCACATATGAGCTTCTAGTATGCTTCCCGTACTCACAAGCATCACACATTAAATTACTCTTATTCACCTTAGACATTTCTTGAGGGAACATTTTGCTCATGACATCAAAAGATACATGTCCTAAACGACAATGCAACAACATCACCTTAGCTTCATCTTCACTAGCTGATAGGGCAAAATAGACTTCTTCTCTTGTCTTGCTTCTATCAAGATACCAGAGCCCATCATGCCAAGTTCCAACTCCAAGATTTCTTCCCGTCCTCCTTTCCTGAATTAAACAATTTTCACGATCAAGAAGTACCCGACAGTCCATTTGATCAATCAATGAGCTTATTGAAATAAGATTCACAGGAAAGGATGGAACATGTAATACTGATGATAAGGTAATAGATGGTGTGCATTGAACTGTCCCAACACCTCTAATAGAACAAGAGGTTCCATCTGCAGTTTTGATCGTCCCCTTATAAGAATTTGAGTATGGTGTATAAGATGTAAATTCATTTACCTTACCCGTGACATGCCTTGATGCACCTGAATCTAATATCCAATTAGATATATAATTTTGGTTGAATGTACCTGAGTCTGAGTGAACCACATCAGCAACGGTGTCACTCGAGGATGTTGTTTCTTGATTGTTCAGTTGAGAACCCTTTCCGATTTCCTTCCACTTCCTGAACTCATCTAGCTCATTTGGAGAAACTGTAACTGATTCTACAGCACACCCATCTGACATTGCATGATTAGCTCTAAAGCTTACTCTTCCACCACGACTTGCACCTCCTCGGCTAGTACCACCTCTTAACATACATCTGCCTCGACCCCTACCACGATTTGGTTTTAGTGGCTGACGGCAATCACGAATCAAATGCCCCTTTTCACCACAATTATAACAAATTCTGGTCTCTTGGGACCCTGCTACCACATAAGCTTGGCTTGGTGAATTTAAGGTGTGACCCTTTATCACATTGAGTCTTGTCTCCTCCTGTGCCATAGCAGCAATAGCTTCTTCAAGACTAGGGAGATTAGCTTGATGGAATAATGCAGCGCGTCTTCCTTCAAATTCTGGATTTAGACCCCTCAAAAACTGAAGGACCCTTTTATTCTCTACCCACTTCTTCACCCAAGCCACACATTCAGGGTGAGGTAACTCAATAGGATCATAATGATCTAAGTTAGCCCACAGTCGCTTCAATTCTGCAACATAATCCATCAAAGTCTTCTCCCCCTGTTTCAGATAATGTATTTTATCATCTGTATCTGCCAACAGCATCACATTCCCAACACCTGAGTACATGCTTGCAAGAGCCTTCCATATCTCCGAGGCAGAAGCAATAGTGTCAACAGAACCTGCAATTGTTGAGGTCATAGAATTGAATAACCAAGTAACCACTAAAGCATTAGTGGCATTCCAATTCTTCCAGTCACTGCTCAACTTATCTCTGGGTTCAGTTATTTCCCCATTGATGAAGCCCTCGAGCCTTTTTGATTGCAACAGTAACAATGCTCTTCTGGACCAAGCCAAATAGTTTTTCATGCCTTCCAACTTGATATCAACAGGCATCAACTCCAATTTTTGAACCGTATCAATCTCTTTACTTGAGGACGGGGCATCATCCTTCTTTGCAGTAAGTAGTTCCACCAATTTCCCAAGAACCTGTTCAATTCCTTGATTCTCTGCCATAATACAGTGGCTTTGGAACCCCTTGCTTCCTCACAGCAACACTTTCTTCCTCCAGATGCAGTATAGTTGCTGCTCTTCCACAAACCAGCACAGATCCTCTGAATTGGCTTGGAAACCAGCAACGACCAGCAACTCAACTGCTCTCTGCTCCCTTCTCTCTCTGCCAGCGACCAGCAACTCAACTTCTCTCTGCCAAAACCACCAGCAGCTCCACCTTGCACGCCTCCCCGACGCGCAGCTCGATCTGGGGCCTCCGTCGGCCTGCGTCCCTCAGCACGAGCAGCCGCGCAGCCACTCCAGCTCCTGCTCGCCAGCCAACTGCTGCTCCTCCGCCGGGCCCCCTGCTCCTGCTGCTCCTCCGCCGGCCCAAACTTCACCGCTCGCCACCGCCGCCCGTGGGCTCCCTGGCCGGTGTCGCGGCCGCCCGGAGCTCCAGCACGGGCAGATCCGCGCCGCCGCTACGATTTGCGGCCTTGGGGAAGCAGCGCCGCAAGGACGCCCGCCGCCGTCGGATCCGCTCACACTCGACGCAGCACCGCCCTCTCCTCTAGCTCCTGCTCGCCGGCCGACGTCACGCTGACGAGGTCCCCACCATCGCCCCCAAACCTAGCCCTGATACCATGTCGAAGGATTTGGGGAAAAATCAACTCTTGAGTATTTCCTCTCGTGGTGCCTTTTCTTATCACCACTCTTTTACATTTTAGCCCTACATATATATCAATATTACATACACACACCAACAGTTACCACTGGCACCTCGCTGTCGACGGGCACATCGCCTACCATGTGCTAGTTAAATCATGGAATATATTCAGGAAAATGTGAGCACCAGTGCTGAGTCGAGGACCTGAACTTTGGTGGGAAGGTTCCTCCACAAGGAACCTTACCAGTTGTCAGTGTTTAGACCTGGCAACCTACCAAGGGGGGTGCCGAGGTAGTGTTTTGGTTGGTAGGGCTCGTCAAGATCAGGAACTCGAAGGTAAACACAGACACACGATTTAGATAAGTTCGAGCTGCTAGATTACGTAATACCCTATGTCCTGTGTGTTTGTTGTATTGGATTGCTTTGGAGGGGTCCATACCTCGCCTTATATACACGGGGGCAGGGTTACAGGTCGGTTGATTACAAGAATTCTAATTAGATTCGACTAGAGAAGCCTTACTCTGTTACAACGAGTACTTTCCTAATCCTCGACTACTTCCTATCTTTTTATGTAGACTACACCATTCTGCGCCATGGTCTTCATGTCACATTCATCTTGGTGTCCAGCCTCGGTCTGTCCAAACCTTCTGATGGGCCCATAGATGTATGTACGACACCAGCTGAGCTACGCTCAGTTCGCAGACCAAGTTCATTAAAAACATCTATATCTATCGGTTGACTGTACCTGGGTTTGTCCCCCGATGCTACGTTGTATTCCCTCCGTTGGTCATTTTTGGTATTTCTAAATTAATAACTTTTAGTATCCAGATGTATAATAAAAATTAAGATTTAAAAATGTCAAAACGAACTACAATTTGGGATAGGGAGAGTATACTCCAAAACAACTGAATTCATATGAACTTGGTCAGTTCTTGCTGAGATATGATAAAATCCCAATAATTAGGTGGGCCCAGTGCCTATGCGCCCAACTTGCACCACACATGGTATAACTTGGTGCCTCACAGTACTACCCAAAATATTTGTAGTCACGCTCCTCTCCTCTTATTAGGAGCGGACTAAGAGTTCTCGGCACACAAAACAAACTAGCATTTACTGTAGCATTTTGTCCATACCTGAAAATCATTTCTAGGTGTGGATCATAGCTCGAGTCGTTCCTATAGAAATAGGGACATAGCCCGCTCCTGCAAACGCATAAACTGAAACAATGTGATAAAAACATAAATAGAAAAAGTTGCAAAACCATGTTACCAAATACTCCATAAATAGTTTTTCATAGCGGATGTGAATCTTAAGTTAAGATTCCAGTCATCCTGGTGCGTATCGGGGCATCGGGCTACCTATTTTTTTAACACTTCAATTGGACATGTATAGCCGTGAAAAATACGGTCATGAACTGGCAAACAATGGTACGGCCTTTGATTGTTTTTACCTTTTGTTTCAAAACTTAAATTAATGATCAAAACTTAACGACCACAAAAAGAGAATGCCACAACATACACGACACTTGTGAATTCTATGTCGCATGTCACAACATCACTTTCAAGTTTCCCTAAGAGGCTAGGATCATACTGCCCTCTTGGAACACAAGATCGTGAACCGAAGCAGAGTGCATGGCCAAGCTGACCACTGAACAGCCAACCAGAGTAGCAGACCGCTCCAACCAGAGTCTCCGGATCCAAACAGAGCAGTGCGTAAAGTTCAGTCTTAGTTTAGGGACTAAAGAAACCAAACAGCACCTAAGCCTGGCCTAGGGGCGAGCAGAGACAAAGGATTTATGTGCCATATCCAGTCAATCACACTCACACCCTGGCTGGAGCCCGCCCATTTCCCTAATAAGCAAGCTCCAGTTCAATATGGCAAGCATGTAGCAACGCCATTCGTTCATGTTTTGCCTCATGGTCAGACTTTCCATAAGCCATTGTACTGACAATAGAGTTTTGTCTCAATAATGAAAAACTTCTTTTGATCGCATCACAACCGCACCGCTGCAGGACACGCAGCATTCCCCTCTTCTAATTCAACGAACCAACCCTGGCAGGCACGGTCAATTTTTGGTCACCTCTGATTGGTACCCTATAAGATGTGGCCAACTTTGGCAATCGAAATGAAGTAATAATGAACCAAAGTGGCCAGCGTAGGAGGCTACCATGACAAATTTTGACACCCAATTAAATGATGGCCAAAATTAGTCGAAGCAGTTAAAATTTAGCTTGGGCACACTTTGGTACCAAACCAAACATGCCCTATGTGACCTCTAGGGCCAATTCTCTACAAACAGTAGTCATAAATCCACACAATGGAACTGGTTACAACATGCCAAACCTTTGTACACCCACAAACAGGCCTGAAGTACTACACACACGCTCGCACATGGATAGGATTTCCACCTAAAACCAGTGCTTCGGATCCAGCCCATATATAGCAACACTGGCCCAGCGCGCCTCGGATGTTCGGCTACCGCCAGATCATCCACTGATTTCAACTAGTGCTAACAAGACTGCTGACTAACAAGACTTAATCTAGCTACTCCATCCATTTCAAATTATAGACCGTTTTAGCTTTTCTAAGTTCATAGATATTATTATGTACGCGGACACTCCAAACAGCCTATAATTTGAAACGGAGGGAGTACAAATTAGATGCACGCACGGCTTAGATTAATCCACTAAGAATTACTAACAAAGGATTATTGCTACAGGGCAGGCTGGCCGGGCCTACAGCATGGCCAGCTTCTTGACGTTGATGGGGTAGGCGTGCTCCGGCGAGCTGGAGCCGTAGCCCTTACGCGCGATCACGGCGTTGACGGCGTCCGTCGGGTGCAGCCCGTCGAAGAACACGTACTCCGTCCGGTCCCTGCAGACGGGCCCTTGCTTCTCGCACAGCACGCCCGACGAGCTCCTCGACATCTCGCAACAGGCCCTGCCCGTCTCCCTCACACCTGAGGATTTTCACCAAATAAATGTAAAACAAAATCATTTTTGCATCTATATATAACCGTTGCGTGTCTACTGTGTTTCGAAAACAAAAATTTCATACTGAAACCGGAAGAAAAAACGAATCATGTGGCTTGTTTTGTACTACCTGTCCTAACGAGCTGCATTTATTAGAGAGAGATTTTAGGCATTGATAGATGACTCGTACCGTGTTTCGCAGGGTGGTCCAGCATGTCCTTGATGATCTTGTACGAGTCGACGTAGGCGAGCCTGGCGGCGGGCATGCGCGACCTCGCGCCGTCGACGAGCCGCCGGAGCTCCGAGTTGAAGAGCGCCACCGCGTTGTTCACCGGCTCGATGCAGGCGGCGCCGGTGATGTTGAGGAACGCGCGCACCACGGGGGTGCACCCGGTCGGCTGGATCGAGAAGATCACAAACTTCCTCGCGCCCAGAGCGTACAGCCTCTGCAACGGCCAAACGAAGCATGAAGCTTAACACTGCAAATATGTGAGGCCATGATATATATTGTAAAACAGAAAAACTATCCATATTTCACTGGTAATTTTAGTGCTTCATTATGTGATTTTTTCCCTATAAAAAGAAACAAATAGACATGGGTTTAAGGCACAATGGCCTGCTGGCCAGCGATTCATGTGAAATCCCTGGCCGACCACAGTGAGTGGTCACTGTTGCTCTTCCTGAGTGCTTTGCATATTCCATGCGACCATGCCTTTACTACTGTGCTTCCTGACTCATATCAGTGTATGTATGAATTAACTGACCATATGCACATGTTTTTAATAGCATACCAGTCTGTCATCCGCATATCAAGCAATGGACACCAATATGGTCCATCCATGGTGGCCAGGTTGATACCCCTTTATTTGCTTGCATTCCTATGGTCTTTATTTCCACATGTCCTAGGAACTGTGGTTCTCCAGTCAGTACAATTACTGAGCAAATTACTCTACTGCCTGGTCATCTGCGGCTTTAATATCTGTAACAACTATGGGTACACTGCACACAGGGGCAAAACTGGCTGTACTGCACAATGAGATCATCTGTAGCTCATAGTACTACCAACAATTTACCATGAGCTACAGCATGAGCATGAACAGCCGCATGAGAGGGTCTCTGCAGTTACAAGCAAGAGGCAGAGGTACCTGAAGATGGGCGGAGAGCTTGGTGATGATAGACCTTGTGAACTCCGGCAAGGGCGGCGCGCCGTCGTCGGAGCCATTCCTCCTGGGGTTGAAGTAGTTGAACAGGTAGTCGTTGCCACCTGTCCCAATGATGAAGAGGCACTTGGACAGGTAGCATCGCTGGAAGGGATCCTGGCCCTTGATCCTGTGGTCGGTGGCGGTCGCCGCTGCTCCGCGCAGATGGGCCCGCAGGTCAGGGAGGGTCACCGCCTCGAAGTTGCTGATCTGCCGCCGCAGGCTCACCACCTCGCCCTGAAACATCAATGGAAGCGCGCACGTTGCCATGTTTAATTAATCATTGCTGCTACGAGTATTAGTTAGAGATTAAGTAGTTAATGCAAGTCGTAGACTGACTCACGGTGAGCTGGCCGGTGTGGTCGAGGATGCCGGAGCCGCCGGAGGCGAAGTTGACGCCGCGCAGGGCGGCGCGGCCGCGGGTGCGCGGGTCGGCGAAGGGCGGGACGAGCCCCGGGAGGTGGAGGAGCTCACCAAGCGCGTCGATGACGTTCCGGCCGTTGGAGAACCGGCCGGAGGGGCCCAGCGGGAAGTCGACGCCGTAGGGGAGGTAGTCGGCGCGCACGCCGGAGCCGTTGAGGAAGTTGTTGTTGCCGTTGTCCACCAGCGAGCTCCCGAACACGAACATCCCCTTTACCTGCGGCCGCTGCCTCCCCGCCTTGCCGCCGGAGCTCCTCCCCGCCGCCGCTGCTGCAGCATCAGCAGCTCCGGCGCCGACATGGTGGCAGCTTGTTGCAGCGGCTTCACACTGTAAGCGGAGTGGCAGTAGAAGCGGAATGGATAAGGACACGATGGTCAAGAGGTAGACGAGCTGCTTCGCCATGGATGGACTATTGTACTGTATTTCGGTGAGCTTGCTAAGCTAGCTAGCAGCTCTAGCCTGAAGCTTGCCAAAAGCACTGCGTTCTGGCGCTGCTACTTATAGGCGATGGTGATGAGCTGATGATGATTCAAATTCAATGCTGGTAGGTTTGAGCAGTAGGTTAGAGAGAGAGGGAGAGGGAGAGAGAGAGACTGCATGCAGTTACTGCGCACGTACAGCGAAAATTTAAGCTGCTGCCGATGCGTTTGTACAGGTTTGGCGCGAACGAGGGAATGGGATCTGATGAGCTAGTGTCGCTGCATTACATTGGAATCCTGGGATTTACTGCGTCGATCTTTGCAGAGCCGGTACTGTGGTACCGAGCAGCTCCCTGACTGATCGGGCCGTTATTGCTGCAAGTGATAGCAGGCAGGTGACAGCTGAGTTGCTGGCATTCAATGAACACTTGACCGGGCGTTAATTTTGGAATAGAATCCCCCGTCTGTTCCCTGTGAGCCTGCAGTAGCTTAGGCCATGTTTAGTTACTCCCAACTCCCAACTTTGACACTATGCAAAAAGAAGATTCCCCATCACATCAAACTTGCGGTACATGCATGGAGTACTAAATGTAGATGAAATTAAAAACTAATTGCACAGTTTTGTTGTACTTTGCGAGACGAATCTTTTGAGCCTAATTAGTCAATATTTGGACAATAATTCACAAATACAAACGAAACGCTACAGTGTGCTACAGTGCTGTAACAGTAATTTGGCACCTCCCAAATTCCCCAACTAAACACGGCCTTAACTTCAGTAGGCCTCTTGCCTCTAGCAGTTGGACGGGGAATTCCTCAAAATTGACTCAACCGAGGTAAATCCTGCATCTTTTTATTAGACCATTCTCAATAGAAATTTCATTTTCATTAAATAAAGTGCTATGTCAGCATTTTTGATGATATGGCAAAGAGGTAATAAAGAAAGAGGTGAAATGAGTTTCATGAGGATGAAACCAGATATACAAGGTAGCTTGTGTCTTGCATGTAGCCTAGGAAATAATAAAGAATGAAACAATGCATTGTATGAAGCTATTTCAACAATGAATTAAATGTTCTTTTGCTTATGTGGTAGTTTAGAAACATAAATTGAAATCATGAAAATGGCCTTACAAATAATACAAGTTTCCGATAACATCAGCATAGTCTATAATAGCAATTTAATTGGTACTAATATCTAAAAATACTCAATAAATCATGTTTAGATCCACCTAACTACACTTTATCTAGCTAATTACTAAAATTTTTTATTAGCTAGTTAAAAAGTAGCTAGCTTTTTTTTTAGGTGGAGTATTTGGGTTCAACAGCTAATTACTTGTTGTGACCCGCCAGATCTGGTCGTTGAGTTGGGTGGATTTGGGTGGCCGCCGCTGTATAGCTGCAGGCGCAGCAGGCGATGCAATACCAAGGGCAAAGCCAGCTGGAGAACACACGATAACTAACCTTCCATCCAGGAGTTTTTATCCCGGTTAACTTTAAACTCGGGACTAACATATCTTTAGTCCCGGATAAAAAATGAGCCACCGACAGGAGGAGCTTTAATCCCTGTTGTAAAGATCAACCGGGACTAAAACCCCCTTTAGTCTCCGTTGTAACAGCTAAAAAATATCGCACCGATGGTGGGAGCTTTTGTCCTGGATAGAAATTTCAACCGGGACAAAATCCCACACCCCCCTAGTCCCTGTTGGTAAAGGGAGGGGCTTTAGTCCTGGCTGGAATTTCCAACCGGGACAAAAGCTCATCGCCTATAAGTTCACCAGACCGAGAGCTTTTCTTCCTCCCCGAGCCAGAGCCACTCCACCAGAGATCGAGAGCTTCCTCCTCCTCCTCTTCATGGCGAGCCAGCAACCTTAGGGAGAGGTGCTGCCTGATTTTTTTTCCTCATTTCCGTGGGGATTTCACTCATCCAAAGTATTGTAAAGGTTAGCTACTTCATCATTCCTTCATTTATTGTTATTATGCTTTGTTTTATGCTTTAGAGATAGAGAAAAATGAGTTTTTTTAGAATGAGGGAGAATGGAGAGGATTTTTATTTATACATGTTTTTGAGCTAGAATTGGATGGATAGCTTGCTTGTTATATATGATTCGTATTAGTTTAAAGAACTTGATCAATATTAGGTATGGGGAAAAAATAGAGTAAATATGTTTTTAATATTTAGTCATCACAATAAAATGAAGGTAAATAAATTGTAGGTGTAAGAAATAGAATTCGGTTATTGCTACAATTTTTCATGTCACTGTAATTTAACAATAATTGTATTTCTTTGACCAATAATTTATTTATCTCATGTTTATTACAAGGACTAAATATTATAAACACACCTACTCTATTTTTTCCCTACCTAATATTGATCAAGTTCTTTATCTAATATGAAGTCTTATATTCATTTTCCACGTAATACGATGCAGATGGACCGGAAATGGATGTACTACCCTGCTCCTCCAATCCCAGAGAACAGTGTTTGCACATGGGATGAATATGCTTACACTATTCTATGTACATAACTCAACTTTCTACGAAGTCTATGGAGAGTCACCTCCGCTCCTCCAGTACCAGAAAATAATGGTACAACAGAAGAATTTCAAATCCACAAACTTGGGCTAAATTTGATAAAAAAAATATTGAAATAGTATTCCAAACGTCTTTTGGAGCCTAATTCTCATAATAGAAGTATGCTGGCCAATATCCTCTTCAGGCAGAGATCTATTCACTGACCTTTACCTAGCAGCTTTTTGTTGGTTTTGGCTTGCCACCATGGGCCATGTTCAGTGAACAGATCTTTTGCCTGGACAGGCTATTGTGTGTGTGCCACCATACTTCTATTATGAGAATGTGGCACTTGCTCTAAAACACGTTTGGATAATTATTTCAAGATTCCTTTATGATATTCAGCCTGAGTATGTGGACTCGAAGGTCTTCTATTATACCATTATTTTCTGGTACTGGAGGAGAGGAGGTGACTCTCGATAGACTTCGTATAAGATTGAGTTATGTGTAGAGATGGCTTTGAGGGCGAACATTCTGCTATGTTGTACTATTATTTTAGGATAATTGACTACGTGAAGTCCACTATGAAGCATCTGTAATATTTAGTGTATATGTATCTTTATTGTCTTATTCGAGCATTCTATCATTTTTCTTTTTGTCGACCTAGTGAATGTTATGAATGTTGATTAGTATAATTTTCATGTAAATTATTTTTATCTTTATGAATGTTGATGGGTGTAAATTACGAATACCGACCAAGTTCTTTATCTAATATGAAGACCTATGGCCATTTTTTACGTAATAATTTATTTATATAATATTTTTTACAAGGACTAAATATTATAAACATATTTACTCTATTTTCCTCCTACCTAATATTGATCAAGTTTTTTTATCTAATACAAAGACCTATGTCCATTTCTCATGTAATATGATGCAGATAGAATGATAATGGATGTTTAACGTGGACAGATGGACCAAGGAGTTTGTTGATGGCTTGCACGAAGTGGCCAAAGCCAACAAGCAAGAGAAGGGATTCATATGTTGTCCATACTTCCAATGCAGTAACAAGAAGGACTACTCTTCTTGGGGGACTATTCACAGCCAATTGTTTAGATACGATTTCATGCCTAACTATTTGGTTTGGACCAAGCACGGCGAAAGAGGGGTTATAATGGAAGACGACGAAAAAAATGAGGATGATAACAACATTCCGGACTGGGCTGCAGGCTAAGCTTTTGCAGATACTACAATGGGCGAGGCTGATGAAGATGAGTTTGCAGAAGACGGCCCTATTGATGATCTTGGTCAGGTGCTATGGGATGCCCAGAGAGATTGCAAAATAAAGAAGGAATCAGAAAAGTTGCAGCACATAATAGATGATCACAAAAAATTGTTGCACCCAGATTGCAAGTAGGGGCATAAAAAACTGGGTACCACACTGGAAATGCTACAATAGAAGGCAAAAAATGGTGTGTCCGATAAGGCATTTCAGAGGATATTGAAAATTGTACAAAACATTCTTTTCAAAAATAATGAATTGCCGTCCACAACATATGAAGCTAAACAGGTTGTTTTCCCTCTAGGATTGGAGGCTCAGAAGATACACGCATGCCCTAATGACGATATCCTCTATCGTGGTGATGATTACGAGAAATTGGATGCTTGTCCTGTGTGCAGAGTGTTGCGGTATAAGATCAGGCGAGATGATCCTGGTGATGTCGTGGGGCAGCCTCCCAAGAAAGTTCTTGCGAAGGTGATGTAGTATTTCCCTATAATACCACGTTTGAAGCGTTTGTTCATAAACAAGGCGAATGCTAAGTTGATGCGATGGCACAAAGAAGAACGTAAGCAAGATGAGATGCTGAGACACCTCGCGGATGGGGCCCAGTGGAGATCAATTGATAGAGCATTCCCGGACTTTGAAAGTGATGCAAAGAACATAAGGTTTGGTTTAAGTACTGGTGGATTCAATTCATTCGGTGATTTGAGTAGTGGTTATAGTACTTGGCCTGTGACCCTATGTATGATCAACCTTCCTCCTTGGCTATGCATTAAGTGGAAGTTCATTATGATGCCGATGCTTATCCAAGGTCCAAAACAATGTGGCAACGACATTGACGTATACCTAAGACCGTTGGTTGATGAACTTTTACTGCTCTTGAAGGAAGAAGCTGTACGTGTGTCGGATGAGGATAAACAAGAGAGCTTTGACCTACGAGAAGTGTTGTTCGTAACCATCAAGAATTGGCCTGCGCTGAGTAACCTTTTAGGACAGACAAATAAGGGATATCGGGCCTGCACCTACTATTTAGATGACACAGATAATATGTATTTGAAACACTGTAGGAAGGTCGTGTATATGGGCGATCGTTAATTTCTTCCTGCTAACCACCCGTTAAGAAAGAAAGGATGCATTTCAAAGGGGCGCCAGACCATCATAAAAAACCTGCACACCATAATGGAAAGCGTGTATTTGAGATGATAAAGAATGTAAGGGTAGTTTTTGAAAAGGGTCATGGTAGCGAACCTGTTCTGAACAACGATAATGGAAGTGCACCCATGTGGAAGAAGAAGTCTATATTTTGGGAGCTACCTTATTGGGAAATTCTAGAAGTCCGCAACGCAATAGACATGATGCACCTGATGAAAAATCTTTGAGTGAACGTGCTAGGCTTTGTGGGTTGTTATGGGAACTCAAAAGATACATTGAAAGCACGATAGGACCTAAAACGTATGAAGCAACGAGATGACCTACATCCGGAAAAGAGAGATAACAGACAACACTACTTACGTCCTGCCAGTTACACTCTCAGCAAGGAAGAAGCAACGAGATGACCTACATCCGGAAAAGAGAGATAACAGACAACACTACTTACGTCCTGCCAGTTACACTCTCAGCAAGGAAGAGAATGATAGCATGTTTGAATGCATGAATAGTATCAAGGTTCCGTCTAGGTACTCCTTGAATATAAAGGGAATAATAAATATGAAAGAAAAGAAGTTCATAGATCTAAAGGCCCATGACTACCACATGTTGATGATCCATTTGCTTCCGGTTGCATTGAGGGGTATTCTACCAGAGAATGTACGATTGGCTCTCATAAAGCTATGCGCGTTTCTCAATGCGATTTCACAGAAGGCAATCAATCCAACCAGGCTACTAAAGCTATAGAACGATGTGGTTCAATGTCTTGTCAGCTTTGAGTTGGTATTTCCACCATTCTTCTTCAATATTAAGATGCACCTCCTGGTTCACCTAGTCAAAGAGATTACTATTCTCGGTCCAGTATTCCTGCACAATATGTGGCCTTTCGAGAGGTTTATGCCAGTCCTAAAAATTATGTTCTTAATCGTGCCCGTCCAGAAGGAAGCATCACCAAGGGATATGGAACAAAGGAGGCTATTGAGTTTTGTGTTGATTTTATTGACTCAATTAATTCGATTGAGATTTCAACATCACGCCACGAGGGGAGGCTACGGCGAATGGACACCCTTGGAAGGAAATCTAGTTTGAGCAATGATAGTGATTTGTTCCATAAAGCACACTTCACAGTTCTGCAACAATCATCATTTGTGGCTTTGTATATCGATGAACACAAGCAGATTCTATTTTCCCAATACCCGACGAAATCCAATGCATGGATTATATGTCATCACATGGATACTTTTCCCTCTTGATTGCGTGAACACCTTATGGGTAATTCCACGATTCATGAACAACTCGCTTGGTTAGCTAGGGGACTTTTTAGCACAATCGTGAAATTCCAAGGTTAGGAGATAAATGGTTATACATTTAACATGAGAGCCCAAGACAAAAAAAATACCAACCAAAATAGTGGTGTCCGTATAGATGCCATAGACAGCAATAGGAGCAAGGACTTGTGTTACAGTTTCGTAGAGGAGATTTGGGAACTTGAATACGGACCGCTGAACATTCCTCTGTTTCGTTGCCGGTGAAGCTAACTGGAGGTGGCGTAACGAAAGATTAGTATGGAACGACAATAGTGGACCTGACCAAGACTGGATACAATGATGAACCATTCATCCTTGCCATTGATGTGCATTAGGTTTTCTATGTGAAGGACATGTCTAGCAAACCTAAGAAAAATTCAGAAGATAAAGAAAAACCATGGGAGCCAAAGCGCCACATAGTTTTTCCATGTAAAAGAAAAATCGTGGGAGCCGAGGAAAAAACAGACCAGTCAGATAATTATGATCAATTTGATGGCATGCCTCTATTCGCTGTCGAAGTTGACCCAAGCATCATGCTACCCAAAGAAGAGACTCCGTACTTACGCCGCGATCAAGACTAAATAACTTTTGTCAAGAAAAAGTTTTTTAACATTACATTGTAATACACTAAATATGGTGCACCTTTATGTAATGCTCTATAGCTATCAGAACCTTTGAATTATATTGTAAGGCTCTATGGTGAACATTTATTCGATCAATATAAACAATGTTAACTTAACCACATACATCAATTGCATTTTTTACGCGTTGAAATTATTTAAGTGAAGAGTTTGTTGATGATAGTGATCCATTAAAATAATTATTTTAGAAACTTAATCGACTAGTATAGAATTAATGATTGATTCAAACTTCTTTTAAATATACTTGCTAATTTAATATATTTTTGCATGTTCAAAATATGTAAGTTTTTATTTTTTTCTTTAACAAAACCAGTGCAAAACAACTTAAAACATATATAAATTAAAATTACAAAACCAGTGGGAAATGAAAACCCCCTTTAGTCCCGGTTGCAATTTCCAACTGGGACTAAAGGGTGCTTTTTCATCTCCCGCGCGAAAAGCAACCTTTAGTCTCGGTTGGAAATTGCAACCGGGACTAAAGGGGGTGGGGCATTTAGTCCCGAGTTGAATTTGCAGCCAGGACTAAAGTCTCTTTAGTCCCGGTTGCAAAGTCAACCCGAGACCGGGGGGGGGGGGGGGGTAAGACAACCGCCCCCTTCTCCCCTGCCTCGTCTCCCACACTCTGCAAGATCCGCGTTCCCGCTCTCGCTCATCTCTGCTCCCCGCATGCGCCTGGCTGTCATCCGCCCACCCCGTCCGCCGTTCGAGTGCTCCCCGCCGTCCGCCTGCCCCGGTCGCCGTCGTCCGCCCGTCCCGTCGCCCACCATCGTGTGCGCCCCGTCCGCCGTCGCCCAAGTCCTGGCTGCACCGTCCGAGCAGCCGCCATCGTCCGCCCTGTCCGCTTGCCCCGTCCAAGCGCCCCCTTTCCCCCTCCCCCTCCCGTCGAGCCGCTCGCCCCGACGGTACAGGCCGACGCAACCCCCCTCCCCGCTGAACCAGGGCTCTTGCTGACACAAGCACCGGGGCTTGTTGATGCAAGCGCCTTTTTTTATTACTGTTTTCAATGTGTAATTACTATTTATAATGTGTAATTTGTATAAATTACATTTAATCCTTAGAAAATTAGTATGAACTAGTTTAAATACTTAGAAAAATCATACAAATTGGTTTAAATACTTAGAGAAATTAGTACAAATTAGTTTAAATACTTTGATGTTCAATGATTTATTGTTGATAACTTGTGTTTTGAGGACCCTATTAATAAAAGACGCAATATCTCATATCTTTTGTGAATTTTTTATAAATGAGGAATACTTAGAGTAGTTCCAACATTATATTTTTTAGGGTGCTCTAAGAAAAAGAGAGAAAGGTTATTGGCATTGTTTTTAACAAAGTTTCATCATTTGCTAAAAAATATTCCAGCCTAGAAAATAGGTTATCATTGCCAAATTTTCGAAAGGCATTATTGATATAGGTGCATAGATTAACTTATCTTTTTGTAATATTTATCTCATTCAATGCTAATACTTGAGTTCAATTCGAAGACATGTTGGTGCTTTCATAATTTTTCAACATTACTTTTAGGTTATCTTACTCATGCCATGAAATACATGGAATTTAAATACCATATTAGTTTGTGTACCATTTTAGATTTATGCACTACTTCATTCAACCACTAGAATGGTGAAGTTTTGGTTTCATGAAATCAACAAAATCAAACTTTGATGCTGAATGATTCATTGATGCTGCATCAAAGTCTATGATATAATTTTTAATTTAATGTACTATGATTAAATGTGTGTTTAAATTAGTTGAGATGGAAGACGAAGAGAATGCAACGTATATAATGGAGCAGATTATTGATGGAGGTAGTGACTCCAACGTTCCAATAACCTACAATGAGGATGAGGGTAGCTAGGTGGACATGTTCCTCAACATGTTCGGTGATGGCAACGATGAGCCCGAGTACCGTGTTGATGACAATGTGAAAGCATCTAGGCCCCTAACTTGATTTTGATAATTAATGACGATCTTTGTGGACTAACAATTTCATTGAGAATATGAATATAGGTTAGTCCCGAAATTGAATTGAGCTTCAAAAGATGCTATGGTGATAGCTTGGATGGGTTGTACCTTGGAAAGCTCAAGGCAAAGGTATATGGTAGAGTTTTCTATTTTTACCGGTCAAGAGGTGCTTAGCGGATGTAAATTGACCGGATTAATAGGCTAGATAGCCGTACTATCAAGAGGGGTCAATTTCATTTGCTTGACGGTTTAATAGTGCCACTTTGCTCAAACTATTGCATTGCATGGATATGGACTGACATAGTTTGAGAAAGTGAAAAAGATGAGAAGAAAAAGATGTAGAAGAGTGCTGACCGCATAAAAGCGAACGGTCTGCGCCTTAGAGGCGAACGGTCACCCTAACTTAGACAGAAGCATGTTTTGGGGCTTAGGGGCTTTTGCTTAAAGGCGGACTATCCGCAGGTGTTTGAGCGGACCGTCCGCAGTTTAGAAGTTCGAACTGGCCACGCTGAAAAGCATACCGCGGACGGTCCGGCCCTATAAGGGTAGACGGTCCACCACCTCTGTAACGATACAGTCTGATACGCATTCAATATTGAAGTAGCCGTTGGACTTGAACGGCGGACGGTCCGGCCCCTGTGAGGTGGACGGTCCGCTAGTCCCCAGTTTTCACGACTTTGTAATCCAACGGCTAGTTTTGAAAGAAAAGGCTACATATACTTCACCCCAGGGCATGGGTGAGTTCTCTTGGCACTTTGGAAAGCTTGTTTGACATTCTTGAGCCTTTTTCCACCTCTCACTCACTCACTTTTCTTAGAGATTGCATTCTAGTGAGATTGAGAGCATCCTAAGGTATTGCGTCAAGAGTTTGAGCTTTGTGGCACTAGGGAGTCTTCAAGCAAGCATCATTGGCTTGTTACTCTTGGAGGTTGCCGCCTCCTAGACGGCTTGGAGCCTGTGGAGCCATTGAGCCCTTCAAGGAAGATTGTGAAGGAGTCCCGGCTATTCTTGTGAGGGGTTTATGCTCACCTCGCTGGAGTGGTGAAGAGCAATATTAGTGGAATCGAGGTTTGGAGAGGTTTTTTTATTCAAGCCAGCTCAAACATCAAGCGGTGTCTTGATAGAGGAGTGGTTGAAGCATTGAATCGACCTCAACGTGGATCAGGGGTGACCGGCAAGTCATCGACATCACGGGAAAAATTTGTCTCTTGTGTTCGGTCTTCTCTTTGCTCAATCTCTTTATTGCAATTTACTTTGAGCAAATATATTCCTAGAGTTTGATTTGCACCTTGTCACCCTAGGTTGCAAAACCTCACATAGTTATAAAGTAGCTAGAAATAGTTTTCCTCTTGTGTTACTAATTAAATTTATTTAGTGTTGTGATTTTAGTTGAAACCACCTATTCACCCCCCCTCTAGTCGGTATCCTAGATCCTACACAATGCAGAACAAAACCTTGCCGTGATGGAAGGTTGTGGTGAGGTATATATCATTTTCATTATTTTACCCCATCTGTAATTTCATATTCATTTTTACTATGTACTAATTAAAGAATCTTGAACTGTTAGCCCTCTCGATCGATGAAGCGAAATAAGCCATGAGATCGTACAAAGATAATGGAGGGAACACTTCACATCACCGAAGTGACAGAAGAGGGCCAGCCAATTGCTCTCGAAAAAGTGGCTAGAAAGTTCGTGAGTCAATGCGGGGCTATTGTAAGGGACAACGTGCCCATCAGCATTAGAGAATGGAAGGGTAAATAAAATGATCCATACATGCTCCCGCAAACACAAAAGGATATGTTGTGGGCAGATGTCAAGAAACACTTCACACTTCCTGAAGGTTTCGAAGAAAAAGATGTGAAAGAGTGGATGCTGAAGAAGATGGCAACCCAATTCCAGACCTTCAAGAAGAATCTGGAAGCCAACTTTATCAAGAAGGGCCAAACTCTAAATTTCGATGAGTGGTCAAAGTTAAGGGACCACTGAAACTCATTTCTGGAATACAAGATGAGTGAAAAGTAGTGCGAATAAGGTTCGCATCAACTCAACTAATGCCCAGAAGAAGGAGTACCATCATCGTCTAGGGTGAGGTGGTTACATAAGTGCAATTCCCAAATGAAAAAAAGATGGAACAAGATCTATTCGATCGAGGTATCGTACCAGCGACTATTGACTGGCCCGATCGATCAAAGAATTGGTATTACGCTCATGGAGACAACCTGAGCCAAGAGGATGTGACACTTATGTTCAACGAAACAATACATAAGAAGGCCAAAAGGCTTATCCAAAACATTGAAGATGCTAAAGCGGGAAAGTTGAAGGTTGATAGAGAGAATGATGAGCTCACTTGACGCTCGGGAATCCCGAACACCCATGTTGCCGAGGCTTTGGGGTCATTTTGTGAAAGTTTGCTTTCCGTAGGGACATCGACACATATACAAGCTGCAAGTGAAGAAAAGGAACAACAAGAGGAGAGCTGGCGGCGCATGTTAGAAGATAAAGTGCATTCACAAGAAGTAAGAATGCAGGAAGAAATTAATCGGTGAGTAGCCCTGGCAGTTACTGAGATGGCCCAATTTGAAGCACTGCCGATCCCAACGTCATCAACCCTTCTCAATGACGAAGCAGCTATGCTTCCACAGGGGTCCCCAATGAGAACATGCCAAGATTACCCGTGGTTGCGCAGGACAACCAACGGTGATGACATCACTCAACGCACCTCATGTGAGCTTTATAGATCATTCAGCAAGATCACTATTAAGGTATACATATATATAATGCAATCTTCTCAATTGATCCACACCTTGGAAGTTTAATAACTTCTTCATTTCTCCTATATGTACAGGTGGCGTATGAAAGTGTTTTACCAATCCTGCCAGGTCAGACAAGCCATGACATGGAGATTCCACCTGGCTACTCCAACATTAGCCTAGAGCAGATTTGTGATAGTCAATATGAAGGCCTAGAGCTCAACCTCCCGGGAGGTGACGGGGAAGGGCACTAAGAGATGCACTTCACGGGATCATTCTATGGCACAAACCCATCATCCCCGGCAAGGAGGCATCATTGCTCCCCGTAGATCCCCCATAGCGACCATCTCCTCAGAACTCAAGACCGTCATATCTAGCACATCCACCTCAAGAACCGTTGTCACCACCGGTCCCGTCACATCCTCCTCGATCACCATCTCCATCTCCACTGGTGGTGCGAGCGACGACAACCACAACATCCCTCTCCGATCACTGTCACCGGGACTAAGACCCGCAACGATCAAGGAACCTGCAACACCTCTGAAGAAGCCGCAACCACCGCCTTCCAAGCCAAGGCAGCCAAAGGAGAAAGAACCTGTTAAGAAAATAAAGAAGTCTGAACCCATTCAGAACCTACCAGCCGATATGACTACTAAGGAATTGTGGAGGTATCGCAAGCAACGGTGAGGGAGTTCTTCAAAGCATGCGTTGAACATAGAAAAGCAAAGGAGATGGAGGTAAAGCCAGTAGATCCATCAAAATTAAATTTTTTTATTGGCATAAAAAAAAGAAGTCAAGAGGAATTTACTATCGAGCTACAAGCGTTTGTTAGTTAAGTTTGATAAGAAGAAAAAATGACGAGGAGCGTCGTCTTCCAGTGGTACTGTCCCCCAACTCGGAGAGCAAGTAGATAAAGATGCTCAAACTATAGCAGCAATGGCCTTAGAACAACAAATCCAAGTCATTACGTTTATGCAAGATACAGGTATGTCGCTTGCTGAAGTTCTAGGGCAAGTACAACCGCCAGCTCTAGAAAAGATTGTACCTAAATGGCCTTTTGAGGTAGGCAAGCCTCTAGTTAGGCCTACACTAGTACGAAAGCTCTCTACGAAGATGTACAAATTCCATCAATGGTACATGGAGTAGTTTGCCAACAAAAGGCTCATGTTCGCTCTTCGTGTTAAACCGATTAATTTTTTCAGCAAAGTGAGAAACTCCTGTGGATGGAATTCAACGATATATATGAAGTGTACCACAAGGATGCCCTTGACGTCTCTCTCATCAGCGCTTGGGTTTTGTAAGTGTCTGTTTATCAAGACGTAAATTTTGGCTCAGATCATTATTTTATGTGTGCGCGTCGTCTTATTAACTTTATCTTCCATTTTATGTAGGATGCTAATTCAAAGGTGCCGTAGAGAATTGTATTTCAACATTGGCTTCATGGATCCATCAATCGTTAACCAAAGCAGATATGAGATCAACCAAAGCAAACATTGGAGGCAATATACAATTTCTTGGAGAAACAAAATTACAAGAAATACATACTACTGCCATACAACTTTAAGTACTGTCTATTTTTATTTTCTTTTTCCTTAATGTTAGTTAGCTCTAATATGAACATTTATGTACTTAGTTTTCACTGGATTCTCCTAATAATTATGATTGATTAAAGCCACGTTATTATGTTCGATTCATTGAGGAAACTACCGGCGGAGTATGAAGACATTCAAGACATGCTAAACTTGTAATAATTCTGGACCTTTATCTCTATGCAAAAGTTTGTTTCTTAAATTTTTACCTAACACTATATCATTCATTATTTTAATCCATAGCACATGGAAATGATTCCGTAAGACTCACCATGGTGAATTCACAGAAAAACTTACATTCAATCAACGTTCCCGATACGTACGAAGTTTGCACATTTTGTACATTCTATAACACAAATATTTCATAACTTGTTTTTTTCCCACTAAAGTACTTGAGGCAGGAACAAGGCAATAATTTATGTGGATACTACGTCTGTGAGCACATGTACAATTTTGTGCATGACAAGGTGCTGTCGTCGCATGATATAGATGTACGTAAAATAAAACTATCAATAATTAATTATTTTCTAGCTCCTTATATTTAATTGTTCATGTAACATTCACATATTTTCAAATTACAGATGATGGATATTCAAGAAAGACTTTTGGAGAAGGAGAGGATTTTGGCAATCCAAGAAGGTCTCATAGGATTCCTGGTGGACGAGATGATAAATCCCGCAGGAGAATTTTATTACGACAGATATTCAATAGCTGAATCGAGCAACATTGTATAAATACTAGTTTGATGTGTATAATATATATAGTACTGTCATGAAATATATATACAACTTGCATACAATATTAATATGGAAAAGAATTTTGAAAAAAAGTCTTAAGTACGCCCCTTTAGTCCCGGTTGGCATGCTTGCGCCTGCGTGGCCACCCCTTTAGTCAATGACCTGGGACTAAAGGACCCATTTTTGTCTCGAAAACTTAGTCTCAATTGGATTTTCGGGATCTATGACCCTATCCAACCGGGACTAAAGCCGTGTTTTCCACTAGTGCGTAACTCCTTTGCAACAATGGGAATCAAGCATAGAATCAATAGTATTCTGTTAAGCGATTCTAGAATTTTGTCGGGTCAACTGACCCCGATGAACTGGCCTAGATCATAATATCACGCTAGGTGATGCAGCACCACGCTGTCTCGCATCCCCGTCGTTGCCTTGCTTGGCCACAGCAGCATGAGCCACACACACGTGGGCACTGGACACCACGTCACAAACAATTTTTGCTGGCGGGCAAAACCGGTTTCTGCTGGCGGGTTTCGCACCCGCCAGCAACTCACAGTCAGTACAGTTCCAATTTGCACTGGCAGGTGCTTAGGTGGCCCGCCAACACAGATTTTTTGGGATAATAAAAAAAGCCAGCACCGCAACCGCGGCCGCTCCGCCGCTCGTCGTCGGAGCCCAGCGCTCCTGGAGACCCGCCGCCCGCCGACGCCGCCCCGCTCCTGGAGACCCGTCGCCTGCCGGCGCTCGCACCCACTAGCCGCCGGCCGCCCGTCGATGCCGCTCCTGCTCCTCGAGACCCGCCAACGCCGATCCCACTCTTGGAGACCCCGTCGCCCGTCGTCGCCACCCACCGCTCCCGCTCCTAGAGACCCCGTCGCTCGTCGTCGCCGCCCACCGAAGCTACACCCACTAGCCACCCGCCGCCCGCCGAAGCCGCTGCTTACCGCCGCCCGCCGAAGCCGCTGCTTACCGCCGCCCACCGCTCCCGTCGAAGGCGCGCCCACCGCCGCTCCCGCCACCCGCTGAAGCCGCCGCCGCTCCCGTCAAAGCCGCCGCTCCCGCTGCCCGCCGAAGTTGCACCCACTGCCGCTATCGCCCCCCGAAGCCGCCGCCTGCTCATGCCGCCTGGAGAGATAAGATAAGGATGGGATAAGGGAGATGGGAAGCCAACCTCGCTTAAGATATGAGATGTAGTGGGCTCTGTGCTAGCGGGCGCTTAGGTAGCCCGCCAGCACAGACGGCCCGTCACCTTTGTGCTGGCGGGTACTAATTTCGCCTGCCGGCACGCTAATTTCGACGTGTTAGTACAAGTCGTTTCTGACGTAGTGGGAGCCCATGTCGTCACCGTGCCTCCACGCTCGATTAGGCATCTCATATCTGGGCGAGCTTGTTGCCCATGGCAAAACCAGCAGGCCCTGTCACCACCATCCTCGTCGGCTGTCGGGCTTCCGATAGCTACCTCTTGCGATGGCAGGGTCATAGAGGAGAAGGGCCTGACTGCGTAGGGTTACGGGCATCGCCTGAGTCACTCTGGGGCGAGCGACGCAGGGGCATGAGATTCCGTCTGGGATAAGATAACTCGGTAAGTCCTAAGAAGATATAATACAAAGGTCTAAATGTTTTTTATATGCTATAAAAGATAGAAAGAGAAAAAATATACAGAATGACATATATAAGAGAAGAAAATGAAGAAATAAAGAACACAAGAACCCAATACTCATGCATCTTGAAAACATCCCGGTAATTCAGAATTTATTAAGAATAAATAAAACAATTGTCAAACTGACGTCAATGACTGTTCCATTTCTTCTTAATTTCATAAGAATATGAGAATACTAGTATTATATAACAAACTCGCCCTAACCAGCAGTTTTTTCTGGGTGGTCCAATAAACCATGAAACTGTGAATACGTATGTTTACCATAAGGTTACTTTTAAACACACTTCAGACGCACATATATACAAATACACTACTTACTCTTTACGACAATGCTCATAAATCATAATATCCTAAAGATTTAGTCAAATTTCTCTCACATTCAAACGATTATTTTTATGTCCTTCTCTGAGAAATGAAATCTTATGCTGAATTGCTACCAGTAGAGTTGAGGAGTTGAGATGGGTTTTGAAACATGGCCTGTTCCTGTAAGGCGCAACTCAAAACATCTCCAATCCCTCGCTTGGCCCCACATACTAGTGTTCGCCCTGTTCGGCTGGACTTATAAGCTAGTTGAAAAGCTAAAATGGCTGATTTGTTATGAGAGAAAAATACTATTCGGTGGCTGATAAGCCGGCTGATATGCTAAAGCGAAGAGGCTGGTTGTCCTCATGTGATATTCACTTGACCCCTCTCACTCGCTCCCCTCATCGTAACGGCAAATCTGGTGCCACTCACCCGGGAAAAAAAAAAGATATCCCCTCACCGACCGTCCACGCAGACCGCACACTCATCCCACTGCCAATCGGGCCCACGTACCCACGCCCCACAGCCCAGTGAACAACCGTGAAACCCACCCCCCACCACCGGAAAGTATTCCGCACACGCTCCCCGACCCGCTCCGTTCGTCGTCGTGTCGACTGGGTCTTCATCCACCTCCCTTCCCTTTGCTCCGTCTCCATCGCGCGCCCCTCGGGATCTCGCCTCGCGGAGCTGGTGCCTCGCGCGCCGGCGGCTGCTGCGCGCGCGGTAGGTCGGTCCCCGGCGGGCGAGGTGCAGGAGAGATCTCCTCGCGGAGTTAGGGGCGGGGCGGGCCGTGGGAGAGGTTGCTGGGGCCGATGGGCGGGGCGGTCTCCGGCGGCGCGGCGGTCGGGGACGCGGCGGGGGCGACGACGTACCCGGTCGTTCTCAACGTGTACGACCTGACGCCGATCAACAACTACCTCCACTGGTGCGGGCTCGGGATCTTCCACTCCGCCGTCGAAGGTGAGCGCCAGGCCCGAAATGGTGATCCTTTCCGGAGGGGATTGTTCGGTTCCGAGAGGAATGGGTCCGTAGGTCGTAATGTTCTCTTGACTTTGGCAATTAGATGCGATTTTATTGGAAGCCATGCTTTTGTTCCATGAAAAAGCGAGTTCCTTTTAGCAACCAGCAGGATCTTCGATTGGTTTGATACATGTTCGAATTGACAATGGAGAAAGTTTTTCCATCTTGAGATTCTAACCGAGACATAAGCTAGACGACATGCTGGAATGATTGGATTAGGAATATTGGGCATCCATCCTGCTCGGCATCTGATGGGCTTTGCAAGCAATGAGTAGTTTCCAAATAGACCTAAGATTATCAATTGCCGCTTTGAAAATAGCATGACACGCGATAATTTTGTTTGTCTTTATGAATGGGCTCTTTTAACTTAATTATGGAGATACCTCGTTAGCACTTTATCACTTTGTTTTGAACAAACTTGTTTATTTGTTAGCTTACTTATATGGTTATATACCAACTTTCTTTTGAATGTGTCATGTGATCAATCCTTTTACAGTAATTCTTGCGCATTAGAAAAAAGATATATTTCACAAACTACACTAACTTCATCAAGGCTATCACAAAAGGGCAAACACACTTTTGAAGACACTATTTTAAAGAACCACACTTCTCTTTCCCCTCTCAAATATGCAGGAGAGCTACGCATCATTTCACTAAACTAGTAGAAGAGAAAAAAAGTATACAAGGCGAAAGCCTTACAGGACTTTACGACACACAGACTCTAGGAAATAACCCATCCGGGAAAAAAGGACCAAGGAAAACACCACCTAGTCTATTCCCAAGAACAGACCCTGGAGCTCCCTGGCTCTGGTGGCACACCATAAGGTGCCTTCTTCCTTGACATCCCACACGACCTTGTTCACATCTGGAGAGGCAGCATTAAGGGCGTGTTTGGATGGCTACCGCACTGCACCACATGTCCCCACACCTCAGCTACGGGCGCAGCTCGTGCGTTTGCTTGCAGCCGAGGCTTAGGCACGCCGAAGAACCACCACAGAGTGCTAGTTCATTTTTGCCACTGCTGCTCACCAAAAGTGTGGCGGACGATTCGTCCGCTGTCCTGTGACGGCGTCCAAACAGGCCCTAAAGACACCATCATTACGATACTTCCATGATATGGGCGTTGGTTTAGCAAGGGACAGAAAGTAATTAGGCACAAGAGATAAACGAAACTCGCCCTCTCGATGGAGGCTCTGAGTTGATTAGGTTTAATTCTTGCTTGCTTTCCCTGATTGCCTTCCCCTCATATGTATAGGGTTGGCACAATTACAATCTCGCAGGCTTACAACTCCTTTTCAACTCTATCTCTAACAACTGAATCCTAACAGCTTATCTCTCCTAATCGTAATCCAAACAACTTCCTAAACAAATATCTAAACAAACCGACCAAACAGGACTCAAGAGGAACTCTGCTTCTTCTTCTTGTGAGAGAACTTCCTGCCAGAGAATGCATCCATAACATTCCACATTTCCCATGAAACAAGGATGGTCAGCAAATTAAGCCCCTTTCATTTCTGTTTGTCCACTTCATTGAGGGAGCGACTCCACCAACTAGAGAAACCTGCAGCTTCAGAATTGGGTGAAATCCTCCCATGCCCAGCCCACCAAAGAATGATGAACCAAACTTGCCGAACAATGGGCAATTCACTTATACTTCAACAGCAGAGGACAAGAATGTGTTGTCTGCTATCATCCACTTGGTCACTTAGGGGACAGTGAGGAGGATGGGGAAGACCTCAGCCTATCTGTCCAACCTCTTTTCAGGACAGCCAACCAAATGAAAACTTTTGCAGCGAAGGTGCGCCCATGGATTTCAAATCTGTTTTCATAGTGCAGATCTGATGGTGCCCACAAAGAAAGCCTTATGGGTTGATTTGCAAGTGTAGGTCCCAGCCTATCTGCTGTCCAACTTCTTTTCTGGATAGCCAACCAAATGAAACTTTGCAGTGAAGGGGCACCCATAATTTCCAAATCTGTTTATGATTTCCATGGTGCACATCTGATGGTGCCTACAAAGAAATCCTTATGGGCTGATTTGCATGTGTAGGTCCCAGAACTAGAGAACGTCCAGATATGCTGATCTTGAGTATCATTTTGCAGAACCACAATTCAGCAAATATTCCTATGTGGCTTGTACAGTCAAGGCTCCTCTAATATCAGGCACCCTTCTACCAGATCCCAGTTCAGCAAATATTCCTACGTGGCTTGTACAGTCACGGCTCCTATAATATCAGGCACCCTTCTACCTAATCTAAATTGAGCAAATATTCCTATGTGGCTTGTACAGTCAAGGGTCCTCTAATATCAGGCACCTGGTGATGGTTATCAAGAGCTTTTGCTACTGTCAATTTGCATAAAGTTTCACAAACCACACTACCACAATTTTATTTCATTCTTTTACAAAACCAAACATTTTAGCTCTGTCTCTTCACCTTTGTGAGCTGACCAGTGAGACCACTGTTAGAGATGAAGGAATGCTTAAAAGTGTAGTTTTGTAATGCTTAAAAGTTTTGTGTGGTTTTGCTTAGAAAGGTTAGCTTAATTGTGTGGTTTTGTGGTAGTTTTAGGACTCTAGTGTAGTCCTGCGAAACTTACTGAATTTTTTGGTGGTTACTGTAGTAAATTACCCACTTAAACTTTTGTTGTAATGGGACCTCTGCTGTGTTGTCAATAGATAGGCTTATAGTCTTGAAAGTGCCCTTTAGGATTCATGATGAATTAGTTGAAACTTCAGGTTCCATGGGAGATATGCCATTTCATAAAAAAAATACTACCCTGACATCCATATGCCATTAAATAAAAAAAATAGTATTTTGCTGAGACACTCCATCTATAGTGTTCTAGTCCAAACTTCAATTGTTTCAAGTTGCAAGTTCTTGAAAAGTCTACCACTCTTAACCTGCAATCCAGTATACATTTATTTGGGCAGCTAATTTTAGTCCATAAAAGAATAGTTGTCATTTTGCTCTATCTATCAACCAACTCAATTGTTTCTATGTTTTCATATGTTCAAGACTTTCTTTTGATAAAGATAGATCTGTAAATGTCAGTAAATTTTATTCTATTTACCAATTGTGTATCCAATGGTAGAGCGATAAATTTGTGAAGCACTAATCCATTACGATCTCTCTCTGTATTTTTGAGGGATTACTGCACAAATTTCCCTGAATATGCATGTACCCGTGATGATATTGTCATCATTTTATGATGAGGATCAAAATTTGATAAGTCTTTTCATGTTGTATTTGGAAACATTTGGTCCATCATTATGCATCAACCCCGTCCACATGTCCAAATTGTTTATGTTTATGTTACTCTGTTTTGAACAGTCCATGGATCGGAGTACAGTTTTGGAGCACATGATCACCCATCAAGTGGGGTCTTTGAGGTGGAACCAAAGAACTGCCCGGGCTTCATATACAGATGTACGATTTTCATTGGCAGCACAACTATGAATCCCTTGGAATTTCGAGAATTCATTCAGAGAATGGCCTCAGAATATCATGGAGATACTTACCACCTCATTTCCAAGAACTGTAACCACTTCACGGATGATCTTAGCACCAGATTGACAGGAAAAACAATTCCTGGTTGGGTTAATCGACTTGCAAGGCTAGGTAATAAAACATGTGCTCCTTGTAAATTATTCTCTGAAAGTTTCAAGGATTGTATTACTTCCCAGAAGTATATCACACTATCACTTAGGTGTCTTACGTTGTTGTATAATGAATAATGTTCGTGGAAAATCAACAGAAGTTTGACTTGTAGTATCTCATAGTTCTAACTACAGGATTATCCTGATTATAAATCTAGTATTCTAGTTAAGAAACTATAGATGGGAGAAGATGACCATACTGAAATGTAGAAGATGGCGCCCATCTTCTTCTGCAGATGAACATAGGCATGCTCAAGCTTTAGGAAAATGGATGGAGCAATAGTATCTGATATCATGTAATGATGGGAGTAAGTTGTAGATAAAGATGCTGAGGGCAAGTATGGGATTGTTTTAGTGCTCAGGCATGGGAGGAGACTTGTTGACTTGTAGAGAAAGAGTGATGGCTAAACAGAGTACAAGGATTATTTGGGGGTGATGAGACACAGAACTAAGAAATGATTAGAATCACAAACACACCTTATTAAAAAATCAAACTAATTTTTTTATTAGTGCTTCTAAATTTGTATGGAAATATCTGCAGTTGCTTTTACTCCAAATTATGATATAAGATATTTGCAAATCTATGATCAACATGTCATCAATTCATCGGTATCCACCTGATTTAATGTATTAACACACAGTTTCTGAAACCATTCTGGATTCAAATAGTTCAACCAACATTCTGCATGTTTGCAAGCAGAAAAGGTCCAAGTTCTTTGAAACTCATACAAGATCAGCTGTGATCGTTGATGGCTACTTATCCTTTGCCCCAGCAATACACTGCTCGTCAGTCTTGACCAGAATCTGATAATGAATGTTGACCAGATACCAGTTTTTTCCTCATGGGGTTTATGAGGCCTCAGGAGAAAACTTCAAAAAGAAAAAAAAAACTAACCATGAGCCAGAAAATACTTGACTCCAGTGTCTTCCATTCTTCGAGTAGTATTTTTGGATGCAACCGGTTTATTGACAGATGAAGCACACGATCATGTATGAAAACATGTATCTTCTTTTCTTGGTTGAAAAGAAACATCACATATTGAAATGAAATTTGAGTTCTGTATTTCTGTCAACCTTGGTTTACATTGGAGGATAATCCAAATTATTTTCAGGGGCCTTTTGCAATTGTCTTCTGCCAGAAAGCATGCGGCTTGAGTCAACTGAGACAAAGCATCTTGCGGACTGTCGTTTCTCAGGTACATACTGATGTTCCCTGTTCCCTATTTGTTACAACTGGTAGTTTATCATTCTATTTATAATTGTCAATCTCATGTATATCCATCTTGCTGTCATATGACATGTATACATGGCTCACTGCTGTCCGGTTTGGTGTCTTTACATCCTAATGTTATCCAATGTCATGTTTGTATGCCTTATTGCATTCCTTGACTTTTAGATGATTCCCACACAACAAGCAAGGATAATTTTGATGAAGATGACTTGGAAGACAAACACCTGCTTCCAACATCTTCTGTTGGTGAAGATGCAATTGTAAAAGAAGTTCACAGATGAATGTCTTCTAGAACCATGCAGTGAGCTCTTCTGTATTCTAAAATGTAATGGGTTTCAAAATTCAATGTGCAGCTTGTCATTCATTATTGTGCATTGTAATTTCTGTGTTCTAAAAATGTAATGGGCTCTTGTTCTGTTCTGAAATTTTGTATACATTCAGTGGCTTGTCCATATTCATGATTGAGTTCATTCATTCTACCAGCACATGTAATTTGTACTGCCCTCTTTAGATTGTCTGAGATTTGCGGCTTGCGTGGAATCTTAATTTGTATTTCTTTGTAAAATTGCAAGTCAAAGGGTGGCTATTGCCTATTGGGTCGTGGGAGCTTCCCCATATTATCAGTGATCCACGTGCAGTTTGGATCTTTCACACCTTGATTGACCCCTTCTCTTTTAAATTAATTAACTTAAGTATTAGTGTCCATTGTAATACAAGTAGTCCAGCCATATCCCTTCGAACGCTCCTCTTTTGAAGAAGGCGTGAGTGGGGTGGATGGCAATTGATGAATATGCCTGTAGGTGTCTGTGTTTTCTGTCAATCCTTTGGAACAGATTGTAGTCATGCAGTAGGGGCATTATCCTGAGCTATGCTACCCTTCGAAGCTTTCATTTGAATACTCTTTCGGTTCTAAATTATAGGTCGTTTTGACTTTTTTAAGTTCATAGATATTATTATGCATCTAGATATAGTTTATATCTAGATGTATAATAATAATATCTATGAACCTAAAAGAGCTAAAATGACCTACAATTTGGAACAGAGGGAGTAGATTTTAATTGTAACGGAGGGAGTAGATTTTATTAGTAGTTCATTATTTTGGATTGCCATTTCCCAATGATGTTATTCCTGGAGCTGTATATATAGAATTATGTTGTCCTCGGAGTTCTGGGTTGAAAAGTTTGGTCACATTGTGTTGAAAGTTGAAACCCTCCTGGTTTGTTCTACTATGATGTTTTTTACCGTGTTACTCTGTTAGTTGAGCTTCTGGGAACCAAGCTTGGACACCTCCCAGTAGTTTACCACGCCAGTCAAGTTCAACCTCATGGTTGAGGTCGCTGGGAGGTAGTAGAATGTAGTAGTTGACAGCTGCTATATATGGTGGCCAAACTCTCCTATTTGCATCTCTGTAATTCATCAGGTGGTCTCAGGAAGGTGCAGCTGCCCTTCCCACCCAAACTAACCATGACAAGAACCCTGCACTCATCTGCATCCTCCACTGTCAAACCCTCAGAGAGCAACATGTCAGGCTCTTGGAAGTTGAAACACCACGTCCGTGCGTGATGACTTTGTAATTAATATGTAATGTATCAAATGTCAAATGTTGTTGGACCCCAAGAACCCCCTTGAGGTATGTAAACACAAATATACACTTCTCATGCACCAAACTAAATTGGGTCCTCGCTATCAAAACAATTCCTGGGCATAGATGCATATGACTGGTCCAGGGCAAGATAGAAGTCAATTCAGCTGCCACAAAACTGTGATGGAGAAATATGCAAATAAACTTTATGAAGACGCCTCAACTTTTCAACATGCATGGGAATATGTTTGCACATGTACTACACTATGAATACGTTGAGCATGTGTTTGATGGTTTCTTGGCAACAATTAATAATTGTCCATCATATATGTGGCACACATTAAAGTAATGTATGACATATTTACACAAGCTCGTAATAAAACACGCACCAATTGCGTATCCATTTCGATGGCACAATTAATGGTTGTAGAAACTGATCTCGTGCAAATGTTCTTAATTCTCATAGGAAACATCAAGAAATAATTAATGGGAACTAGGGTAGTTAATTAAATTTCTTATCCAAATTGAAGTAGTCTTTGCATGAATGATCTAAAAGCTGCGATCAAGCATCTGGTGGAACCCCCCATGTTTTATGATTGGTTCAGTTTTGATGTTTTTAAAACTTTATGCAAGGAAATGGAAAGGAAGGCTTCGTGGGATCTAAAACTATTTTAGCTCGAGGGAGCTCCTTTTACAGTTGGGATGGGTCGTTGTTCATCATTTGGCTTTCGCTAGCTTCTTGCCAACTACATCCCTAGAGCAAGCCACAAATGATGTAACATTAATGTGGTTGTGGATATATGTATTTCTTGGTTCCAATAAAGCTATTTCCCCCCAAACATACAGCATCATGCATGAGCACTCATGCCACCCACATATATATATGAGCACCATGCTGAATTGAAGACTCAAACTCGTTTGGACAGGTTCTATCACAAGGAACCTAATTAGCTGAGTATTGAGCTTGCCTCAGTTTGCACCAATCAAGCTACTTTCATCAAATATTTTTGGAGCCATATTTTGGATATATTGTGTTAATATTTGTCGAGCCAACGTAGATGATATATGGAGGGAATAGCTAGAGTTAACTAGGCATTTTGAAAAATATGCCTTTGGAATAGCACATGCCAAATATTGAGAACAAAAATGTTTTAATTAATTGCAAATTAAACAGTTATAGCAAAACCAACTGATGAGTTAAAATTGATGTATCCACAGTATGTTTCCAGTATAACACAATAACAATAACATACAATTATGCAACACGATATTATCTCTTAATAAATATATTATAGTGTTCTTTAAGATATACTAAAATTAGCAGATCATGACAACTAAACATTAATTGTGTATACAATTTGCATTCATATATCTGGTTACTAGCACCATAAATACATTTGTCAACATTTATTCATTCCAAACATATCACAATCGGTAAAAGCATGGATGGTGCACGTACTGTAGTTAAATTTATCGGCTAAATTTATGTTGTACATTTACGAACTGATTATGAAATGGATGTAACAGCACACAATAATATCATTCTGGAGCTAGGGTACAATAATATGTGGTTCCATCTTTTGTCAAATTTTTCAGAGTACACTATCGACTCTTAGAGAACAGATATCAGTGAACAAACTTACATCGAGGTCATATATAACAATAACACGTGAGCATTAATTTAATCTCATGCTTGTTGCAATGAGCTGGGCTTAATGTAGCGTGGGCAAAGAAAACCAACCCAATAAGATGGAAGATATACCGCGCATGCCCATCATCAGACGATATATCACCATTTCACACAATAAACCATAGTAAGTCACCTCATTTGTGCAATATTTCTTCATGTACACTACAATCAAAACTGATGATATACATTGATTAATCACCATATGCACGATATTTCTTCATATTTTATACGCTATACTGATAATATATCATGATAAATTATCATATATGCAATATTTGTTCATATTTATATGATATAATTAACACCATTGAAATACCATGATAAATCAGAAAATGCAATATTTCTTCATATTTTATATGACATAGATACCGCCGTATATTGTATGACCATGTTGAGAAATCGGCACCCAAATCTTGACACCGACTCCCTAGAAGTGGCACCAAAGTTGTGTGACACCACTTCTTCTGACCTTCACACCAACACCAACACGGGAGACCAGCTCTCTACAAGGGAACCTAAATCTTTTATTCACCTACTCAACTTGATACAACACTCACTCTTATACTCTTTATGTGGCTACCCTACCATGACACCACTACACTACATGGCAACCTTGCTATCTGCCATATGGCAACTTCCATACTCTTCCATACAAAATATCCTAACTCTAGAACCCCCTCCTCATCCTAATCTAATTTCTTATATTTCTACCATGCTAAAATATCTAGTTCTAGAGTATTCTACATTTCACCATAAAGCATGGCAACTATGGCTCATGCATTCTCTTCAAATTTCTATAATCTTCTTACCTTGCCATGATCTTATACTTATACATGGCAAAGTTAATCTCTTAAGATCTCCACTGTCTTCTAGAATGTTCCAAGTATGCATTGCATATTTCAACAAACCATTTATTCACACTGCTATTACTTAAAACCTTGTTATTAGAATTCCATCACTTTTCACATCGCCACCATCATATAGTGCTATATTATTGATGACTACGAGGATTAGAACAATATTGTATCGTCATCATTATTCATATCGCAACTATTAATTTATAACCTTACGAGTATTAGAAATGCTGAGAGCCCCCTCTCAAGATCTCTTCTCTCTACAGACGAGACAGATGGGCGGAGGGAGGGACGACAGCTTGGTCTAGCGTGTGTCCAAAGGTGTTTCGTGTGTACATGGGTAACCTTTTTCCCTTTCCTCTCTCTATCGCTTCAGTTAAAGCGATCAACACATGGAATTCCTGTCTCCAAATCTTTATTAATTGCTCTCATAACCCCCTTCTCCTTCCTCCTCTTCTTCCTTTTCCTCCCTCCTCTCACCTATCTCCGGCCTCAGGCACCACCGGTGCGCTACTACTCTATCCCTCCAGCTAGCCTTGTGAAATCCTCTCGCATGTGATCATGCACATGCTGAGAAGGTAATATAAGGGTTTGGAGCTACTACCCATGGGCTCTTGGCAGCAAGGAGAACTGCAGGCAACAGCCATGGATGGCGCAGGAAGCGGCGGTGGCAACCACCGCCTCATCGGCCTGAGGATCGAGGAGTACGGGAAGTACATATCGGACTCGACCTGCTGCCCCCAGTGCGGCCACAAGATCGACAGGAAGCTGGTATGTTATCATCACTGACAAGCACGACTTGGTTAGGTTTTGATGTAGATATGTTGTTGATTGATGAGCTTTTTGTTGTGTGATGATGCATGAATGTAGGACTGGGTGGGGCTGCCGGCCGGGGTGAAGTTCGACCCGACGGACCAGGAGCTGATCGAGCACCTCCAGGCGAAGGTCCGGCCTGGTTCCACGGCGGCGCCATCGCACCCGCTGATCGACGAGTTCATACCCACCATTGAGGGGGAGGATGGCATCTGCTACACCCATCCCGAGAAACTGCCAGGTGAATTAATCTAGCTAAACTGATCAGTAGAATTCCATGGATCAGTTTTCTCTAGCAGGCATATGTGATGTGTGCGTTTCCAATTTTTTCAAGAGGGGGTTCTTCTCTTGTTCCCCCATCTCTTTCTTGAAAGAATTCTCCTCTTCCTTTTATTGAGTACAAAATATTTTTGCTTTGTAGTTTTGCACTTTCCGTTTGTTTTCCCATTTCTATTTGCAGTAGCTTCAGCTCTCAGCTCTCTCTCTCTCTCTCTAGATCTCTCTCTCTCTCTCTCTCTCGTGCTGTAACTTGATTGCACGTATAATTTTATTCATGATACGCATATAATTCTTATTTACAAAGTGCTATTGCTATTAATGGCGTATATTTGCAAGTTCATGCACCGTACAAGGAAAAAGATATATTGTGCATCCAAATCTTCTAGCACTGTACAATATTTATGTTGTTGTAGCACATCTCTGTCGCTCCTCCCTCTCTCTAGAATGAAATGTGACATGGGATCTGCCCCTATCTTCCAAAGTTAGGTTTTGTCATCCTCTCAAGGTTGTTATATCCTCCAACAGCCAATGGCTGCTTTCATCATCAACCATCTCCCTTCTCCCCTTGCCCCAAAGTGAAACAACCAAACAGACATCTGTTGGCCAGCTCTGACACTGCAGGTCTATGCATATGCACCTACACATGCTGACGTCTATCTATACCAATGGCCATGCAGGTTTGACCAAGGACGGCCTGAGCAGGCACTTCTTCCACCGGCCGTCCAAGGCCTACACCACCGGCACGCGCAAGCGCCGCAAGATCCAGCCGCCGGCCGCCGAGGCCTCGTCGTCCTCCTCCCCGGCGGCGCAGCAGCAGCAGCAGCGGAGCGAGACGCGGTGGCACAAGACCGGCAAGACGCGGCCGGTGGTGGTCGCCGGCCGGCAGCGCGGGTGCAAGAAGATCCTGGTGCTCTACACGAACTTCGGCAAGCACCGGAGGCCGGACAAGACCAACTGGGTGATGCACCAGTACCACCTCGGCGACAACGAGGAGGAGCGCGAGGGGGAGCTCGTCGTGTCCAAGATCTTCTACCAGACGCAGCCGAGGCAGTGCGGCGTCGCGGCGGAACCTGCCGCCGCCGCAGCCTCCTCTGACACCGTGGACGGGGCTGCCGGTGCTGAACAAGTGGCGGAGGCCGCGGTAGCGCCACCGGATGTTGGCGGTGCGTTCCACGGCGCCACCGGCATCGACGAGTTCAACTTCACGCAGTTCAGGAGCAGCTTTGAGGAGGTGAGTCTAACTTATTTGGTAACTTTTCTTCTAACCAGCTCAGGGATTTGGACACTCCACCGTCGCATTTTTGAAGGCCTAGTTATTAGCTCACTACTATTTGGTTGTGAGTTCTTTTCCTTGTATAACAAGGGCAGCTTTGCCAATTTATAAAAGAGAGAAGTGACGACTGGCTAGTGAGCATCGAGTCGAATTCTAGCATTTGAACCTGGGTGGGCGAGGAAACCATGCATGGCCCACTTACCAACCACATGGCGGTTACCGCCTTGTTCTAAGTTTGTCCGATGTTTGTACTAGTTCAAGATTTTTGGTCCATTATAGTGGCTTGAGAAGGTACACGGTGAGGTGTTTGACACTTAAGAGCATATCATGATTTTGAAAATTGAGATAAACAAGTTTTTTTCTGCGATATATCTTCCAGAAAGCAAAAAAGAACATCATAAAATCATGCTAACGTTAATCTTGAATAACAAAATGTGATAAGGTCCTAAACATGTGCCCATATTTTGTGGATTTATTGTTTGAACTTGTCAACTTTTAGTATGTATTTAATGCTCTTAAATGTTGAAAAGTTTCTTGTATATGAAGGGTTGCTACTTTTTTTGTGATCGCTGAAATATTGTGGTAGGAATAGATTGCGATGTTCTTGTTTGGGAGGGTGTACGTTGCCAAGGCCAATGTGCTTTCATTCAGCTTAGTCTGATCAACGAATGGTAGAGTGAGAAAATTTGCTGCAGAAATGCAGTACTAGCTATGATTGAGGCCTGAGGTCTTACCTAAAATTGATGGGTGTCTCTGACCAACATGCAATGCAGAAGTAACCTATTGTTTTCATATGAGACAGCTCTATACAAGTACCCGGCCCGATTGCATTGATTGATCTGCGTGCTATCAAATGGTGCAGTATTGTACGCTGGCATTGTTTTGTTAAAAAAAGCGAGCATCCTGAATTGAGATCGTATAATCAGACAAGAACATCCCTGAAATTAGCTCGGCATATAATCTACTTTCCTAATTGGGCCACCTTCCCTAGCTACCAATGTCCAAGCCTTATTTAGTGAATATTTTAATGGTAGAAGCTGTTGAATGGCTAAGTCGTTAAATGCTACACCAGCTGGAAATATAATCTGTCCAAATTTGTTCTCAACTAACTTTTTACCATCATCAGTACATAGAAATGTATATAGAAGAACCATACAGTTAAGTAGCACTGCATTCATTGGGAAAAGCATTTCCACAATCTGTATATTACACTTCCATCTCATTTAAAGACTAGTAATAAAAATTCACCTCACAAAGATTTAAAGTTTTTGAAAAAAATGTTTGAATTGTTACCAGTAATGTTCCACAAAAAAATTATAAAAAATGTTCCCCAAAAAAATGTTACCAGTAATAAAAATCCTGATTACCTCTAATCTTTCCCAGTGTTAATTTTGTCTGATTTTGGTACCTGCAGGTTAGTCGACTGTGTTAATAACTGAGAAATTTTTATTTCAAACACTACTTAAGAAACTATTGATTGCATTTTGCAAGTAATTATCATGCGTATACACAGGTGGACGTTGGAACATCAGTTCAGGTTTCGGCCAGGGCTGACGAGGAAGTACATACAGGCCATCTTCACCTTCACCAGGAGCATGATCTTCATCGGCGTCAATACACCAACCAGGAGCAACAGCGTCTTGCTGCAGCTGCAGCAGCATTCCAGATCAGCACACCAACGGAGCCTATCACCACGATGATCACCTCATCGCCCATGGTTCACCATGGTTCAGTCATACTTCAACAGCAGGAGACGTATGACCATGGCGCGAGTTATCATCAGCAGCAGCAGGTAGTAGTAATTAATTGCATAATTTATTTTTCATGATTAGCGTTACAATTTTTATATGTGATTAACTTTATTGTTTACTAATAAGACATATTATTATTACTGTCTGGTAAAATGGACCAGGAGGATGAGCAGCCACACCAACCTAGCAATTTTGACGGTAGGTCAACTTCTGGGCTAGAAGAGGTGATCATGGGGTGCACTTCAAGGAGGTCCAGAAGAGGGGTAAGCATACACAAACACATCGGTCCTGTTTTTTCAATGAACTAGTATATATACACTACTTGCATATAGTATTTATTTCTTCTTGTTACTGGTCCTGTTTTTTTTATTCCTATTAACTACTTGTGGAAACTAGCCAGCAGGTCTATGAAATGAAACTAGCTAGCAGTTTATCTTAATTAAATTCAGATATACCGCCACCCTCAAGCAGTGAATGTAATGTATTTAATATAAGATATGTGTAGTCAAACTTTTTAATCTTTAGCTACTCATATCTTCATTTTTCTAAAAAAAATTGATGTCATTTTATAAAATATCAATCGGTCATACTCTTAAAAACTAAATCCAAAGGTTACCTTTTTCTTACATTATTAAATAAATAAAATAATCTGCAATGGCGATGCATTTTAGGGCATTTCCACTTGGAGCGCTTAAAATAGTACGAAGGAAGTTTAGTCAAAACTAAATAGATTAATTTGCGGGTAAAGACTGAATAGATTGAGCTAGTCAAAACTAAATAGGTTGAGAACACACATCAATAAGAACAGCAATTTACTAGTACTAGAGATAGTCTTAGAAATATTATTTGAGGAGGGCAAATGCATCATATAGATGTCATGTGAAAATGCAATAGGTCATGAAATCAATTTATCTCCCTTTTTTCTATGGTTAGAAGAAGTTGAACCTTCTATATGTATATACCATCATTTCTCATTTCCACCTCTTTTTATTTCGTTCAGGAAGCATCAGGTTCAGGTGGTAACAAGGAGAGCAGCAACTGGCAGTACCCATCCTTCTGGCCACCTGGCAGCCAGGATCATCATGGGTAGACGAGCAGCAACCTGCAACCACACCTTGAGTTGCAGACAACATTGGAGAGGCAACCAAAAGCAAACCATGACCCTGACACCATCATTACTACCATGATAGTATGATCAGCATACATACACCCTATATCTCACTACCATATAGGCTGCAAGACTAAAAGCGAGTTCATGGCTTCCAAGAAGCAAACAAAAGGCAAAGTTATAGCAACAAAATCCAAACCCAGTTTTTGGCGACCCCATCTCTCTCTCTCTCCAACTTCTTTCTCTTCAACCGATGCGTCTGGATAACGGGATCGAAGTTTCATTTGGGTGCTCAAATTTACATGCATGTCTAAAGAGACAAAGATGATATTGGAGGAAAAAGCAAAAGGGAGGATCAGAAAAGGAAAGCAAGAGACATAAAACAAAGGTGACGTCACATGAGAACGGTCAGTTAACCGTCGGTTGCGCACAGTGATCGATGCGGAATCATTACCGCAATCATAGTTCATCCTGGGCTGGGCTTTTCTTTTCATTCCCCCCTCAAACTGTTTGATAATCCGGAGTAAGGATACCATTATACAATTCATTCTTATGTACCTTTTGAATTGATGGGTTAACTGATCCGTACACCATTTTCTTTTCTTTTCTTTTCTTTTCTATTGGTCGTATACTGAGCAACTTAGGTTAATTACCCTTGGGATAAGAATGGAATTCAAGGTGCAATTGTAAAGCAGTTTGTGTTATTATGGAGTTGATCCATTTTATTACAACTTTAATTATTTGAATCGATATTTTGCAGTTTTTATTTGGACCATTTCTGTATTTTTTTCAAGGTATAAATTTATTTTGAAGAAATATTCTCCATGCTGATGCACAGAGAAAAGATTGCAAGGTAAGGTGATGGCTTTAGTTTCAAAATCTTCCTTTTCCATGGGAATATCTTAGGTTCCGAAATCTCAGTGACGTGCATGAGGGAATAAATGTTACCATCTGCTTTTGTGATTGTCACATGCAAAAGAACAAAAGCTTGCCATGTCTCCTACTATATAAACGAAAAAAAGCTTAATCTCATCTCTTATTTTCTTTCCCCGCTCTTTTGCCTTTCGAAAAAGATTTTGATTGGATCATGCATGGCTGGCCCATTCTAGGTAGAACTACATCCCAGTTGCATGCATGTGTCTATTTGGATTCTGCTGCATCCTGTCAGAATGTAAATACGTCTGCTCCCAAGAACATACATAATTTGTATTTCCCTGAATGAATGTAACGTAGTAAACCACTTGGCTCTGTTGTGAACATGGATGTTTGTTGTTTTATGAAAACCGGTGACTTCATATACATGCCATGCCTGACACTTTACTGATAAGTAAACCAATGCAGCCGAGCGGTGTAATGCAGAAGCATGGCAAACGCCAGAGAGTGGCAGATTCAGTCTACTAGAACGGTAGCATTGTGTCGCTTACATTCTTGCATTGGTCTAATTACGAAGTAGCATCATCAAGGATTTACTTTTGAACAATCGAGTAGCCCAAAGTTCCTTAGGCCTCGTTCGGTTCCTCCGGATATGTTCCTGAACCATTCCAGGACCGGATTGAGTGGATCAGGTTCCTTCACTCAATCCTGGTCCAGTTTTAATCCTGTCCAAGAACCATTCCAGCCTCCAAAAACTATGTTCGGCTGAAAAGGAATGGATTGTTCAGGATTTTAGTTCAAAACACAAAAGCCATTACATCACCTCGACAATACACAGTCCAAAAACTGTGTTTCGGAGGGTTGGAGGTGGGGTTTCGTTCCGGACCTTGGAATGAAGGGGTGAAATCGTTCCGGTCCAGGTTTGGTTCCAAGCCAGGCCAACCGAATGACAATTCTTAGGTTGGGTCGTATTCGTTCCGAGCCGTTCCAATCCGCTCGGATTGGGCTGCATTCCACACCGTTCTGGCCCAACCGAACGGCCCTTAACCTGACCGGAATGCGATCGTATCTTTCCAGGTCATCAGGTCAGGCCAATCATCAAGTCATGGCGGCGTGCCGCGTGCATTCATCTCTCGCTAATTGCATTCCTGAGAAAGCATAGAGCCATAGCCATGTTTCTGCTGATTCCAGCCGTTCCGTCGTTGTTCGTTTTTTTTTATCAGGAAGGTGAAGTCACTGCTCAACTGATGAAGTTTCTTCGTGTCTAATGCTTGGGCATGAACGCTAATTAATCCTCGGTGCTAGCTTCTGTGTCAAATGGTCTGCAAGACTAATCCACATCGACCAGCGATAGATGCGGCTGGCTACGATGACCCATCCGTCCATCTGAGATCTGATTTCCCACACTATCAACTGCAGCTTATTACCTCCCTTCTTCTTCGTTCCGATTATCGTCGCTTTCAATTAGATTCAGATAGTGTCATTGCTTTAGTGGCCAACAGATGTGAAGTTTGAGCTTCAGGCTTTATCCAAACCGCCATTCTTGCTTAGCCCCTGATCGGCGGCACGCCGCAGTCCACGCCGATGAAAGCCACCGAGGCGTGAGTGGTGACAGGCAGCTGCCGGGTCTCGTGCGCGAGCGGCAGCTGGCGGGGGAGGTGGTCTGACGGCAGCGGCGGATCGGACATCTGCGGTCAGGATTTGCCGCGCCTAATGACAAGCGGTGGAAGGGATCCTCGCCCTCCTCTGTTCTTCTTCCTCGCGCCCTCGGCTCTCGACCGGTGGCCCTTCTCCCCTCGACGACTCCGGTGGCCGTGGTGAGAGCACGCTTTCCGAAGTGGAGACCGTGCCCGCAAATACCAAGGCCAACCACCTCCGTTTGTGCCCTGGGCGTTGACCTTGCTTGCTGCCTTGCTGGTGACGCAGAGAGTTCTGTGGCTCTGTAGTTGTAACTCTGTTCCGATTTTGCGCAGACGATCAAGGCAGAACGCTGCGAGATAGGCTTCGGTTCCATAACAATGATCTGACGTCGAAGACATTACATTTGGATGCTCCACACAAAGACAAGGCAAACAGATACGTGATGCGAGTTCAGGCATCAGAGTGCTATGGTAATGGGAGCCATCACCTTATAAAACCGTCTGGAATTTAGCAGCCCAAGGCTGTCAGTGCTTAACGCTGATCTGTTCCTTTCGAGGGATACAAAACAGTGTTGATTTGAACAACAGAAGGAATTGCAGCGTTCCTGGATTCACATCACATTTGTCAATCCACATGTTATTCCAACACTTCGAGCCATTGCCGAAGTTACAATGTGGTAACAGGAGCCATAGGCAATTGCATATTAAACTCATCATATGCTTATGGTAACACAAGTATAGAACTTACACCGCAGACCACTTACCACTCTGGAAGAGTTTTCTCAAAAGGTTTTTGAAATAAACCAGTTGACAAAATCAGAGTTCGTTAGGGTAAGCTTGTATCAAACTAAATCCACACGAACAAGAACAAACTGGGCAGAATAATTTCACAGACTAAAGATAACAGATTTGGAAGATGCAGTAACCACTGATGGAGCCACAAGAAAACAGACAACGATTTGAGCCTCTGCCTCAGAGAGCTGGGCATGCCAACAAAAATTTGATCATTATCATGCTGCATTATGCACAGTTGTCTTTACATTTTCTATGACACAGAATCAGGTATGACCTCAGTCGTCTTTCCATTGACTTATTACATACATCAATAACAACATTATCACCAGCTTCATCGAGGGGCTTGCGGCACTTGTTGAACAGCAGCTAGAGGATTCATCTGGACAGAGAATGCAAGTTGCAGTGCATCAAAGAATGCTCGTCGCAGAGATGATGCGTGCTGGAACACAGTCCTGTTCAAGCAGATTCACACGCAAGCATTCACTTGTTCATTATTCGTTAGAGCACAAAAACAGGCAGGGTATTATGGATCTTATGAGAAAACGATTGCAGAGTCCTTACCTCTTCAAGCCAGCAGTTTTCCTCCGGAGCACATAGATTGTCGAAAACAGCAGCGATAGCAGAAGCATTAACTTGCCACTTGGTAGAACAATATGTATTTTACCAAACCTCAAGCGAACCGAATGAAACCACCAAAAGAAGGGATCGAATTGATTTGTGACACGTTGGATTGAAGGTCGAGTGGACTTTACTTGGACCTTTTGGCTGTCGTACACAGGAGCTGTGCTTGGAGCATCCTCATGTAACGATGGTGTTGAGCCATTTGTAGAAGTGGAAAGGTTTCTTTCTGCTATTTGTTTTACCCCTTCAACAGTGGATGGCTTTTTATTTGCAGCTGATCGCAGTGCATAAAGCTTTTTTAGTAGGTCCTGCAAAGAAACATTAAGAAACAACTAGATGAAAAGGAATGAAATAACAAAACTTACCGAAAAAGAAGAATAATGTGGTGGGAGTACAGAAAAGAAATAAAAATTTGCATTAAGTTAGCATAAAAATTATTTGGGAAACTGTTAAATTCCAAGTCAGAATGGAAACATGATTTGTAAACTAAAAAAAGGGTAGTCGGCATGAAAATACTATCTGAGATCTGAAACATTCATGGTTGGTATGCTGTAATAGCATCATTAAACATGTTACCAAAAGACAAAGGTACCTGACGGCCTTGCTCAGTCAGCTCTGCTTTTTCTGCCCATGAGATAGCAGTTTCACTCTCTTGGGAGACAATACAAAGGAATGTTACTGTATACAATTCTGCCACCTCAAGATACTGCTTGGTTGACATAACAGATGAAACAACAAATCCATTTAAAGGGTTGTCTTGTCCTCCATTCAAAACATAAACTTCATCATTTGTATATCTCCATTTAGCAAGGTACTCCTCAAAGATTGGTCTAAGGTCAGATCCAGATCCTGCTGCCATTTGCATGGTAGCTCTATGAAGAGAAAGATAGAAGTCATTGACATACACAAAAAAAGGGATACAGTACAAGTAAAATCAAGCATATAAGACTTCTATGTGAAAAATTACCCGGTAAGGAAAACTTTAGCAGGTACTGTTGCCACCGAACCAAACATCTTTTTAAGCTGAACAAACATTTCAGATGTCCTGGGAAATTTAGAATAGCCTGTTAGACGCTAGAAATTTAGCATGCCATACGTAGAAGTTCTGCAAACATTGTGCACAAAGAATCAGTCATAATCTATATTTAGGGAGACGATGCTTTTCCTTTGGCAAATCTAGAACCCCATTGGGATAGCTGAGCAGCATGTAGGAATAAACAATTCATCTTATTACAGTACATAACAAAGCCCTGAATTTGATTCGGGCATAGAAGTATTATTACCATAATAAAAGCAAATGAACAGGATTTACCTCCTGAGTTCTTTAAGTGCCTGGACAAGTACCATTCCAGCTGATTCAAGAATATCTAAGAGTTCGTCATGGTCACATTCAGTCTCCAGAGAAACCGTGCGTGTTTGATCAGACACAGATAAAGCTGTAGATACAGCCTGCTCGAACAATCCGCTTAGTAGATAGCTGTGCCATGGGAATGATAACCAGGTAAGCAAACAAGCTACCATCTTTCTTCATTTTCGGATAAATGTGTAACCTAACATGCATAGTTGACAACACAATAGCACATCATAACTGTTCGAGCAATTTTATCAGAAGAAAATGAGGTTCCAACAAGTCCCAGTGTGATAGCCATTGATAGCTAATGAGAATAAGCACGCCGTTGTAGTGTTAGAGTAACAGGAACGAGGTGGCAAAAAAACAAAGTAACAGGGCAGGCAATGATTTTGCAAAGTAATTTAAGTAGATATATAGTATTACTGGGAACCTAATTACCAGAAACCGCACGGGAAGAAGAAAAGTAAACAGAATCGAAGCATATTAAGGAGAAGAAGGGAGGAGGAATCTTACTCCTCTGCGTCGTCGATTTGCTTCCACAAACCCGATTCCTGGGCAGAGGCCCCCATGATCCGATGCTCCGGCGTCCACCTCGTAACAGGGGCGGACCTATAACGCGGAGCATAGGGGGTTCAGTCGAATTTCAACCAAGGAAAAACTCGGAAAGCAAAGCTAGGGTTCATCACCAACAGAAGAATTCAATTTACTGAAGGTAGACACCCACTCCGCTCCAATCCAATACCGATATGGGGTAGGAGGGGGTGGTCGGCGTCGACGACGAGAGGCGATTCCGTCGGGTGGCGGGCGTGCTCCGGTCCGGCGGGCGGAGGGGGGAACGAGAAGCTTAGCAGGAGTATTTTTTGACTGCTTCACGACTAACAACGAGACGATGCTAGCCTTACAGTTACAGGTACTGGCATGGCCGCATGGGCCATGAACGGACTCTTGTTGGGCTTGGGCATAGAAAGGCCGAAATAATTGCTTGTTGGGCCACGGCCGCGCGCTCGAGTAACTGGGCCGATCGTTTTTTTCTCTACCAAAGTGGGCCGATCGTTGATACGCCGCACGTTTTTCCGAAAAGAAAAGGAAAAAAAATGGATACAAGCGATAACTGATAGCAAGTCTCTCCCACTAAAAAAAGACGCCAAGGAGTGTCGACACGAATTTTTTATATATATTTTTATTTTAGTATTTTGCAAAATATATGTTCAAATAAAAAAACTGCAAATCTATACCTGTAGCGCTGTTTGAAATGGCGGAAGGTGTGCTGTAGCAAGCTACCGCCAGTTGATCTGGCGGTAAGTTCCTAAATCATAATTAACGCGTATGAACTCGGATGGAATATCAACTTGGATGGAGATGAACTTTATATGAAAATTGTATATCTCGATGAGATCTACAACTTTTATATGAAAATTGTATATCTCAACGAGATCTACAACTTTTTAGTTCAAACTTTTTTCATTTGGTGTTATTTTGGTGCTCAAATAATCGATTCAAATTTTAATTTTAGATGTATCGATTATTTGAGCATAAAGATGGCACCAAATGAAAACAGTTTGAACTATAAAGTTGTAAATCTCATCGAGAGCTACAATTTTTATATAAAATTTATCTCTATCTGAGTTCATATGAATTAGCTATGATTTAAATTTGAATTTTGGATCTGAAACTTGTATCGATTATTTGAGCACTAGGATGATACAAAATGAAAAAAGTTTGTACATCTCGAGATTTCTACAATTTTCATATAAAGTTTATCTCCATCCGAATTCATATGAATCAATTATATTTTTTATCCGAGTTTATATGAATCAGTTATAATTGTTTTTAAGTGTCGGAGGAGTGAAGTTATCGCGCTTCAACTGGGGATAGGTTGCGTAATTTTTTTTGTTAGGTTATATATTTTTGCAAAATACTAAAATAAAAAAATATAAAAAAATCCGTCGACACCGGCGATGGCTCTGCCACGTGCCACCCCTCATGGGTCTGCCTGTCCGCTTGTGCTGCTGCCGTTCCCCCCGCCGCGCCCACCCTACCTCAGCGCCTCCACGCGCGGCGTCCCCTACACCCTGCCCGCCCGCTCGCGTGGCCGCCGCCCCACCGCGCCGGCGCAGCGCCACCGAGGGCTCGGAGTGCTCGCGGTCCACCGCGCCTCAGTCGCGCTCGGAGCGCATCTTTCGGGCGTGGCACACTTCTTCCCGACGGCGAGATCCGCGACGGGCGGCAGCAGTCAAGTGGCGAAGATACAAATGGATTAGAGACCTGTGTATGAGAGTTTGAATTAGCTGCAAGACAGTCTTTCAAATGTACGTTGGTCATGTCTGTTTGCTGTAGTTCATTAGTAGAATCAGGTTTTTCTCAAACAAAGATTTGGAGAATGAGTAGATTTTTTGTCTGACAGACTGAATTAAGATGACAGTAGCTTTAATCTTGCCTCCTATTTGATAGAACTGAATTAGTATGAGAGCAGTTTTGCATAATTGATATTAGAATATAGATTCATGTCTGCTCAGATTCCTACACTTTACTGAATTCAATATGACAAAGTAAAATCTAATATTGTTGAATTCTACTACTTAACATTTCCTTCTCTTTTCTGTGCAGTTTGGACCTTAGGAGATTTTCTTGAACTACCTGTTGGGTAAGCATCCTAAAATGGACAAGCTACAACACTACCATTATCATGCATAGGCAGACCACTCTTATGCAATACTTATTTTATAACTGATCCTACTTACATTACCGAAACCTGTTGTATTAGTTGTCATTGCAGAGCATCACTGAACCTGATGTGTTGGAGTTCAGAAGTCCTGGACTATGGCAGTCTGTATTTTTTCAGAAGTGCTGGACCAAACGTCTGTTGCCTCTCTATGACTGATCGGCTGGTGACGTTAATCTCGATGTAGGGTGAGGTGGTGGTGATGTGACGACACAGTTCTGGAAATCGATTACAAATGCAAAGGAGTGGTGTATCTCAACTCCAAAGTTCGTATTTTTAAGCAACCACACATTGTTTAGCAAAAGGAATGGTGCCTCAGTTGAAGTCTATTGTCTATAATTTGTCTGTCAATTGGATTTTTTATACGCTGGACAGGAAAATGGTTTCCATAAAAAAAATTAATAAAAAAACTGTCTTCAAATATGCACTGATTCAGATTGGTAACTTTTGTTGATTATACAAAGGGCCATCACCATGAAGACATTGAAAAATTATTGTAATTGACACTAAGATGTAGCATTGATTGTGTGGTTGCATTTCTAAATGAAAATAAGCCTTGATCTTGCACAATGTTATTGGTCAACTCTTCCTAAAATGACCATTACGCATGATATGATCATTATATTTTGTCATTACAATTTCATTCATTTGCTTACGATCATCATGTGTTTTGTGCATGACTTTTTTGGATAGTTGTTATTTTGTTCAAATTTTTTTTAAAGAACGACGCATAAGATGGTGCGTGTTTCATTGATATAGCAGAAAATACAAAACTATAGTCCTCTTAAAAAAAAAGACTCACTCGGTTGGATTGGAACATCAACGCGGGTCATCACTCAACTCAAACCGACCGATTGGATTGGGATGTCAACGCGGCCTCCTCACTCCACTCACCACGACGGCACCCCCAACATACACGCTCATCTATTTGCCGAAACCTCCAGGCTGAGAAGGCCACCGCCATGCGAGACCCTCCGCCGTAGTGCCGCTGCAACACCACACTCCACCTGATGGAGTGATACCTCTCGCAGGCTACCTCGCAGTCGCCACCATGATGACACAACGTGCGGAGGTCTCACCACGTCCGCCGTTTGACTCCACCTCGCTCTCGTCATCTCGAAGAAACACCGCGCGCGGGGGCCTTGCCTCGCCCGCCACGATACTCCACATCACGGATCCGTTTCTTTTGTCGCCGTCAGAGTGGTGAGCAATGGTGCCCCACTCCACCAGATCTCCATCGATCAACCAAGCCGCCGCTGCAGGTCGATATCGCCTCGTTGCTTCACCCGCACAAAAGCCTCCGCCGTCAAGTCAGCAAACCAGAGAAGTCGCTTGCCCCGTCTTTCAATGATGTACCGCACCGGGTAGCCCAGCCAAGCTGATCAACTCGTCGCGGTCTGCTGCAAGCCTAGTTGTCCCACGATGCTGTTGCCGCAAAGCGTTGTCCTCCGACGCATTCCCACGCCGCTCTGACTGTTGCCAAGCAACGCTAGCTGCGGCTACAAACAGCCAAACCGACAACCCTGCGACAACCTCTGACCGTCGCCATACCTACGATCGCCTCCACATGGCCTCGGCAACACTCGTCCAGCTTTTCGCGCGGTGGAAATGCCGCTACCAATTGCAGCCGCCCATGACCAATGGACTAGCAATGTCATGAACTGAGATGGGTCTCTAAAGACGACGACGCCAGCGACGCCACCGTCCAGGGTCTGGATAGGATTTTCACCCAGAGGACCCCGTGCAGCAAGGTTGTAGCTCAGACATGACGCTCCCAACGGGAAGAACGACGCCCTAGGGCGCCGCCGTCATCTCCACCAGCAAATACCCAGCAAATACCAATGAGGGCTTTCACCCGAAGCATCAGAACACCTCACTGCACGCTCACGGCTTGGCACTCCCAAACCACAATCACGGCAGCCCATCTGGGGCGGCGTCGCCGCCGCACATCCACGCACCACACCACCGTACCTCCACCTCCGCTTGCTCACCGCCGCGTCTCCACGCAGCACACCGGACCCCCACACCTCGCAGCCTCCTCCATGGTGCGTGAGCCCCCACCAGAGCTCAGCCGCCTTCCTCTCCCGTTGCCACCTCCGCAACTTCTCAGCCGAGGAGAGGTGGCCGACGACGCCCGCAGCCCCACCTCAGTGCTGCCAGCGCGCCCCTGCGCCAAGTGTCCTTGCCACGCCTCCATGGCATCGCTAGCACACCTTGCACAGACCACCCTGGCCGCGGCACCACGCCGCCGCCGTAGAAGGCTCAGAAGCTGTCGTATCCCGGCCTGTCGCTCACCCTACTTGGCCGCCATCGCGCAGCCACGCGCCGGACTGGCCGCCCTCTGTCCGCCACCGCTAGCCGGTCCACTCCTTCCCCCATGCGACACCACCTCGCCTTCGCGCTCGAGGCCAGCCTCCGCAAGCCTCGCGGATCAACCTCCTTCACGGCGAGCTTCTCCTCCATCTCCCTTGGCCCTAGCGACCGCCTCCTCCTCGGTGACCCGCTCCGCCTCGGCGCGTCGCTGGGCGTCGATCTCCCAACGCTCCCGCTCGGCCTCGATGCGCGCGAGCCGCACCCCACCACGCTACCTCCTGTCGTCGCAGCACCGCCCCTGGAGCTCCGTCGCCGCAGGAAGTCGCCCCCCGGCGAGCCCCTTCATGCAGCTCTTGGCCGGAGGATGGGGGCCACTACAGGTAATGCCCTGTGCCGAGCGCGGCCTCCTCCACCGGATCTGCCGCCGTGCCACCACGCGCAGCCCCCGCCGGCTGCATCGTTGTCCCGACCGCCGTAAGCCACTTCCCGCAAACTTCACAGGCTCGCCGCCATCCTGTCGCGCCGACGGATGCAGCGCTGGCGTTGCCGTAGCCACCCTCAAGTGCGCGGGCGAGCACCTCCTCCCGGGCCAGGACGGCGGATCTGGGGGCGGGGAGGCCGGATCCGCCCACGGCAGGGCCAGATCTGGGCCACCGCTGCTCCGGCGCGCCGCCCGGCTCTAAGCACCGTCCCGCCCCGGCGCCATCCACGAGCACCGCTAGATTGCCCCGCCGCGACCGTCCTCGGGAGCCAGCGGGCTTCCGGCGACCCCCTCCGGTGGCGGCGAGGAGGACACGAGAGGCGGTGGGGGGTTGTCGGCGGCGACTGGGTGCCAACGCGGGGGCGGGCTGCAACTAGAACCTTTTGTTCAAATTTACGCACGGGCTATTACCTAGCGTGATACGAAGCAAGAAGTTTGGAAACTGTAAGCATGGCCAAGGTGAGAAAGCAGCTGATTCGATCCACTGCTAGAACTTGGGCATTTCGTCGCATACATTTCTCCAAAAGTATCTGAACGTGACCGGAATGTCATGCTATACTAGCTTATGTTTTCAGGTCATGAGGTCAGGTCAGTGTTCAAAGTCTTTGTTGAAAGGTTAATCTAATTAAGGGCCTGTTTTCTTCCACCCATCTAAAATTTAGATGCTAAAATTTAGCAACTTTGAGCTGCTAAATTGGAAAACAGTCTTGCTAAACTTGCTAAAGTTGAGTTGCTAAAGTTTAGATCTTTAGCAAGTTTTGGGTTGCTAAAACTTGCTAAAAGGTGGGCTGGACACCTTCTACCCCTCATTATTGTCTGGCAGTCCCGCACTCCCGCACGCATACCCCTCCCGCACTCTGCATCCACCCGCACTCCCGCACGCCCGCCTCCTCTTCTCTTCGCATCCGCCCCCTTCCTGCCCCGCATCGAGCGCCGCCGCCGCAACCGCATCCACCCCCGCCGCCGCCACGCATCCGCCGCCTCCGCCACGCATCGACCGCCGCCGGCTCCTGGGGTCGAGCCCCACCGCCGCCCTAGCCGCGACGCATCCACCGCCGCCCTAGCCGCGCCGCAGCCACCGCCGACTCAGCAACGCATCCACCGGCGCTACCATACAATCTACCGCCGCCGCCTCGATAGTCTAGCTCCACCGTCGCTTTGCTCCTGGAGTCCACTGCCGCCGCCGCCCCCCGGAGTCCAGGACCGCCGCCACCCCCGGAGTCCAGGGCCGCCGCCGCCTGCTGCTGGAGGCCGCCCTATCTTCCCCCTCCCCCCACTCCAACTCCAGATCCGCCATCCCATCGTCCCCCTCCCCCCACTCCCACCCCGGATCCGCCATCCTCGCCGACACAACTCCCGGATCCGCCATACTCGCCGCCCCTGCTCCATCCCCATCCTCACCGCAACCTCCAACTCCCCTTACCCCATCCCCACCGCAACAGCTCCGAGCAATGGCCGGATACCGTGATTGGTCGCAGGGTGCTTCATCCTCGGCGGCCCCTTCGTTCCCTATTCCTGCGCCCATTCCCGATCCAGAGGAGTTGGAGTTCATGTCCCAGGGCCCGTCGCGCGCTCGGGCGGCTCCATCTCTCTCGGCTGGGAGGGTCAACATGCAGGATCTTGATCTGAACTCCCAGGACGAGTCCTTCCCCTACCTCGATGAATACACTGACATCCTGGAGTCTGGAAGAGGACGCGGCGATGGTGTTAGGATCGGCTCGTTTCAACCTCCCCGTCAGACCGATGGTGGTGTTCCAATCGCCCGGGGAAGGGCTGGCACCGCACGTGGTGGCCGCCGTGGCCGGGGAAGGCGCCGTACTGCTTCACCTTCGCCGCCTTCAGGTAAAGACCTACTGAATTGGTTGTATGGTTTGATGATTTGCAAGCTTTGCGGTTCTGAGTGTTGTGATCTTACATATTCAGATGCAAGTCCTCCTATCCGGCAACATCTTCGGGGGAGATTGGGACGAGGCGCAGCCTCTGCTGCCTATTCTGCATCCATGAACACAGAGGATGTTGAACAATTGGACGAGGAATCTGGGGAGGATCATCATGTAAGCATCCTGTCCTCACTGTGCAGTGTGCATCTCCATGTTTTAGTGAATTGTATTTATGTTTTTCATTTTCTGGTAGAACAAATGTCATAGAGCAAACTGGAGCGAATTAAACACAGGAATTTTTTGCGAATTAGCTGTGGAACAAATCCGTATAGGAAATGCAACAGGTGGGGTGGTCAATTCTAGAGGTTTCAAGGAAATAGCTGCCAAATTTGCGGAGAGGACCACCATCAGGCATGAACCGAAGCAATTCAGAAATAGGTGGGATCAATGCAAGAAATTATATGAATTTTACGTTTTCGCGATGAAACAATCAGGATTAGGTAGGAAAAATAATGGAGCCATTTCAGCAAGTAAAGCCTGGTGGGATAAATACTGCAAGGTAGTTTTTTTTTGTTGTTTGTGATAATTTCTTTTAGTTTTGTGCCTGGAGTACATATAGTTTCTGAATTCCTGTGTCATTCGCTTGCAGTATCCAGAATGCCGTAAATTTAGCAAGTTTCTACCTCACTATCTTGAGCTGCTGTATGAGATGTACCACAAAAATGTAGTTGATGGATCAACTACAACCATACCAGGAGATGTGGATGAAGAGAGGCAGGAGGTACCTGAAGAAGAGGACTTCCAATTTGATGTGGATGACTACCCTGAACAGAGCCCTATGAGCCCTATGAGTAATGGCAGCAAGAAAAGGAGTACCAGTACAGCTGATACAGCATCAAGCCCTCAAAAGAAGAGTAAAAGTCCTTTTTTCAAGATGTTCAAGGGCCTCATAGACACTATGCATGAGGGGATCTCTGAAGATAACACTACCATGAGGGTGAAGATGGAGTTGCAGTTGAAGCAGAGGGAAATGGAACTGCAACAACAACTGAAGCAGAAGGAGCTGGAGTTGGAATTTAGAAGGCATTCTCATGACAAAGAAGAAGATGAGTACAAAGCAAGCCTTCTATTGGCACAGGAGTGTGGAGCATCAGAAGAGTCAGAAGAGTACTTTTTTGCTATGGAGTTGTTTAGGGATAGATTTAACAGGGTAGCTTTTGGCACACTATCGACAAAGGAACTTAGGTTCAAATGGTTGCAAACTAAGTGTGGGAAGACCTTTGGTCGCCCATGAATTGTAGGCCACATCAAGTAGCTGTCATGTTGTGTTGCTAGTGATGTTAGAACTTTTGTGTGAACTATGATTTGTGGTTTGTGTGGACAATTTGTTGAGAACTATGAATCTGTCATGTTGTGGTTGTAGTCATATTAGAGCTTTTAATAAATTGATCTTGTGATTTGTGGCTGTTTAGTTGACATCAATTTCATGGCTGCCTTGTTCAGAACTTTTAATCACAATTTGTGTGTACTATGACATGGCTGATTTGTGGACTATTTCATTGTATGTACAGGTTGATCTGTTTGACTATGTTGATGACTGGTTTCAGAAGAGGAAAAGGATAAGAAGAGAATTTGTTGCATTGGGTGCTTTCCTCGGTATGTACTATTATGCCACACATTTGAATAGATCAGAATATAGAGTACCAACAGAATCAGGATATGAATGGGTTATCAAAACTTTAGGAAATAGAACATCTTGTCACAACATGTTCAGGATGAATAGGAATGTTTTTGATAGGCTTCATAATGTCCTTGTACAGTCTTATGGATTAAAGTCTACTAGGAGAATGACATCAGTAGAGTCTTTAGCTTTATTCCTGTGGATGTGTGGTGCCCCCCAAAGCATGAGGCAAGCCGAAGACCGTTTTGTTAGGTCTACTTGCACAATTAGTAGGAAGTTCAACAAAGTATTACACAGCATTTGCAAACTAGCAGGGGATATCATTAGACCAGTTGACCCAACATTCAGTACTGTGCATCCGAAGTTGAGGTCAGCACGGTTCTCTCCATACTTTGACAATTGCATTGGGGCTATAGATGGGACACACGTGCCTGTTGTTGTGCCAGCAGATAAGGCTGTCCAACATACGGGACGACATGGGTACACTAGTCAGAATGTGTTAGCCATATGTGACTTCGACATGAGATTTACCTTTGTCGTCGCGGGATGGCCTGGATCGGTTCATGACATGAGAGTCTTCAAAGATGCATTGGACAAGTATGGCGATAAATTTCCACACCCCCCTGAAGGTACTTCCTTCATCTATGAACTATCTGCACGTAGTACTTTTGATGTTTGTGGATATATGTAACACGAAAATTGTTGATGTGCAGGGAAGTTTTATCTTGTCGACTCTGGATACGCAAACCGTATTGGGTATCTTGCCCCGTACAAGGGTACGAAATATCATCTACCAGAATTTCGAGCCGGACGAATTCCCAGAGGTAAAAAGGAGCATTTCAATTATGCACATTCATCATTAAGAAATGTCATCGAGAGGTCATTTGGGGTGTTGAAGAACAAATGGCGTATTCTGCGCGATTTACCATCTTATCCAATGGCAAAGCAAAGTCAAATAATTATTGCTTGCATGGCAATTCATAATTTCATTAGAGAGAGTGCTATTGGTGATGTTGATTTTGATAATGCGGATGATGAAGAAAACGATGCTACACCTTCTGAAGGACCATCATCTCAAGCAAATGAAGGTGCTACCCAACATGAATATGAAGATCAAAGCATGAACCAGTTTCGGGATTGGATAGCCGATGGATTGTTCAATAGGTCATAGGATCCTTTACTTTTTTGTTGTAATAATGTAATTTTTGGGATGCACAATAATTTTTTGATTCAATAAAAAAAAATAGCTGCCAGCATCGTGGCATTCCATTTTATTGATCGACGCAACGTTAGTAGGAACGGCGCTAGAATGGAACAAATGGGCAGGAAGGTGCATCATGACAGGAAAGAAATGGCGCCAGGAAAGAAATGGCGCCAAGGAAATCCTGGCGCCAAGAGCAGTTCAACCGGACAGAAGAATGGCGCCAGGGAGGAGGGAGAAAAAATGGCGCCAGGGAGGAGTGAGATGAGAGAGAAAGAAGGGTAGCAATCATTAGGGGCAAACATGTCTTTAACCTTCTCATTCAATGCCTTTTAGCAAGTGGAAGAAAACAGGTTTGGCTAAACTTTAGATGCTAAACTTTAGCAACTTTTAGCATCTAAAGTTTAGCAACTGCAAGAAAACAGGCCCTAAACTCTCCATTACAGGTCAGAAACGCTACAAGTGATTTTAGTTGAAAGGTTTGGAGCGACTCGCCCGGTCCATGCCGGTCCCGGAACTGGATGCGTTCATCGCCGGACGCTGGCAGCCGGTACGGACTGGGCGCTGACTCACTGCTCAGCTGATGCTGGCTGGATCAATTCCGCGAAATTTAAAAGAAAAATGGAAACTGATCGATCGGGCTTGCCCGTCGTCTGATCACGTCAGGAACCAGACTTGTGTTCCTCGTCGTGGCTCGTGAGATCGATCAAGAAGCACTAGCAGAGAGCAACGACGGATCAAACGGGCAGTGCGCTCGAATCTCCGAGCCTGGCGGCCCCGTCCACACCGCACCAATCTCCAATCTCCTGCCCTGCTGTGTTTAAAAGGCGCACGCATCCCCAGCTCACCATCACACCACCAGTCACCAAGCGCGCGCCGCAACCTGACAGCCCTCGACTCGACAACTCCCCCACATGGCGATGACGCCGCCGCCTCCTGCTCCGGCCGCCGCCGCCAAGGCCGGGGCGCACAGCGTCTTCGTGTACGGGAGCCTCATGGCGGACGAGGTGGTCCGCGCCATCCTCAAGCGCGTCCCGCCCGCCGCCCCGGCGATCCTCCCGAACTAGTACGCCCCGCCCCTGCCCTCCTCCCCCTCCTCCCGCTTCTCTGGTCTCGGTGGACGGTGGTTCTGATTCCCTGCGGCCATCGCTTTCCGTTTACCTATCGCGATTCCCGGCGGCGGCGGCGCTGCTGCGCTGACGCCGTGGCGATCCCATTCCTCTTTGTTCTCTAGTGGGCCGCCGTCACGAGATGCTCTCTGCTTCCGTCACCGGATGCCTTTGACCGCCCAGTAGTGGATCGGTGTTACCATTGTTTTTGCAAGCTGCAATCATGCGGTGATTCAACGATCCACGGAGTGGATATGTGCGCCGCGCACGCCAATGGCCAAACTCGAATCCTGATCTTTTTGCTTGTACGCAAATGCGCTGATTATCTTTTGCCTATATCCTGATTTTTAACATGCCATGGCAAAAAAAAATTTCTCTTGCAGCCACCGGTTCAACATCAAGGGCCGTATTTACCCGGCGATCCTGCCCGTCGAGAGCAAGAAAGTTGCAGGGATGGTCTGTCGATTGTCGCGCACGGCTCAACCTGTAGCATCAACCCTGCACCAAACTCTCGCTTACTTATGCTAATCGCTCTGCAGGTTGTCATGGGTGTCACTGACGAGGAGCTCCAAGTCCTGGATGCATTTGAAGATGTGGAGTACACGAGGACACGAGTTGAGATATCATTAACCGTAAGCATACATCATTAACCGTAAGCATATATCATTAACCGTAAGCATATGCAAGCCATGTAGGCAATTCGGCAAGTATATGTTAGTAATAAAAAAAGTTGATAAGTGAAACACTCAACAGATTTTATACATGGGCCAGCCTGCTTTCCCTCAACTGCGGACTGGAAAACCATGGCAATTGCTTTGTGTCTTGTTTTGCCCAGGAATAGTGGCACTGTTTGCAGGCTGTGATTTCTCAGATAGATTGCGTTCTGCTAAAAGGAAGGTGGATTTGCGTTGCAGGACTCTTCGGAGAAAATGTTGGCTGACACTTATGTATGGAGCGATGCACAGGATCCAGATCTATATGGCGAATGGGATTTTGAGGTGAGGGTGTTTTTCGTTCATATTATTCGGGTTTCCTGCAGTCTTGGGATGTTCATCAGTCGGAGTATTCTGGATGTTTCATCCCCGTAGCTGAAGATGATCCTCTTGTGAAAGATCTCTTTATAATGAGATATTCTCAACAATAGGAGTGTATTGCTTATGGCTATAGGAGGACTACAACATATTCATATTCTAGGCGATCATATTCAAAAATGCTGAACAGTAACAGCTATCACTTCCTCACTATCTAAAATTCTGGTGGAAACTCACTCTGCCTCTATACGATTAGCTCATGTAGCAAAAATCTCTTGAAAACAGAGACCAACCTCACGAACAATTTTACTAGCATCTATTTCAAGATGAAACTACTTTTAAGGATCATGTTCTCATCTATCTGCTTCCATTACACCCACAGCCACTCCTCAAAAAGAAAAAAACACCCACAGCCCAAAATGTGCTATTACATGCAGGCTTTAGTTTTCTAATTTCAAAGATTGTGTCTTCTCTGCAGGAGTGGAAGAGGCTGCATATGAAGGATTTCCTCGCGATGACTAATGGTTTCATGCACGGTCTCGAACAGCCTGAAGCGAAGACCCGGGTTGAGACCTACCAGTCATTCATGCAACAACAGGAACAGCCTGCATCGGAGACCCGTGAGAGTTGAGACCTGTTGTTCTGCTGGTCATTCTCAGAAGAAATTGTACTGGCAGTGCCCTGTACTATCTGTAATAAGTTGCTTACATGATTTGTGAATAAGATCTTTATAGGATCCCGTATAAAATTACACATATGAAATAAAATCTCATCGGAGAGATTTCTGTTGATCCTATGGCTGGTTCAGATGCATCGCTTTTAGCTGTTCCAAGTGTTGAGAATTTACTGCCAAATCAGGCAAATTCTTGGCTGGCTTCTGTGAATGGTTGGATGCTTTCTAATTTGTTTGTGTTCATGCTAAACTGTTGCTTCAGCCTGCAAGGAGTCAAGGATCATGTTGACTGTTGACCTACTATTGTCAACAATCTGAGGTCTCAAGTTTTGTTGAGCAATCTGTGACGCGGCAATTTGAGCCCGACTGAATTTGACCGGGGAAAAGGTTCTCCACTTAACAAACGTGCTAGATTTAAGTGATCGTCGTGAAAACAGAAATCAAGGAAAGCATAGTTTATCACTTGTTAATTATTCACCAGTAATTGATCAACTTCTAAAGCTCTTTAGTTCGGTAAAATTTATGTGTCTTCTTAAAGATAATCTCTTCAATTTCCTTTAGTTCAGTGAAAATGTGTGTGTGATAGGAGTTTTCGTTCAATTCCTGAACAATGAACAGGATGTAACACTTGGAAACAGCACATGGTCAATGAAGAAATTCCTGTAGCGCACTGCGCACAAATTGAGATACGTGGAGATCTTTGGCAGTGGCATCAAAACAGCCGGAGCAGCAGTTTTTACTACAAGCATGCCTTTCTCGTAGTACATCATCTTTCACCTAAGGTAAGATTCATTTACCATCCCTACTTTCCATCCATGTGAGCGAACCTACACATATGAACAAAAGCACTACTAATCCATCGAGCCATTTGCTCTCCTGGATGTCAAGTGGCAACACATCTACACAACATTCTGCTGCTGCACGCCTTTCGCCTACCACAGTTCAGGTGACGCCTACTTGGACCGGCAGCACAGAATGTATGGACCGGCAAGTTAGATCATTCAAACTGGTCATATGAACCAGTAGAAGGGTTACCAGAGTTCTGATCGCAGCGAGCTCTCCAGGCATTCCCACCATCTGAGCTGCTGCAGGCCTGGTTAGGGAGAATGTTGTTCCCAAGATCACCATCCAAGCTCATCTGCTGCACTTCCTGAGGCGACAGGATCCTAATGCACCTCACACAGTTGACAAATTCCCTGCATGATAGGCAATAGCGTTGTTAGGACAAAACATGGGTCTGCCATAGTAAGTAATCAGAATGCGTTTATGACTGTTCACATTTTCATCCATAATTCATCATTCCTATTGAGCATACTCCATATCGTCAGTACCAGTTGCAAGAACAAACACAACATGTTTACAAGTTAATCATTATTACTACCAATTTTGTACAAACACCTAAACTAGATGCTTCAGATAGCGGATTTTTAAAAAAAAAATAGATGAACTTACTCCCATGGGTCATCACCAAGAAGTAGGATGTCATCCTCATGGTCCTTGTAAACAAGTTTCCAGCCAATTCTCTGCTGTTCCTCAAGTTGCCCCTCAATACTGAACATGCGAGCCAGAGCATGCTTCAACTCATCGTATCCAGAATAATGACTAATGTCAATGGACCGGCCTACAGCTCCACGTTTATACACCTACAAGAACTTCTAGGTTAGGCATAAGAGGCAACATGAATATGCGAAAGCAGCGTATGCTTCAGTTTATAACAGTTCTAGCACAGAATACTAGTATTATGCTTGGCTAAAAATAATACCCAAAGTAACAGTTTAGCTTTAGGCAAAACAAACAGAGAAGTGCCAACCTTGGTAAATGTTCTCATCCTCTTCAGAGGAGCAGCAGGCGGCCAAGAAGTTCTGTTCAAGAAACCACCGTCATTCATACCAGAGTCAATTGAATTGAATGCCATATCCGATGCACCAAACGACTGTGAAACCATGGATGACGATATTTCTTGTTGACCATCCTTTGGAATCCTGTAGTTACCATCAATGTCTGTTGAAATATGATTCTGATACTTGGAAGCATCAATTCCATTTGACAAGAAGGCATCTGCTCCCATGGGAAAACCCAGCTGACCATCATTGTTTATTCCAAAAAGTGCATTATTACTTGGATCAGTACCCTGAATATCAGTCTCAGGAGGCGCATCTTTGAATATCTGCTGCTGGTTGAAGTTAGACATGGGGAAACCTTGATGTAAAAGTCCATCCGCTTGGGAAAGCCACACTGAAGTTGCTGATGAAGCTGTTTCCAGATAGTCCGTTGGGGGTGCACTGTTCACCAAATTCTGTGGTATAGGCCCTGTATTTGGTAACTTTGAAGCCATCACACTTTGCTTGACATTAGAATTCAACTTCGGCAGTTCCTTAGTCGATCTCGGTATCCCTGTGACAGCTTCAAGGGAGCTTGGTATTGACATAGGAGCAGTAGACTGAGGCAACTTCTCATTGTTGATCATGCCGCATTGTTGGTTCCTTCCAAGAATTGGTTGCGCAAGATGGTTACCATTAGCTGTTGATGGTGATGTTGAGCAAGAAGGGATTTCCTCGGTAAGTACAGAATGTGCTGCACCATTTGCCATCATAGAACTTCCAGCTGCTGAAATGGCATTGACTGATGTAGTTGGAGGAATTGCAGCATGTGATGTGTCAGTGAACCCAACATGCTTCTGTGGAACCTTCTGCTGTGGCTCTTGTTGCATGGATGGCGGTGGTGGTGGTGTTGCCTGTGATGGAACTTTGGTACTTTGTTGGGGCATCGTTTGTTGCTGGGAAAGCGATTGAGAGTTTGACAGCTGCTGCTGCATATCAAGAATCAACTTTTGCTGCTCTTGGATTAGCGGTAACTGTGCAAGAGTAACAGCTGGTTGTGATAGCAAAGACTGCTGCTGCTGTTGCAATTTCTGTAACAGTTGCAGTTGAAGCTGCTGATCAGACAATTGCAGCTGCTGAGCTGCCAGATTTGGCACTTGCGCAGCCATCTTATTTAGCTGTTGCTGATTTTGCTGCTGCTGCTGCAATTGCTGTTGCTGAAGCAAAAGCTGCTGCTGCTGATGTAGTAACTTTTGTTGTTGTTGTTGCTGTTGCTGCTGCTGCTGCTGCTGCTGCTGCTGCGGATGGGGCAGGAGTTGCGGCTGGCTGGCAGCTGGCTGCTGATTTTGAGTCATGGATGGTGGTTGCTGCTGCTGCTGCATTTGATTCTGGACAAGGACCTGAGCCTGGACAAGATTGGTTTGAGATTGACTCAATGGAAGAAGTTGGTTCATGGACTGTTGTTGCCTCTGCAGATTGCTGGGATCGTGAATCTGTTCTTGCAGTTTGGTGCCCATGCCAAGCTGATTCAGTGGGAGTGTTGCCTTGGACAACTCATTGACCGGCTGCATTTGCTGAGGAAGTTTGGAAGAACTAAACTGAATACTGTTCTGTTGCAGAATCTGGTTCTGCAGGCATAACTGCCTTGAGAGATCAGCTGCACCAAGATTTTGCATGTTGGGGTTGCTTAGTGATCGTAGGTACTCAGACTGCATTGCCGTGTTTGCAAACGAGGAGTTCTGCTGCATGTTCATGTTCATCCACTGAACCAAGCTCAGACCAGGCATTATGGTGTTCTGTGTCTGCGGATCCTTTATGCATATCTCCTCACCGAGCCATGGCATCGCCCTCTTTAAGAGATTCTCCATTTCTGAGGACTCATCATCTGCAGTACACAGTGGGGATCATTCATTATGCATGCTATAACTTTAATAAAAACATTTTTATATATCAGAACTCAGAACTACAATTTTTATATATCAGGACTCACAACTATTCTTCAATCTTAAACTCATAAAATATATACAGAATTCCATGAACAGCTCAGCTATAACCAAAGGAAGATTACCCAGCATCCAGTATTGGTTCCGTTTACTTGGCTAGTCTAGCTATATTGCAACCTCATAAGTATGTTTTACTTATAAATGTCTACTGTACGAAAGAATATGGTACATCTCTCCTAGTTTCATATGTTATTTGTTCTTAAGATGAGCTAAAAGCTTCAAGCTTCTTCATCACTAAATCTTGAAGACAGGTACAGTACCTTCATTAGAAAAGGGGTGCACCGATAATAATGGTATCACCAATTTATGACATATGATCATGTCAGAAACATAAACATAAAATATGCTACACATGACGATTGACATGATCCATAATCCCAGGGATGTAGTACCAGAAGCTTGATGAATAGTGTCCCTGATCTCACAAACTATCTAAGACACAAAAAGAAGCCCTGCCAAGTAACTAGTGCTAATGTAAGCACCAAAGCATACCTAGTTGTCTGGGACGTTTTGAACCAAAAAATGGTGGAGGGCATATGAAAAATGGAGCAGCTACCGGTTCAATTTCCCAGATTGAAACCCTGTTCCGCCTTTCGCCTGCTGCAGATTCATCCCAGCCAACCTATTGAAAAAACACAATCTCCTTAGGTCACAAAAGAATCTCTGTACCAGCAACAGAAAAGGGGAAAAGGCTAATGCATAGGATGCGACAAAATTAACAAGGAAACCAACCTGTAAGTTGCGCCATTGTGAGTTTTTCCATCTTACTGGATCTAGATCACTAATGCCAGTTATTGTACCCATGTACCTGCAAAATGTCAACGTAAGGGAATATGAACCCCATCATTTTGTCAAAACAGCTAAATTTGGTCTCTAGTCGAACCACCAAACCATAAAGAGAAATTGGAAAAAAAAATGAATAGTCAAGAAACTTGAAGCAGGGAAAGAAGAAAATTGAGCGACCGTATACCTTCTTGTGCCTAATTCCTCAGTTTCAAACATCATGCGAAAGCGCATTCCTAAAGATATTTGGTTACCATAGAGTGCCTTCTGATACTTAGCAAACGGTACAACAAACTCTGTAGGACTAGCCCTGAAAAATACAAGCTTTGAAGTTAAGATTTTGACAGAGACTGGGAATAAGCTCATGCATAGTAACTATTAGATATTAAGTCGAAATTCAGAGCTGACCTAGGATTATAAAATATGGTAAATGGGCTATTGTTCGCTGCAGCATGGGCTGCTGCAGCCAGAATTCCTATATGCATGCTGTCACTTGAAAGGACAGATGATGATATGTTAGTTGGCTGTCTGTTAGCACGCCTGATTCCTAGTAGCAGTTGCTGTTTTTCATCCCTAAAAAATATAACAACAAACACAGAAAGAGGAACAATTAGTGTTGAATAAACCATGAACACCAGAAAAACGAGCTATGATCTCTGATGATGTTTTCTTAGAGCAAAATTCAAACATATATATTCACAAGCTGTGCTGTACCTAACAAAAATGACAGAATCACCAGCAAATAATCTCTTCCCACTAACAAAAAGACTCCATCCAGTGGTAAGCAGATGTCTTTTTGGCTGACCTATTCATTCCAAAAGATGGGGATGGTTAAACATCATAAGTTTCTATGTGCATGAAAAAGATATGGTCTTGTAAAAACATTCATATGAAAATTTATTTTTCAAATTTGTGCACAAGAGCTACAATGCATAAGACGACAACTGTTAAGTGCATTTGCAAGTGAATGTGAGCATATTTAACCATAAGTATTTAACCAAGACAAAAAAATACACGTCAAGCTCCATTAAGGTATTCATAACATATTTTCAGACCAAAAGATTTCCTTGATGCTGCATTTTTTACCTCGGTATATGTGACGGAATGTCCATGTGGCATCGTGTAGATCCCTGGCTTGTATCTCTTGGGCAGGTGGTTGCATGGAGAAATCCTAAAGAAGGATGAGAGTACATTAAATGCAACGATGAAGAAAATGCTCAAAATCATGTGGAAATCAAATCTTTGCATACAAGGGGTGGAAATATCTTCTCAGCTGCTCGACGAGGCACGGAGAAGCCTCCATGAGTGCTTGTGTCACTTGCAGTCAGGGTCTTACAGAAGAACTCTGTTTGAGGCCTTGGTTGTTTCAGAGCTAATTCTGATAGTTGCAATGCCTCCTTTCCATACTGATCATCATTCACAATCAATTTGACATAGAAAGAGCTTGGTCAATATACCTGAACAAATAGGGAAATGAAGGGAAAAAATTGTATGGCAAACCAGGCATGGCACTGGATGCTTACTGAAGTAACTGGCTGGAGAGTCATTTGCGCATACACTTCATCTGTTTCTGGATCCGCCTATGAAACCCCCAAAATAATTCCTTTTAGCATAAATGATCGAGCAGAAGAGAATAAAATGGGGCACAGCTGCATATTACATGTAAAGTGACGTTATGCAGAAGGCAAATCAACTTTGATGGAAGGTTTGGGTAGCTTGGAACATGTCCATCAACATCCTTTTGCATAGAAGCAGCAACCTGCAATAAGAAACAAGTATAAATCTCAGACTCCAAACAAATCAAGCACGGTCTGCGGACAAAAAAAGATGGAAAGATCTTTTGATGATGATTGCAGACATAATTTCCATTGCATTCTGAGCAACCAAGAATTGAAAAAAGTACATAAGAAATAAAAAAAAATGCTGAGTAAGACGATTTAATCAGGTTGAAAATCTCTGAACATCAGTATAATGTAAAACAGGTACCACCTACAAGCCAATGAGAAAGCTGTGATGGGAAGTGGTTGGGATTTGACAGCACAAGACACAAGTAGATACATTGCATCAAATAGCTATTAAAACCACCATGTGCGAATGAACCCATCCACCAATCATAACTGAAAAGGTTCTATTTTCCTTCATTGAGCAGAAGGCAAAGAGAATCAAAATTGGGCACCTCCCAGTACTTGCGTTCAGAAGGAGAATCATTTCCAAATCCAAACATGTGATGATCCCATCCTCTAAACTTGCTCAAAACAAGCTTCTTTGGTGCCAAATCCACGAAAGTTGCAACAGAGGTTACTGAACACATCACCTATAAAAGCTAAAATTCCATCGTACTTGGTTGCTTCATCCACCAAACGAACAAGCAAGGTAGTGGTGCAGCACACCGGAACCCATAAAAAGAGTGGGGCAGTAGGCCCATTACTCCCAACTACTTTGGCCATAAGCCAAAAAAAAAAATGGCAGCAAACAAAGAAAAATATACTAGCAACCAACTAAACAAGACCTCCTATTACAGATACAGCTTATTCACACAGCCTATCCTCTCTTTTTTCTTTTTTGCGAGGTAGCATATCCATATTTCAACGAATTCCAATTTCAAATGTATCGAAGGAAAGACCAATCTTACAAAACAAAAGGAAAATAATCATATGATGGAACAAGGCTCTAAAGTACAGAACAAATCTGACTTAAAAAAGCCATCAATGAAACATTCCGAGAAATGAATATATGATATAAAAAATTATATTCTAAGCAGCAAAAGATCCCATTAACTTAACTGGCACCACCACTCAGCAAAATGGAGAACAGCAAATCAAGTCACATCCCTGACACTTTTAGCGATTAAAATTCGACAGAAACCAATCCTCCCCTGTCAAGACCTCAAAGGGCCCGCAAGGAGTAAAGTATCTTTATACATAATACCAAAGCAAAATTTGACAACTAGAAAGCATTTAAAAAGTCATTGCACATGAACAAATCCGACCACATGGAAAAACTCATCAAAAATATGGCAAAAAAAGTGGGCAACCAAGGAGCCATGAATCACAGCACTAGCAAGCACGGGTAAGCTCAGAGAGAGGGGTCCACCTGCTCGCTGTGGCCTTGGGGGAAGTAGACGACGAGGCTGCCCGCCGGCGGCAGCGACACCAGCGGCCCCGCGCAGGCGTGCCACAGCTCCGAGTTGATCGCCGGCGGCTTCTTCTCCCCTGCACACACGGCCAACCAAACCAACGGCACCATCAGTAACCGAAGAAAAAGGGGAACTTTTCCCCTCAAATTCCGCCGAAAACACGAGCATCCAAACCCAAATGCATTCGATCCCATCCACCGTCGTTTGGCGTCTTGCATCACGCCGCCAGCCAGCGACCGCCATGGCTGCCCTCAAGGAGGATCAACGCGTTGGAAAAAAAAAAACAGAACACTCCTAGCTCGCCGGATGGGACTTCAGAGATTTCTGAGACGCCGAGGGGCTTAAAAATGCAGAATAATCGTGCACTTTTGTCCACGTTCGCACTGTTCCCCGCCGGTCGCCGGCGACGATCGCGACTGGCCGGCCAACTGAGTTTTTGCACACAAACCCCTCAAGTATCCGAAAATCACAGAGCCCAACACGCTTAAAATGCATTGAAAAAATCGCGCCTTTGCTACAGCAGCAGCGACGCCCAAAAGGGTCCAGGGGGAAACAAAAGGCACTTTCCAATCCCATCACGCAATAATAACTCGACAAAGCAGGGACCAAATAGCAAAACCAAGACGGCACTATTCCATTACATTTCCTCCCAGCCATTAGCAAAGCTTCCTACCTTCGCATCCGCTCGCCGCCGCTGCCGCCACGGCGGCGGCCTGTGGCCCGACGGAGCTCGCCGGCTGTTGCTGCTGCTTGATCATCTTCTAGACTCCGACCACCCGCCCGCAACCGAAGCGCTAGTTTCGCCGGCGAGCTAGGGAGAGCTCAGCGGGCCCCACGCATGGCCGGCGCCGGAGCAGGCCCGTCCCACACGGCCGCGCGCGCGTGCGCGTGTCCCCTCCGACACGGGAGGGACAGGGGGGCAGGCGAGGCGGGGGAGGAAGCGAGCACAAGAAGGCAGGCAAGGGCCAACACCGCCCAACACGAAGACCAAAGACTTGTTTGTCTAGGCTGGGGCTCTAGAGAGAGAGGGAGGGAGGGAGGGAGGGAGGGGAGGCGTGGGTGTGCGTGTAGGGTGCTGTGCTGATGCTGCGGTGTGGTGCTTGTGCTTCTCTCTCCTCTGCTTCCTCTGCGCTGCGTTTCTTGTTTGCTTTGGTTGCGCTTCGGCTGATGCGTATTGTTTGCGTCTGAGGAGGGAGGAGGGAGGGAGGTCAGCTGCGTCTCTTTCTCTCCCTCTGTTTCTGGCCGGTTTTTACTATGCTCCCGTTTTGTTCCTTGTCCGTGTGGACCCTTCCAATTTTTTCAATACTCTGTTTCTGGCCACCATGAGTAAGGAAAGTAGTAGATGTGATCTTAGGTTTATCTTCCACTCTATTTTTCTTGATCGCTTCTTACTCATGGTGTTATAATGTTTTCTAGAACATTTTTTCATAGAATTTCCTGAACAATTAAATTATACTTTTCAAAAGTCAAACATTTTAGGTGGGAAATTTGTGAGTGCTTGGAATTAAACACTTTAGGGTTGGGAGGTGAGGCGAGCCCACGAATGGATGGTGATTGGACGAGATGATGGCACCACCCGCGGGTTTTACATTCAAAGCAGATTATAGCTGTAAAGAATAACATCCGGCTCTTTGGTATTTGGACTACTGCAACCCCCCCCCCCCCCACCCCCCCATACTTTCTTGTAATCATTATTGTGTTTGCACTAGAATATGGCTTTTATTCAGTAATCCGCTCGCATGGATGCTCTGCCTCTGCCAATTCGAGCGCAACCGAATACATACAAGATAGAAAGGTGAATATGGGATGGCACATGACGTGGAAGGAGAGAAGGGGCATCGTCTAAGGGCACATGCCAAAGCAACCAATGGGCCACTAAAAATTCAACCCTACCAAACTAGTAGATGATGGTAGACCCCTGTGCTGTGCGGTGTGCAAACCTGAGACAACTTCCATATTATCTGCAGCCTCGGTTCCAACAATCGCTTTAAAATATTTCTCGACAAAAAAAAAATTTAGTCGCTTCAAAACAGTACCCAATTTTCTAGGCTCTGCAATTTAAAAATAGCGCAATTTGAGTAGCATATGGAGGAGGAGAATATGCATGCACAGTTGTTTCACCGAACCTACGCTCAATTTTCTACTAGGATCTAAAGTTTAAAGTTTAAACGGAATATGCAGATGCATATGGGTGTGGTGGGGGCAACACGAAGGGCGTGGGCCTCGATAATTGGGTTGGAGCAAAAGCCGGGAACCCGGGCATGCATCTGCAGCGGCCAACTAATCCGGTGTGGCCTCACCTCCTCACCAGCTCCATCATTGATCAACCATGTGCTCCTCCTTAAACTAACCACCCACTTGGAATTAACTGGCGCACCTTCTCTCTTCTCCGAGAGAGACCCATCTCTTATCTTTTGTTAAACAAAGGGCATCTTGCAGCTACCCATGGGACGACGGGCATCTCTTAAGTATTATTAGGAGCATGATTGCCTTCGCCTAGCTAGCTTCTCATACCTAAGCTAGGGCGTATCAGCTGCATCCTACCCATAGCCCTTAGGTTGTTGGGTTAAAGTGACTTGACCGCCTAATCAGGTTGTTTGACTAGTGTACTATATAGCTATACGTGTAATTCGCCACGTCGACACATATAGGGATTGAGCTTAAACCGCGTAATGATCAAGGGATGACTTGCGAAATATTCAACGACAAGATGTACTCCCTCCATCCCAAATTTATAAGTCGCTTTGACTTTTTTTTGGTACATTCACTTTGCTATGTATATAGATATAACAATATCATATAACTGCATACCAAAGTGGATGTACCAAAAAAGTCAAAGCGACTTATAATTTGGGATGGAGGGAGTACCATATTTGTAGCTAAAGGGTTTAGATCATAGTTGATCTTTGCGAAACAAGCTAGAAAAATATGAGGTCATGGGAGAAAATGTTACGATTTTATTATCAGGATTTCATGTTTTAAGCCCTGCCGGTACATGTTTTAAGTTTGGCGAAGGCAAGCCGCTATATTTGTGTCGCGCGTACGGTCGTGTACCGGTACTAGGAATTCCGGCCTAACCGAAATACCGGTCCATAAACACGGAAACCCAGAGAATTAAACCTCGCTGTAATAAAACCCACGCGAAACCAGAAAACGCGGGGACAGGAAGACACGACCGCGGCCCACACCATCCACCGGCCGCAAAGCATCCAGGCCGGCGGGCTCGCTGCGGGGCGGCGGCCGCGTCGCCGGTTGGCCGGGATCGCCTGCGATCATCCTGCCGTGCTGGCCCGCCGTGCGCGCGTGTGAACGACCGAGCTGCCGCGCTGGCTACGGCGGCACCGCCAGGCGCGAGTGCCATGGCGTGGACGCTACGCCCCCCACCACGGCGCCGGAGGGGGAAAAGGGGCCCTCGTTCCCCTGCGCGTTTCCACTTGGCGTCGGCGTCCACGACCACGATGGAGAGGTGAGGTCGGGAGGAGCCGAGGACGCACGGGGAACTCGCTTTTCCTGCCTTGGCTTTTGATTGCTTGTGGCGTTTTCATTCTTACCTGACACACAAATGGCAACCTGGGCAAAGGATCTGCCTGTTCCTCCTCGCATTACATCGTGGAATCCATACAAACACGAAGCTTTTGATTCTATAGCAGACTGTACTCTAGCTTGCCGGGTTTGTCACAATCCAACAATTCTAGACATGTGTCTCTAATTAAAGTTGTTAATACTATTTGTATCACCATGCATATTGATGAATAAAAACTTGGAAAAGAAAAGTATCAATTAAATGCATACTATGCAGCTTAGAAAGAAAAAAATATCAAGCAAATAAATGCACATGCACTTTAGCTGCAATCGAATTTAATTCAAAAGCTACAAAATGCAATAAATGCACTTACTATTTGTGACGGAGGGTGTACTACCTTCTTACAAATTGTGCAATACATTTTTAGGGTGTTTGGATACTAAGTGCTAAATTTTAGCAGTGTCACATCGGATGTTCGGATGCTAATTAAGATGACTAAACATGAGCTAATTATAAAACTAATTGCAGAACCCGAGCTAATTCGCGAGATGAATCTATTAGGGCTAATTAATCCATCATTAGCAAATGGTTACTGCAGCACCACATTATCAAATCATGGACTAATTAGGCTTAATAGATTCGTCTCGCGAATTAGACTCCATCTGTGCAATTAGTTTTGTAATTAGCCTATGTTTAATACTCATAATTTGTATCAAACATCCGATGTGACAGGTGCTAAACTTTAGCTAGAGGGAGTAATTATTTGTTTTTTCTCTACCTTTTCTCTCTCCTCTTGCGGCATGACCAGCTAGCATGTACAGTAAGTGACGAGAGAATAATAGCCCACGGTAAATGGTAAAGCTAGAATCCCGGATTGCCAAGCACAGGATCTTTTCTTTTAAGGGGCCTTCAACTCTTTTATAATCCATCTTGCAAAATCCACGAGCTACTTTATAAAATCTTTAGTAGCTAAAACAAAGGCACATACTCCGTACAGTATTGTTGTGTACGAGTAGCTCTGATCCGAAGCGGATTGGACAGCCCATCGCGCAATATCATGAACCAGAAGCGGCTGCTCTGTACTACTCGGGCCTGTTTGTTTGAGTTGCTTATTATAAAGTTGCTTATTTGGAGTTGCTTATTTTTTAGTTCAGCTGTTTGGATACCCTTGCTTATAAGCATTGAATGTGGTGGATATTGTCATGTTTGCCCCTAATCATTGAGAGAGAGGGGAGGGCAACCAGGCATTCAATGAGGGCAAGAGGTGTAAAGTGCATTGAATAGTCCCCATAAGCAACCCAAGAGTTGCTTATTTACTTATAATAAGCAACCCCATAAGCAAGAGTGATTGGTTTTATAAACAACTTATTTGCTTATTTTAAGTTGCTTATGCATAAGCATGTGAAACCAAACAGGCCCCGATTTGACTGATCAAGAGGGAAGCAGTTGAGACTTTCTAGGGGTGTTTGGATTCGAGCTAAAGTTTAATCCGTGTCACATCGATATTCGGAGGCTAATTAGGAGGACTAAATATGAGTAAATTATAAAACTAATTACACAGATGGAGGCTAAACAACGAGACGAATCTATTAAGCCTAATTAATCCATCATTAGCAGATGGTTACTGTAGCAGCACATTGTCAAATCATGGACTTATTAGGCTTAATAGATTCATCTCGCCGTTTAGCATCCATCTGCATAATGGGTTTTGTAAATAGTTTATGTTTAATACTCCTAATTAGTATCTAAACATTTGATGTGATAGGGACTAAAGTTTAGTCCGGGGATCCAAACACCCCCTAAGTTTAATAATGTTATTTCCAACGGGGAGTTATCCCACAGTTTCCAACAGTGCACAGTAGATGTTAGAGGAGTTTCATCTTTTATGACACTCGACAGTCATGATTACCTATTTCTTAATCTTGATTTAATCTTGATAACAATACAATAAAACTGTGCACCGGTAGGACTGAACAGAACCCCTAATCCCGTAGTTAATCCTCGTGAAAACCAGCTCTCCACTTGGAAAACACGTTCCTGAAACCCAGGACGCACGACACACAACACAAGTACACTCCTATAGAAATCCGATGCTGACGTGGTCGGTGTCCCGTGCCTGCGGCGCCTGCCGGGCGGGCCCACGGGACGCACCACACCCGTGACAGCGACCGCACCGCGCCATTTCTCTTCCCTGCCTTTGTTTACCACAGCAGAAGCCGTCAGCTACGTGCGGGCTTCCGGCCTCTAGAGCTTACGAGAGGCCATCTACTCGCAAATGGCTCCCTTGCCGTCCGATCCTCGCTTCTCGACATCGTCATCAACCGCTGATGAACATTCTTTATACTACCCTGCGACGCGCTCGTACACCATGTGTATAGTACGGTAGAAACCATTTTTTTATGTTGGCGTGTTGGCCCGGGCCCTGGGGAGCACGAGAGGGTGGGCCCGGTTCTCGTGCTCCCCGGAAATGCGCGTTGTGGGCCCGCAGGGTTTGACCAGGTGGCCCGGGTGGCGAGGCCTGCTGTCGGGGCACTTTCCGTGGAGATTCGTGTCACTGTGTCAGAAGAAGCTGCAATACCTACCTGTATACGTACGCGTACTGCTAGTAGTGTACTGTATAATCATGCTGCACTGTCTACAGTTGCTGTGCCGTATACTACGCGCTGCGAACTCCCGTCGAGAAGGCATTATCCTAGTTCCAAACATTATTGGCAACTTGAGGTATCTGTAGCAGCAGTGAGGAGGATGCCACCACCCAACAGAATCATAAGCAGCAATGGCTTGGCTGTAGCCTCTGGGTGAGATGATGAGTCGGGTGCATGGCATGGGGTGCCCTGTGCAGGCCCGCCGCCCGTCTGACTTTTGTTCCGGCCCTGCGCTGCTACGTTTCCTGGGGATTTCGGATCCAACCCGCCACTACAATTCTTCTTCCGTCTGGCCGGTCGTCTTCGTCTACCTGCTCAAGGCTTCAGATGATTGCTTGCTTGCTTCCATGTTCTAAGTTGTAAATGCAAAGCTTAATCTGGTACGGTATGCATATAGGACTACTACTGGACAGCAAAACAGGAGATTATTTCAGAGGAATATTCCTAAGCAATCTACAGATAATCGTCTTGTGATATCATGGGCCGTTCTCGATAGATAGTTTTACTTAGTGCCGGACCTGGAGAGGTGCGGGAGGTGCGACGGTTGAGGGCTCATGGGGAGGGAGGGGCTCACGTCTAGGGGGTGTTTGGCAACTTCCTCATAAACTTTAGTACCTGTCATATCGGATGTTTGGATACTAATTAGGAGTATTAAATATAGTCTAATTACAAAACTAATTACACAGATGGAGTCTAATTCGTGAGACGAATCTATTAAGCCTAATTAGTCCATGATTTGACAATGTGGTGCTACAGTAACCATTTGCTAATGATGGATTAATTAGGCTTAATAGATTCGTCTCGCGAATTAGTATAGGGGTTATGTAGTTAGTTTTATAATTAGCTCATGTTTAATCCTCCTAATTAGCGTCCGAACATCCGATGTGACTTCTCCTAAAGTTTAGTACCTCGCATCCAAACATCCCCTAGGTATATTGTATACCTATACAGAGACCTCCGGCCGTACGACGCGAAGAGGCCTGCCGCCTGAACGCGAAGTGAATGCGAAGGGGCGCCGCGGCAGCAGTCGATCTGCGTGACGACACGGCAGCTGTTAAAAAGTAAAAAACCCCAACCGTCCGCATCTGCTCCCTCCGACTCGTCAGCCCCCTGCTCCTCCACCGCTCCACGACGTCGCCTCGCTCTGCGCCTCCGCCACCCGCCGGTGAGTGCGTGCTTCCGTCGGTCGACGCCTCGTCGCTCGACGCTCGCTTGGTTTTTTTTCCCTGCGACGTTGGTGCTTTTTGGTGGATGCTGATTTTGCTCTTGTGGTTTTGTTGCTGATTTGGCGGCGATCAGGCCCTCCAATCACTGCAGCTGATCGATCATCACTTCATCAATCATCCGTTCATCAGCTGATCAGGCCCTAGTGCCTAGGTATTTTTTTTTATTGATCGTTTTTTAATCTAAATTAATTACTTCGGACTTCTAGTATTCGGTACTCATATAATCCGTTTTTCTTCTAATTTAGGAAATGGATATAGAGCAAAAATTTCGTACAAAACGTCAAGGAAAGAAAAGAAACATTTTGATGAATAAGATGACCAAGATGAGGAAATACAACGATATGCTGTGGACTCATTTAGAGTAGAGTACTTCAATGTCATGATTGATGCTGCAATTGCTTCATTGACTAGTAGATTTTGAGCAGATGAAAGAATTTGATAATATTTTTAGGTTCTTGTTCAACTCCAAAAATTTGAAATCTTTGGATGAAGCTGATCTTTGGCTGCGCTGCAAGATTTTGTAGAAATATTTTCTCATGATAACTCATCCGATATTGAGATCAATGATTTTTTTTCAGAATTAAAAGCGCTACAAGTGACTTTGCCAGATTCTTTGATGTCAGCACTTGAGATTCTGGAGTTTGTTATAGTTGCAGATTGTTATCCAAATGTTTCAATTGACTATCAAATCCTCTTAATTGTACCTGTGACTGTAGCTTCGGTTGAAAGAAGTTTCTCAAAATTGAAGTTGTTGAAGAACTATCTGAGATCAACTATGTCACAAGAAAGGTTAAATGGATTGGCTATGTGCACCATCGAGAGGGATATCTTGGACACTATTGATCTCAATACCGTCCTTGATGATTTTGCATCAAGAAACGCTCGCTCGAAGAACTATCTTTTTATGAGAAGCAATGGATATTATGAAGTTCTACCTTAAGATAATCATATTAATTTTAGTCTACATTGTTTCTCGATAATTATTAAATATGTTAAATTAAAAATATATCACTGGTTTTGTTTCCGATATGCAAGAAAAATTAGTGCTTATATATATTAAAGATATATATATATAGTCTAGAGGGGCCGTCCCGACGAGTTCACCAGAGGGCCCTCGAAATCTTAGGACCGGCGCTGGTTTTACTTTATCACTTACAAGAATATCATGGTATCTAAAATAAAAAACGAAACAGCTCTTACAATGCAAGCTTTAATTTTGTTGATTCATAGTAGACAGCAACATTATTTAATTCATGCACAGTAACGTTCAAGTGTTTGATTGGACGCGAAACCGGACAAAACGAAATTGTAGCCCTTTAATGTATGTGCGAAAGAGTTTTACTGCATTGCAGACCAATCTACTTACGTGACACATTAAATAGAGAACGAAATTGTCACTCAAAATTATCTTACTATGTATTTACGGGCCAAGCTAAGAGGCTAGCATCTTCAGAGAAACATTGCTGAATATGCATGCCATTAATTAAGTTTGCTTCATCTCATGAACGAACTCCCGAGTAGAGCACCTTCGGTAGTCAAATTTGTTCGGGTACGTCGACAAGAAAAGGAAACGAAAAATGAAAGTTTAAACAGAGTAATAGAGGTATTCCAAATTGTAGATCATTTTGACTTTTCTAGATTCATAGATATTATTATGCACCTAGCTAGATATACACTATATCTAGTATGAACTAAAAAAACTAAAATAACGTACAGGAACTGAGGGAGTAAAAAAAAAAGAGTGTATAGGGTCACTCTTATTTATGGCGTCAAATTAGCAAGAAACCGGGAAGATAATGGAGAACCTTCTAACAAAGTTTGGTGATGGCAGTACCACTAATTAGATCATCGCGGATCAGGCTTTACGGCGCCGAACCGATAATGGTATTCTGACGCCTTTTGGTTCCGGCGCCTTTATATTTTTTTTTTTGGCGAAGGAGCATATCAGACTTCTTCTTCTGTTTTTTTTTTGCAGGCGTGGAGTCGTTATGACGCATGGCCACGCTTTCCCATCATGATCAGCGTTTCAAAAAGGGAGCTTTCTATAGGATAGGATTATATATATACTAATATAAAAGGGTACAGGTACGAAGTGTGAAAAAAGGTATAGATTCCGGACCTGCCCCGAGATCCTCGCCTTTTGCTGCTACTGCTAGGTAGGGCATCTCTCCCTGTATTTGCATCCTCAAAGCGAAAAAAAAAAGAAAGAGAGAGAGAAAGAAAGAAAGGGAATGGCCGAATGGCTGAACGACACTGGGAATGCTAGACTGGTAGCTCTTGTACTCCCGGCATTGTGTTTTGATGGCCAGTTTCGGCTCCTGACGCCACAATTTCAATTTTATGTAACATCAACTATGAAAAAACCAGCTTGCTATTCCTTCTTAGATGCTTTTTTTTAAAAAAAGATGAGGCGGATGCTGGGAGGGTCTAGCGAGAGGGAGACCTGGGGCTTGTTTAGTTGCCCAACTTGGGTGCACCCAAATTACTGTAGTAACCCTGTAGCGTTTCGTTTGTATTTGTGAATTATTGTCCAAATATTGACTAATTAGGCTCAAAAGATTCGTCTCGCAAAGTACAACAAAACTGTGCAATTAGTTTTTGATTTCATCTACGTTTAATACTCCATGCATGTACCGCAAGTTTGATGTGATGGGGAATCTTCTTTTTACATAGTGTCAAAGTTGGGAGTTGGAGTTGAACTAAACATGGCCCTGACGTGGATCCATCTAGTCCGAGCGTCTACTCGGACAGAGGATGCTGGTCTGCTGGAGCCCTGATGGGCACTGGCTCTACGCTGACGGCACCAATAGGTACGTATGATGGTAGCCATACGTGCCGAAGGGATACGGGTGACGTGCTGTGAGGCTGATGGCCCATGGCTGGGACTGGGAGCCGGAGTAGACGCCCCGGCAGGGGGAGCCAGTGCAGGGCCCGGGAGGGACGACAAGACACGATGATGCGACGGATGAGAGCGTGACCGTAGCAGAGCAGAGCTGCTTCCTTTTCACTCGCAGCGACTGCTTCTGGTAGGGCTGCCGGGGGACAGCCGCGTTGGCATTCGAGCTAGCGCCTGGCCTCCAGCGCCGGCGCCGAAAGCGGAGAGGAGAGGCCCGGCCCCGGCTGCCCCCGAGGCCCCGACCCAGTTCTTCCACACCTGGAAGCCGAACTATGGACCTGTACGGCACGCAACAGCCCACGGGCCACGGTACTGTACCCGAGTCAACTCGCATACTACGCTGGGGCCACAGGTTTTGCACTCTGATCTTCTCTTGCAGGGAAGAGACGAATCATTCTGCTGGTACAGGCACCATGTCACGTTCTCACCTCGAATCACTACGTGTGCTACTCGAAGCGTACGCATGCACCAAGGGGAGGAATCATTCTTCTTCGTGCGCGTACGTACGCCCTCTCTGCTGCAGCAGGGCAGCATTGGTGAGCGAGGCCACGCATCTTTTGCCTCCGTATCTCTCCATCTCTGCGTGTCGTCGTCATGGATCACCATTGTCCACGCATAAACGTGCACGCTGCCATGTGACCCTGGAAGAAGATACGGTGGTACTACTTGTACGCGAAAACGGCAGCAATGAGTGCGTCCACGTACGTGCTCCTCCTTCGCCTACCGTCCATTGCTCTAAGGATGAGTCGTCATCTCGAGATATGATCGATGATCGATGTGCAGTGTGCTCCTACGTCAAGGCTTGCATTGCATGCATCCGTGTGCAGTGTGCTCATTGGCGTCTGCAACCTCACCAACGACAAAAGGATGATCGATGACACTCCTCTGCAGTAGCTGGGGTTACTCTTGAGTCACTGACGTGTGAGTCCGGTCCCACATGTCACCAGCATCGATAGGGGAATTTTCCTACGAAACAAAAACACTGATTCTAGAGACAAACAGAAGAACGCCTACCAAGTGATTCATAAACAGAAAGCATAAAATTTTATCCGATTCTACTAGGAGCTATACATAAAACAACATACTTATCAAGAAAATAATCAACGTCATTTTATCTCCAGAAGCTAGCGTTTCTTTTGGATAAACCGAGTCCATGGGAAACAAGCCTTGTTAAGATGCATGGCATCACTTCACTTGAGAACGATTGATGGATACAAATTTTAGATGGGAGGGAGCGCCCCGAATGAAACACGGACAATGATACACGAGTGTCGTGTGTTTTGCATGGGCTTTCTACTTGTCGTCTCGTTTAAAAAGGCTAGCTAAGAGCTTCTTCGAAAACACGTGCATGCATGGTAATTAGCTCTAGAGCTAATTGTCGCGAAAAAAGAAAGAAAGAGCTAACTAATATGCTAATGGTCTATCTACTACTTCCAACAAAGTAAGAAGGCAACACGCACTCCATACGTCAGCAGGTGCTGGTGCTGCTAAGGAAACTCCTAGCTAATCTCTGATGGGAAGGATAAGTGTACTGCACGCCTCACTTTACGAAAAGCTACCCTGCCCGGGTGGTCGGGCTCACACTGTCACACGTGCAAAGCATGGACCTCAAAAAAAAAAAGTACAAAGCATGCACGCGTTCCGCTTTTGCCTGCATCCGCATGGGAGAACAGATTAAAAAAAAAATTACGTACAAACGCCGCTCATGCTTTAAATGGTGTAGATGATAAAATAGAGAGCTACGAATGGCTTTCATCAACAGGGACGTCGCCGTAAACCCGCACGAGCCGATGGATAGCAGCCCAGAGGAGCTGAGGAAGCAAGCTGCTTGCCCGTAAAAAAACGCCGAATTACAAATCCAAATTTTGCTTTGTCACGGAAGATAACAGTGCTAAAATTCAATCACAATTTATATTTTTAGTGGGAATTTGCATTTGCTTGGGGAGACTACGCCACTGTTTTTACTGGATGAGCTAACCACTAACGTGATAGCAGGATGCTAGCAGTAATAATCTCTAAAGTGTTGTAATTTCTCAGCGAGCTGAGGCCAGCGCGGCAATAACGCTAGCTAGGCAGATATTTATAACCCCATCTTTATTTATTTAATTTTCGGAGTGGTGTCGTCTCATGCTGGCCACTTGAATTGGTGGTTAATTTTGTGCTTTATTAGCTTTATTTATCTCTCTGCTTGAAATGACGGCAGGTCTCTTTCTATGTTCTACTTTTTTTTAAAAAAAAGGAAGAGAATCCTGCATTTTTGTGTGAGGTGACGGGTTGGCTGTTCACTGTACTGCACACGCGGCGGCGGTGGGCCTTGTGGCTGTTAGGAAGGCCCAGGCTTTTGGTTGATAGAATAGACATCACATGATGAGTTCCCTCCAAGACTCCAAAGCCTAACCTAGTAACCTCCCACTAACACTAGTGTGTCTAGAAGGTGTGTTACCCTGTGCTGCAAAATGTGTCCTGATTCTCGTGTGACGTACTCCCTCCGTCCAGAAAAGAATGCAAAAATTCGTCCCAAGATTTGCTCAGAGTAAGCTTCTCTCTCCGTATCCCGCCCATCCATTCTGCATTTTTGCCGGTGGCCGGCCATCCAGCTTGTGAACTTGAGGTGATTTGGGCCTAACCTTTCGAGGGATGGTCGGGTTGCACGCCCCCAAGCAGGACGTCCATTTTGCCATGGGCAAGCAAGAGGGCAAAAAGGGATAGAGATGTTGTCCTTGAACCGGGCTTGCTTGATGTGTGGCCGTCCGTACACAACCTTTGGCGTCGACGCTTTTGGGAACTGACGGATTGGATTTGTCGTGTTCTGGCGTTGCAGCATTGGCCGACCTCTCTCTCGATCGCTTGTGTGATATGGAGGAGGAAACTAGCTGGCTAATGGAAGAGATGAACTACCAATTCCCCTCGTGGCGTGTCGTTTCTCTTTTGGGTTTTTCCCACCAACCTTTGGCGCCGGATTTTCAGATAGCCGAACTTGCAGCATTGCTTTTGACTAAAGGAACAGCTTCTGTATGCTGGAACAATAAACAACACTGACCTGGCAAACCATGGCGAGGAGTTTGTTAGCTTCTCCACAAGCGGATGCCATTTGATCCATTACCCCACAACACAAGGAGCTTTAGCAACATGATTCTCAACCTGAAAGGCTAAAAATTAGGCTCTTTTACCATGCATCTAATATGCAGTACCTATGTACCCCCGCAAAGCATAACGTACACGTACACAATTTTTGAGAGTTGATGATATATCACAAATTAATTGAACAATTAAGTTGAACATACAATGGCCCTGTTTGTATACGCTTTTCCTAGCCACGCTTGGATTATAATCTAAGCGAAGATTTTCTCGCTTCTCGCTTTTCGCTTCTCGTAGTTCAAATCGTTGAAGTGGCTTACCACGTAAGCGAGAATCGGTGGAAATAAGCAAAGCGTTTGGCGGGATTCTCGCTTATTTCCACCGATAAGCCGCTTATAAGCGGATACAAACGGGGCCATCACCGGTTCGAGGCCTGAATTCTCAAGCTGTCTTGCTTGTGTGTGTTTCCAACGCTTCTGCTTGCGGGGGTGGTTTCTCTGAACAGCAACACGGCAGGCTTCCCGAAGGGGCATCTAGTAATTACATCCAGAATTTCAACCACAACTGCCCAGTACATGATCCTAGCAAATACACACACACTACATCTATAGTTCATTCCAGCAGTTTATTTATTTATCAATATTTATCTTTGGCATCAAAGAGAATTCCAAAAGTTATGATTTATATCTTCTCTATTAATTAATACAAGCCGGGGCTACAGTTTCAAAAAAAAAGTTAGGCTCTACTTGCTTGAGCTATTGCTGCGGCTGCAGCTGCAGCGGTTCAGCAGAGCCCATTTGCTCCAGCAGCAGCCTACCTATACAGAGTACTACAGCACTGAACTAAAAGCGGCAGCAACAGCCGCAGTAGTAGCTGAAACGAACACCCTCATGATTTACAGAGAATACGGAAAGACATTAAATTCAATGAAATTCCAGGTTCTCGCATGCTACATCAATACATATTTAACAGTGGCATACTGATGTCATGAAAGATGTGAATAGCAGATGATCAAATGTCCGTGAGTAGAATATCCAACTATTAGCTAAACTTATAGTATACTTGCACTTTGCAGCATAAGAAAGGCAGTCTACTTGCACATATTCAGGAAGGTATCATACTATCATCTCAATGCACATCAGTGCAACTTATGAGGCCTTGCTATCCTACATTCTAGATATGATGCATGAACAGAAGCATTAATGTTGCTCCACGGGGAGGTCCTACATTTCACTAAAATGAATAGAAAAAACTGCCAGATTAGTACCTCCCAGTCAAAGAGAACAGATGCAGCAGTTCTCTCTCGCTGTTGCTTCCCAGGGCTCTCCAAATGATTTCCGTTGAGTTCAGATGAGCTCTTCAAAATGTCCATCGTATCTGTTAATCCTTGCAGGTACCCATGGAGTATCTCAAAATCTTCAAAACATCTGCTGAATCAAATTGCAATTTCAGTAGCAAAATATTTCGTCAGGAAACTGGAGATGTGTGAAATTTTTTTTGGCAAGAGCAGGCACTCACAATGCTGCAGTTTCCTTTGTTGCAACATTTTTCTAAGGTCTGAGCAGCACCAGTTTCTGTCTGACGGAGAGTACCAGTCAGGAATGCGTACATCTCTCCCAGGAGCTCTTTGAAGTTGATACTCTGAGACTATGGCACCACTAATAGCCAAATTTTAAAGCAGGTTTTTTTAAAATATAGCTTCCATCTCTAATATTTCTATGGTCATCCATGGTAAGTATATGCTGATTTCACTTGGTCATGCAGAATCACTCACTTTATCAGGAATACATTCCTTTCCAATAGCAGTGTCCTGGAGGATTTTGGTATTCAGAGCTCATTACTGTATTATGATGGAAGCCAAGTATTACAATGTTATCCTGATGTCAGCTTAGCCGGCTGCGCGCTAATCTTCTACCTCCCCAGAGTTCGGTCCTTGGAGGAGGCCCGAGGAGGACCCACTCGGCCGCTCCCAGGACGACGACGGAGGCGGATTCCGAGAAACTCTGCTCCGGTAGAGGTAGATCATGATCATCTCAGCGGCCACCGCGTACAGCAGTCGGCAGGAGAGGAACTTCTACCCTACCCTTCGCTGGGGACGGAGAAGGGTGCAGGATGACGAGCACGAGGGGGACGACTAGGTGCGGCCGTGCGGTACGCGTGCGCCAGCTGCCGCAGATCGCCGGCGAAGCCACTGCGCCGTCGACGGAAGGGAAAGGAGGACACTGCGGATGGAACAGGACTGGTTTGAAAAGTAACATACCCAGATAAGGGTGCATTATGCAAAATATCGGATCGTGATTAGTCGCGATCGAGTTTTATAAAAACTTCCGATGTGCTTTTTACATAAAACCCCCTAAAATGAATCGCGATTAATAGTCGCGATCCAAATCAGGGGGTTTTCTGCGAACGGGATGCCGCTCTCCTTCCTCCCGCCGGCGGCCGGAACCCGGCGGGCGGTGGCGATGAGGGCTTCACGACACCGACGGACGCCCCGGTTCAGCGGCCAGAGTCCCTTCGGCTTGTCGTGGTCTTTCACCGGCCTCGGCGGGCGACGCCGGAGGCGAGTGGCGCCAGGACACCGATCGGCCACCGGCCTCTCCGGCCACGCACGCGCGCCTCGGCTGTGTTGGCTGATGAATGAGATGGCGAGAGAGAGCTGCATCATAGGCGTCAGTTAACTCACCTGGTCGAGAAATCCATTCACCAAGCAGCGCGCATAAAACTGTCAGCAACTTGGATCCGTCCATCACAGAAAGGATGTGCTCCAGAATGAGCACCATATTGCTCTACAATTTTCTCTCGAGTATTACCAGAACTCTTCCTGGATCGGCAGAGCATTGTGACAAGTAAAACAGAGCTTATACATCGGTGAGTTCTCACAGGCCACAGCTGGAAAATTGGAATATGCTCCGAGCAGAACGTTCAGCTGTTTATTTCTTTACTTATTATACATAATCACACACGACGACACCACCATCGCTTATTTGCTTTGACGAGCAAATCACCTCCATTTGATTCGTTAATTCACGCTCGCATGCATTTAGTCTTCCTTAACCAAACGAAGAGTTCCGTTAAAGAGACAAGAAGGAACGACCGAAATGATAAGGGGCTGATTGGTTGGGTGCATACGCTCCAACCAGGCTCCCGACCGAGATGTAAGATCCTATTGATTGGTCGTGCATGAAGCAGTGCGCAGCATGGCTCTGCAGATACGAGAAAAATATACGTTTCTGACGAGCTAGTTCGCTCGGTGCGAAGCAAATGCATTGCCCGCCTAGTCCCCCCCCCCCCCCCCCCATGCCTGCAATATAGGTGACCAAACAACGACTTGAGGCAACCAGACTACGCAAACTCAGGCAACCGAACATTGCACTCTTCGCATGTGCTAAGCCCGTCTCGTTGGGGTCTAGCTCCGTGTTTTTCCATGAACAATGGTATATAAATCCCAATACTGGATAGCTAGATTAGAAAGATCTAACCAGTAGTCTTCTCAGATTTTGATTTTTTCTACCAGTAACTATCTTCCATTTGAAACCAATTTTTTGCTACTCTAGCTAGCTGCCCACATCAAGCCTATGAAGTCATGGATTCTGAAAAGGAGGTGCACAGAGTCACCAGGCCGGTGCTCTGCAAAGGAGGTGCGAGAATCCTGCAGAAATGCTGGACGGTGCTTGCAAATTGCAATGCATCCCCCATGGGCCATGGAGACGCTTGGATCGACGTGATGACGCTAGCTAAGCTAAGCTCAAGTGCTCAACAGCCTATCACACTTTCAGCACGGCGGGCCCTTCTCTTCTCTCTCTCAAACGGGCGCCGGTGCTTCGTCCGCGGCTGCGCTCTCTTTGTTCAATCCCTGTAGGAGACCGGAGGGGGACCCACTCGGCTGCTCCCAGGACGGCGGCGGCGGCGGATTCGAAGAAGCACTGCCCCGGTAGAGGTAGAGCATCCGGTTACCGTGGGACGGCTAGGTGCGGCCGGGTGGTACGCGTGCGCCAGCGGCCGCAGATCGCCGGCGGAGCCACGGCGCCGTCGACGGAAGGGAAGGGGAGGGCCACTGCGGACGAGAACCAGGGTATGGTTTGAAACATACCGGACCCAGATAAGGGGGTATTCTGCAAAAACTCGGATCGCGATTAATAGTCGCGATCCAAATCAGGGCGTAAATGAAAAATATCGAGGATACTTTTACATAAAAACCCCTAAAGTGGATCGCAATTATTAATCGCGATAGAAATCAGGGGGGTTTCTGCAAATGGGGCACCTGCTCTGCTCTGTGGTCTCCCTCCTCCCGCCGGCGACCGGAACCCGGCGGCGATGAGGGCTTCCGACACCGACGGGCGGCCCGGTTCAGCGGCTAGAATCCCTTCGGCATCTCCTGATCTTCACCGGCCTAGGCGGGCGACGATGGAGAGGAGAGGCTCGAGGACACCAATCGGCCCAACGGCCTCTTCAGTCACGCCGGAGCCCCTATCCCGTCGCCGTCGACCGGCGGCGATGGCGGCTCCCGAGTTCCGGGCGACGGCCCTGCTCGGGGTGGAATCCCTCGGCCTCAGCTCCTCAAGCTTTTCACCGGCCGCGATGGACAATCGGCGGAGACAGAGGCGCGAGGAAGCCAATCAACGTCGTAAGGCTGCGCCGGAGCAGCGGAGCTAAACCACTAAGCAGCTTACTACCCTCGCCGGTCGCCGCGGCGGCGTGGTTCCTAACAATGGCGGCCCAACGCCCGGCCCCGCGCAACGCAGAACGCACGGCGGCACAGCCACGGACGTTGTCTGCTTCTGCTCCGACGACAGGTTATCAAGCTATCGACCCTGCCGGCTAGTGCTTGGGGAGCAGCAGGCCCGCCGCCGGGGACGAAGACGATGCTGCACTGACAAGTTTAACGGACGACTGGCAGTGCCTGAAGGACCCACTGATCAGACTGGCACGAAAATGTCAGCAACTTCATCGCACCAGAGACCACACTGACAGAAATACATGTTCAGACAGAGCAACACGTAGGTCAATTGGTAAGGTTAACCTGCCACCAGGGTTCGACGACTCCATAGCGGGATGTCAGTGGTCACTTCGTCAATTTTAAGAATTTGCCGACTCAATTTTTCGAAGGTGCTCATAGGGAAAGAGGTGCTCATAAGGGTAGGATTGCGTGCGTGTATTCGTAAGGGTAAGTGTGCGTACATGTTTACGAAACGTCTGTACTATGTGATTCGAAAAAAAGACAAAGCAACACGTCCAATCCAGTGCTGCTAGAGGAGTCGAATGGACGGTTAAACACATCTAGAAAACAAAAGAATGTGTTGCACAAGACTTTATTGCTCATTTTTATTTGAATATGTCTCGTCATCAACTGACTGAGATTTTGTTTTTCTATCGATCAACGTTTTCGTCCATTAGATCGAGATCCAACGATTTAGATGCGTACCCTTCATATTCTCTCTTGCTTATCTTCTCTTCCCCGGTCCCCCTGGCTCGGCGCAAAAAGTGAGCCACCGCCACCGTCTCTGCTCTTTCCCCTGCGATCTCCACCTCTTTGCCTGGCTCCGACGGTGAACCGCCACCTCCGCCGCCACCCACAACCGCTGCTGCCGCTAACTGGTTGGCCCTCGACACCCTCACCGCCTCCACCGCCCGGCTCCAGCGGTACCTTCGTCGCCTCCGCTTCCCGCGGTCTCTATTGCCACCCAAGAGTTTCCTCTGCAGCCGGGCACTTGAGTAAGCCCAAACCCCCAAATCTATCTGTGAATCTCATCTCCATTCAATTTCTAGTAGAAATTTGGGTGACTGGTTGATGAGCAAGATCTCAACCGATTGATGAGAGTATAACTCTTTTTATTTTCTCTAGCATCTTTCCATTGTGGCAATCTGTAACTGAGATTTTGTCCCCTCTTACTGAATTGGCAGGGCAATTGACAAATGTATCCCGAGATAAAAAAAAATTTGTAGTCGATGAATGCAACAAGCCCACAACTACACTGAGGTTCTTAACAATTGAGCCATATACGTCATCTATAACGCAACAACAAATCCTTCGTTTGTCAATCAGAAACTAGGAACGACGGCGCCGGATTTTCAGGTAGCCGAACTTCGCAGCTCCTGGAGACGACCCGTCGAAAAGGACGGGCAGGTACCCGGTGGCAGCCTTGTACCTCTGCTGAATCTGAATAATGTCCAAGGCGAGAAACCATCAGTGTCCAACGATACAGCAGACTAGCAGAGTGCCTTGTGGAAAGGAAATTATCAGTATGTGAGGTTACCTCTACGATCTCTTCGCTGCTCCTTGCGCAGTTCTTCCCGATAACACAAACTGTGCCACCGGAGCCTCCACCGGTGATCTTTGCGCCAAATAGACTAGGGCTTCCACCTTCTGATGTCGTCCTGTGTTGCATTTCTTGTACCAGATCAACTAGTCTGTCAGTCCCATCAGAACCAAGGCCACACGCGCTGTAGCTGTTGTGGCACTGCCAAAAATATGTGAAGAAAAATTTGTCAGCAGCATTGCCGTACGATTTCCTCAACTTCACGTTTACACCGTCAACCTCATGTGCAATAAGAGTAGAGAAGGTACATCATGTGAACAGAGACTTAAATTCACCTGGTACATGAGTTCTCCTAGGGCTGACAATTGCTCATCCGTATTGCCTGCTGCTAACAATGTTTTGAAGGTCTACAGGACAGAAATTATAAGAATGTCAAGAGTAACTTTAATGAAGATATTGTACTACATAAATTCTTCAGTAGAGGGGAACAAAGTGAACAGACATTAGTTGCAGAAGTTTTTCTTTCTTCAGGCAAATTTAGAATGTTCTGTAACTTTGGATGGCACTGGGTGCATACCATATCAATGTTATCATTGCAGCATGTTTCAGGAAAGAAAAAAGATTTGAAATGGTTCCATTCATAAAAGCTTTTCAGATTTAGAAAATGAATTTGATAGTTTAGAAACAAATAATCTGGCGCGGAGATTTAACCTCAACACGGAAATTTTCATATATAGGATGTCTAGTAGGAGCCTTCACACTATAAGATCTTTTAGGATCAATAACTGTCACTGTGTCACTGTGATCTCCATATTTCTCTAAAAATGCATCTCCACTGATCACCTCTGGAATATCTTTTGCATAAGCAGCTTCAAATCTGAAATTGGGATTTTATTACTATCCATGCTATACCAGAACCACAAATATAATTGATAGATTCACTAAATGTAACCTGTGAGGTGGTAGGTTGCACAAATACTCCATTGCAGCTTCAGATTTCAGTAGACCCGTACCATTTTCTTTATAACAATCAGACTGAACAGGGGCCTCTGAAGTTGAGGATTCTGAAACTAAATCTGATGCTGCACACTTGATCATCTTTCGTCCCATGTAAGTGCCTACCCTTACAGATCCATAATCTCCCCCTCCAACACTAGTAGTTCAAGAGATTAATTCTGCAATTAGCTCCAATTTGTCCAATAACACAAGTAATGTCTCCACAACACAAGCCAGTCAGCAAAGGCTTCCTACCTATGCCGTATCCCTGAATCTAGACCCCAGAATCGCAGATGAGTTGGTATGCTAACCAATTCCTTCACTTCTGCAGGCTGCAGAAAAACTGTGATAAAACAAATACAAAAGCAGCATTGTTTTTGACAGGAGGAAAGGTAGGATCTATCAGCTTCTGTATGCTGGGACTAATAAACAACACTAACCTGGCAAACCATGGCAAGGAGTTTGTTAGCTTCTCCACACGCGGATGCCATTTGATCCATTACCCCACAAGGAGCTCCAACAACATGATTCTCAACCTGAGAAAACATTAGATCCGTAAAAGACTTGTGATTACATTATACCACCAAATTTCAGTTAAACATCATACCTTCTGACAAAGCATTGCAAGATCCCTTGGGGTGATGTTTAAACCTATGGACAAGTAAAAAGGAAAACATCAAAGATGCTATTTAGAGATGACATGTTACCCTGAGTTCATGATAGGGTAAATAGCCATTGTAAATCTACAAACCATAGGCAGCGGCAATAGCAGACATTGTAGCAACCTCCACTGATGCAGAAGAAGAAACACCTTTGCCTTCTGGTACAGCGGATGAAACCTAGAGTTTTAGAGTAGAAAGAAGATGAGGGACTGATTGAGTGATTCAGAATTTAACATGAGCAATTGCACGCTAATCAAAACTTGGGTGATTACCAGAATGCTCATGCTGTCAGTGAACTGGACACCAAGCTCAGTCATCAAAACTAGAATTGTTCCAGCAACGTAGGCAGCCCATCTGACATAGGATAGTTGAACTTGCAAATATAATTGAGTAGTTGAAACTCTGAAGCGAACTAAAAGTTTTTGGCTTACTTTTGGGATGGATTCTGACAGAAAAACTCTCTGGCTTTCTCATAGGATATTGGTTTTTCACCATCCAAAAAATCTGACAGGTCCATATCGAAAGTCGGTGCACGGTTACTCAACTCAGAACCAAATGATACCTGTGAGGTAACCATGTTTGTAATAGGTCCAGCATTGACAAATCATGAGATTTAATTCAAATGTAATGCAAAACAGCCAGATCAAAAGAACAACCACATTAGTTTAGAGTTTAAAACAGGGGTTCATAGATGAAGCACATTTGTGGCAGGTAGCTGGAGCCAAGGGGCTTGCTGGCCTGCACCTAGAAAGGGTGGTGATCTAGAGTTTAAAACAGGGGTTTAGTCCGGTCAGGTCCTTGTGTGCTTTTTGTTGTTACGAAAAAGTAGTGCCTATGGTTTACATCCCTCATCCTGGTCCAAGGTGGGGTGATGCCCTGTAATTTGGACCTTTATTCTCTCTTAATCAAAGATACGCAGCTCTCCTGCGTGTTCGAGAAAAAAAAAAAAGAACAACCACTTGGTAAAATGCAATTATACTAAATTTCAAATTAGCCAACATAAGCACTACTATCATGTATCTGATATGCAGTACCTACATACCCTGGCCCATGGAATACTTCCTGGAAATGGAGGTGCAAATTTTTTTTGAATAGATGATATATCATAAATTAACTGAACAATTAAGTTGAACATACAATTTGTATCACTGGTGCCAGGCCTGCATTCTCGAGCTGTCTTGCTTGTGTGTGTTTCCAAAGCTTCTGGTTACTGGGGTGGTTTCTCTGAACAGCAACATGGCAAGCTTCCCGAAGGGGCATCTAGTAATTACATCCAAAATTTCAACCACAACTGCGCAACACATGATTCAAATAAATATATACATACTACATCTATAGTTCTTCGCAGCAGTTTATTTATTTATTTATCTTTGGCATCAAAGAGAATTCCAAAAATTCAAGACTTACAGAAAATATAGCACAAATTTAATATTTGTGAGTAGAGTATCCAACTATTAGCTAAACTTATAGTACTGCAATGAAACAGGAACCTGTTTCACCAGCTATTGAGCATACCTGCAAAACAAGACTTCCTGAATAATCAGCAATGCCACCCATGACATCTAAACGTCCAGGTGCCCTTGCTATATATATTTCCTTCTGCAAAGGAACCAAGTGGAAAACCATTATAACACACCATTCAATATTCAGCACTTCGAGTGATTTACTTAAGTTATCCATGTACATAGCAACACTCTAACAAAAAACAAATTAAAGTAATCAGTTATTGTGCAAAAGAGAGATTGATGAAAGAAACATGTTCCTTGAAAATGAACTGGTTCTTAAGTTTATGTAATAGAAATTGTGATACAAGTTGAAACATGAAGAGCTATGTAATCCATCTTATCTTATTAAAATACCACTATGCTGTGTTTTATGATAAAATCTGAAGCCTAAAATGGTAGATTGTCACGTGAATTGGCGAATTCATATAGCCTGCAAAATACAACAAAATGAACTCTCCTGTAAATACTCCACCAGTATGAAAAGTTTTTAGTGTTAGTTGAGTCCCTGGTTCCCCAAATGATTAACCTGCAATAACACCTATAGCTTCCCCAATTCAACCAGATCCCCATGAGTATAACACCTATAGCTTCCCCAATTCAACCAGATCCCCATGAGTGGGACTCTGCCCATAACATAATTGGCAGATCCAAGACGTGCTCCAGCAAGTAAAGGACGTTCTAATATATATTGGTTTTGCTCGAAAGGGATCAGCAGTTGAAAATGAAACTTTACAGCATAAGAAAGCTGGTCCACTTACACAAATTTGGGAAGGTATCACCTCATTGTACAGCATTGCAACTTATGAGGCCTTGCTATCCTACATTCTAGATATGATGCATGACCAGAAGCATTAATGTTTCTCCACGGGGAGGCCCTACAATTCACTAAAACGAATACAAAGAACTGCCAGATTAGTACCTGCCAGTCAAAGAGAACAGATGCAGCAGTTCTCTCTTGCTGTTGCTTCTCAGGGCTCTCCAAATTATTTCCATCAAGTTCAGATAAGCTCTTCAAAAATTCCATTGTATCTGTTAATCCTTGCAGGTCCCCATGGAGTATCTCAAAGTCTTCAAAACATCTGCTGAATCAAATTTGCAATTTCAGTTGAAAAATATTTCATTGGATAACTAGAGATGTGTGACAAACAAGCAAGAGCAGATACTCACAATGCTGCAGTTTCCTTTGTTGCAACATTTTTTGAGGTCAGACCAGCACTTGTTTCTGTCTCCGACAGAGAGTACCAGTCAGGAATGCTTACATCTCTCCCAGTAGCCCTTTGAAGTTTATACCCTGACACTATGGCATCTTGCAGTCTTCTTGCACCATTAAACTGTAATTAAAGATAGACAAGTTGTCTCATGTTACTATCTTAAAGTAGATTTTTAACATATTGCTTCCACCTCTAATTTCTATGGGCGTCCATGTTAAATATATGATAATTTCACTTGGCATAGCATTAGAAATTTTCGAAGAGGTTATTTTTCAAAAGAAAAAAGCTAAAGATCTTCCATTAGGATTTCTTTTTTCACATGAGCAACAAAAGCTATAAAACTTCAGGATAAAAAAACATAAAGTTACATAGATGGAAATGGTAGGTATGGAAATAAATTGACCGCTCAATGATCATGCAGAGTCACTCACTTTATCAGAAATACATTCCTTTCCAATAGCAGTGTCCTGGAGGATCTGGGCAACCACCTGAATGGATAAAGTATTAGCCTATCCCACAAAATTATATAACTTCCATATGATACAGATGATTGGTATGCAGAGTTCATTATTATGATGGAAGTCCAGTATAACAGCGTTATCCCGAGGTCGACTTAGATGGCTGATTTTGCATAAATGCAAATGTTATAATACAAGTGACTACAGAAATAGTTTGCTTTCAAGCTAATTCAGACATAAAAACATCAATAAGATATTGGGCATGTGTAGAAAAAAAATTACCTCGCCGCCGTTTATTGGGCCATTGTAGCATGGTTGAAGTGTGAGAGCATGAAGTAAGTAAGGTTTCCAGTGTCCAGCAAGAAAATCACTTCTGATCATCTCAATGCTGTTTTGGTAGTGCTGAAATAGAACGAGATGGGGCAGAGCATGAAGGCATTTTTAACAGAGCTATACATAAGTTACTCCTAGCATGGTTAAATGATAAGATATGTTTCAACCTCAAGTAAATTTCGCAAAAATGGTTCTTCGTTAAAGTAATCTCTGTGAACAAACACAAGTGGTAGCTTATAAGCTAAAACCTCACTTGCAGCTCCATATCCAATTTTTCCTATAAACAATGAGAGTAAGTATATGCATCTAGCAAGAAAACCCAAAAAGTAGAAAACTAGTAACCAGGCAATCAGCGGTGCAACATATAAGATTGTGATGTACCAAGCATGCAGTCAGATGCCGCTATAACATCAGGTGTGTAAGCATCTTTCGCAAGCTTAATGAAGTTCGGTGGAACCTCTTGAGAATCAGAAGCACCACAAACCTTACATGAAGAGGGAGCTAAGTTTAGCCAATCACATCAGTTAGCCACTTTTCAGGAGATATATATAGCTGTACTCTAAAAAAATAAACATACCAAACAGATCCAACCATCAGGGAGCCATTCTTGCTTCAGTTTCCATCCTGCTGGCTGGGGGCAACAGCACACCAAGTATTTCATTATGTTAGTGATAAGTATTGTGTAGTTCACATAAAAACTTTGAGCCACATAATAGAAGAATGGATCAAAGCTTTTGAAGAAGCATGTTACATATACTTAATGATGATGTGTTCTGCTAAAAATTAGAAATAAGTAATTTGATAATGATTCAAGTATTGCAAGGGGCTTCATTACAAAATGGTGAGGTTCAGGTAATAGCTAATCATAATGTTTACAAGTAACTAAAAAGGCATCGCTCCTTGATTTACATAACAGGTAATGAGCACCCTAAAAAAACTATCGAAGGAATCATAATAAAAAAAGTGATCAACAGATACTGGCGCAGAAGATATAAAAGCTCGATTCTAAGGAATCAGATGAACACGCTAAATTAGTGAATGTAAGCACTTCAAATTAACTGCATAAAACATTACCACATGAGAAAAAAAAAAGAAACATATGCCCTAAGCTTATCAAATTACCTATATAATAAGTGACCCACCTGCCCCCCAAAATTAAAAACGAGCACCTTAGCATTCTCCTCAAGTCCAAGTTCCTTCCTCACCTAATAGATCAGAATTGAAACATGTAACTAGGAAACAATAAATGATGCAGAATATTGTTCTCCAGCAGAACACAAACCTCAGATCTAGATTTGCGCAATCCTCTTACAATGAGAGGCACATCAATGACATTGCGGAAAGCCGGCACTAGGGAATGAAACAACACTCTATTTTCATGAAAGCTGAGAAAATGGGAACAGAAATTTTAAGGAAAAAGAGAAGATAAATATAGTTGACATACTTGGGCCATATCCAGGTAATCGAAGTAAGATGTCACAATAGGAATAATCTTCTGCTATCTGTAAATATAGATGAGCTAACTGATTATTGAATGGGAAAAAATGTCTATTGCCATAATATGCGCATAATTATACATTATTAAAGAAGAAAAGTTCTAGTGAGTCAGAGCATATTTGCAAATAATCTACAGATCAGTATTTGGACTCATTCAGAAAAGGGTGAACTATCCTGACGTTAGTGAAAACATTACCTGCCAAACAATAGATCGGTGATGATATCCAGCATCCATGATATATTCAGAATATATGAAGTCCCAGCTGCAAAATGCAAACAGTCAAACAAAAGGTGAACTTTAAGCTGATAAATATACGTTATTCTTAAGTGAAACTGCAAGTAGGGTATCCTTAAATATATCAATATTTGGTCAGATGACATCGCAATATCAACAGAGACTAGAAAATTACACGATTCTGACGGGATAAAGTACATCTCAATGCTGTTATCATCTATTGAAATCTCCCCCGGATCGGAAAGACATCAAACTAACCAAGGCAAGGTGGAAAAATGCTCCAATCCTAAGACTTAACAGCTAGTGGGGAATATAGTAAAGCTCACCTAAAATTCCCAATGCATACAGAGCGGACGCCCATATCTGCAGCCATCCTGCACACCACAGGAACAACATCCGATACCTGCACCAGAAGCACACCATGACCCAGTTCACTTCAGGCATTGCAAACACGACGCCTAGTATTCCCTTGTAATAACATCGCTTTATATGCATCGATTCAACATGGACCGAATCACAAAACGGCAGCAGAATGTACCACTAGGTCTGCCTTGATGGAGCTCAGCCACTCGGACTCGGCCCTCACGATCGACTCGCGGGGCACCACGGCCGCCTCACGATACTGCATTCCGTAATCAGAGTATCAGACAACAGCCGACACGAGACAATGCCGGAATGGAGGATCGGGATATACCTTCTCTAGCGTGGCGAGGGGGTCGACGGTGAGCGGATCGGCCTGGACGGCGCCGCAGTCGAGTAGGACCCTGCGGATGCGGAGGCGCGGGGACCGCACCTCGGCGGTGAAGACGAACTCCGGCACGGCCGTCGCCACGTGCACCTCGTGCCCCGCATCGACCAGGTGCCGCACCACCTGCGATCCGCGGAGCCACAGAAATCGGACTGAGACTCACTTGAGCAGCGAAACGAACGAGCGGCCGGTGGGGGTCGTAGCCGGAATGCGCGTGGCGAGCGGGACTGACCTCGATGGCGCGGGTGGCGTGGCCGAAGCCGTGGCCCGTGAGGTAGAAGGCGAAGACCAGGCGACGCGGCGGCGGGGAGCGGTCGGCGCCACCGGCGGATGCCATGGCCGACGCGAGGACGAAATGGGGGGAGCTTGGCTTGGGATCCAAATGAGACGAGACGATGGCGTCGCGGCGGTTGGGCCGTAGTAACTTTTTGGTGGGACCCGGGGTTAGTTGACTAGTACTACACGACTGATGACTGATCCAAGTAGCAGGTCCACACCACTCCCACTGCAGTTTATTCGGGTCAATCCTCTATACTCATTATTTTTTACAAGAAACAAGTAAAATTTATTGATGTGAAATATTTGTGACTTTCTTATTTCAACTAAGAGTAGATTAGTGGATTTTAATAATCCTTTCCGTTCAACAGCATTGCTATACAATGTCTCAAAAAAAATTTGTACAGTGTTTTTCTTATTTTAACTACTAACCGTTAACTAAAGCCAAGGATGCGGAAAATGCGGAATAAAATACAAACCCTGTGAAATTGAAATAAAATAGCTAAACTACACCTATGTTTTTAAAGAAACTACCGCTCTAAAAGTTATTGCTTCGCTTAGCTGTATATCTTACAACTTTATCCCTACTGACACAGCTCAAATTTCTAGTAAAGCTTTATTATCCTCATGAAGCTACGCACGGTAGTTTTCTTTCTTTCTGTTTTTTTAATAAGGGGTGTTTTTATCCTGAGTTAAAGTAACTCAGTTCATGTCACATCGAATATTTGAAGGCTAATTAGAAGGTGTAAATATAAGTTAATTATAAAACTAATTAGGAGGCTAAACGGCGAATCTATTAAGCCTAATTAATCCATCTATGCAATAGGTTTTGTAAATAGTCTATATTTAATACTCCTAATTAGTATCTAAACATTCGATATGACAGGGACTAAAGTTTAACCTGGAGATCAAACACCTCCAGCAGTCACGAGTTCAGGGAAGCTTTTCACCGGGTCCACGAAGTTAATCAACACATGTTGCAGTTCTCATCTGACAAGTAAGTCAAAATCCGTATCCGACTCGACCAAAATCTGAATGTTGATCCCACTTTTAAATCAAACCATGGGTTGATTCGGCCTCGTTGTCTACTCACAGCCGTGGACACGAACCGGCCTGGTAAGACTGGTAAGCAACCGTAACTTGCCTCGATGCCCTTCTAATTTTTTGTTGTAACAATTAGTGGATCCCCTCTTCTTTTTTCCCAGGGAGATCCGTTTCATTCTCTTGAGCAATCGAGTCCAAATCTCCCGTTCTAATCAATTCCTTTCCAGTTTCCGCAACTAGAGATACAATTCCTCCATCAATTATTTGATGAGCTTTTTTCTTTTTTCTCTGATCAATTCCCTGCCGAATCGAAATCATCGAAATCTTTTTCAAGAACACACAGGAGAGTGTATCTTTGTATTAAGAAAAAGATAGAGTTTTACCACACGGGTCTTTGGCACTCGCTCACGGGATTGCAAACTGAGCTAAACTGATACAACCATAAAGTCGAATCGAAATCGTTGCACTCGTATTACAAGTGCATGAGCTAAACTGAACTATTGATTTGTTTTACACCGCTCGCCCCATGAAGATGCGCAAGCTCGTCAGAAACTGAACCCATACTTTAGACTGTCAATGTTCTCAGTACTTAGTACTAATTTAATTGATCACGTGTTACGAGTGGCTACTCTTGGTTATGGAGTGTTTGGATCCTTGAGCTAAAGTTTAGTCCATATCACATCGAATGAGTTAATTATAAAACTAATTACACGGATGGAGGCTAATTCGCGAGACGAATTTATTAAGCCTAGTTAATTTATGATTAGCACATGTTTAATATAGCATCACATTATCAAATCATGAACTAATTAGGCTTAATAGATTCATCTCGCAAATTAGTCTCCATATGTGCAATTGACTTTGTAATTAATCTATATTTAATACTCTTAATTAGTATCTAAACATTCAATGTGACAGGAGAGGGAGAGGAGGGGAGGCCGAGGAGGGAGGGGCTGGCGCTCCTCGCGCCATCTGGGAGGGAGAGAATGGGAGGGAGGGGCCGGCCGCTGTGGCCGGTGTGAGCAGAGTGGAGAGGGAGAGGGTGGAGAGATGAGGAAAGGGTGAGGCCGGGCATGGAAAGGAAGGGGAAGAAAGGGGATGACGCGTGGGACCCACGCATCAGTGTGTGGAGAGGGAGAGTCGAAGGTAGTCGCTAGGATTTGAAGAGTGGGAAATAGAGGGGTGACTCAAATAGAGATTTAGATAGAGAGAAAAAAATAAAAAAGGACTCTAAGATCACGCCCCTCTCAAGTCTCAACGCCTCCCCCATTGTGGTGAAAGCCTGATAGTAGGGGCAGTGTTCAGACCCAATGAGAGATGAAGCTGAGCAAACAGGGGACAGCATGCAGGGGGCAGAGCAAACGGTGCAGAGACACAGACAGGGGCAGCAGCAACAGTGCAACTACAGGAGCTTGGACCACAAGAGCTGAGGCAGTGCACGCCGACCTGATTGGTGATTGCTGCCCCTGAGGACTTGGCAGTGCAGAACTTCAGAGCGGCAGAAGGCAGCAAACACTGGAGGCGCCGAAGTGCTAGCTGAAGGAAATGACCAACATGGGCCTGCACCTACGCCTAGCAAGCTAGAGGCCAAGGTGGCTGATGGGCTGGACAAAACTAAACAAAATGGCACGCCGCAAGCCAGATGATAGCCCATTGGACGGTGGGGCTCCGGCCTTTGAGGCCCATGGCCCGGTTGAGATGCAGCAATGTGAGGCCCCGGTTGTCGGAACAATTGCAGGTCAGCAATGCGATGCAGTGCGGGGGATGGCAACACCCCTAACAAATTCAATCCCCAGCACGATCCTTGCAACCCCAATGCAGCAGAAAGTGCACCGCCAAGGAAGAGGGAAGGAAAGCAATGTTGACAGCTTAAAATCTATAGCAGAGTTGGCAAGCTAACAGGATAGCAAGCAGACCCAAAACTGACCTTACAATGGAACAACAAGCAACCAGGCTTGTGATGAAGAAATGTGGCAACCACTGCTTGTCCCCGATGGGCAAGGACGCGGGTGTCTATTGCTGGATATAGACCGGAGGGGGTCAGGAGAAAGGAAAGGTGCGTGGCTGCATGCGTGATTGATGCGAGCGCGATTTATGGGATGATCACCAATCACGGACGAGAGAGGACGCGAGAGTGAGGTGGCGAATTAGGGCGGGTAAGCCTATCACGCGATGACAAAAAAGGACCAAAATTGGCGGAATCATTTTCTAGCATGGGGGTTTTTCCCCGATCCGGAGCCTCTTTCGTCACACATTTGGCCTGTCAAGTGGACCCTCTGAAAGGTAAGGAGATCTAAATTTGGATAACAATTGACATCAATTCTCTCCTTTACAGTACAGATATGGATTATATGCCCTTGAAACTTTGGAAAGGCTGCATGAAATGCACAAGTAGAAAAGAGCAGCACTATTTTTAAGATGGGAAACTACAAATGTGCACTCACACTTAAATTATTTATCATCCCACATGCTTTATATTTATTTCCACGTATACACAAGGTTCCAATGTATATGACCCTGTTCTTTCCGCATCTATGTTAGTGCAGAATGCAAATGACCCTCTCCAATCTCTAAAAAGAAACTACATAGGAGGTTCCAAGGAAGATATTTTACGCTTGATACATATTGTCCTTACAATCTATGGAAACATCAAGCTGTCATATATAAAGTGAAGTTTGAACCCAAGCATGAAACTAAAAGTAAAATTATAATAATAACAGAAAAGGAACCAAATAATTATTCCCATCAATTCAATGGTCCTCAATAAATCTGTGGCTTTTTATCGATTCGGGGAGGACAGGGCGTCCTTTTTGGCATTTGGCAGTGCTCCGCGAATTTGGCGAGGAGCGGAGCGGAAGGAGTGCTGCCAAACAGGCCTCACTCTTTGTTGTTCTGTTTCCATTTTGCTAGGAGGAGAGTACCATGTAACGTGCTTCTACAGTACTCTCCTCCTAGCAAATTTGTTGTTCTGCCAAACTGGTAACGTGCTAGCTGAAATTCTGAAGCATCATTGGATTACTTATTGACTAATTTTCATAGGGTACTATTTTTGCATGTTACATAGCCCTGTCATCACAATAGTCTAACTGTTGGTTTCATCGATGGTTCATGTTTTGCCAACATTGGTTTGATCTGAGCAAGTTCTCCATTGATCCGCAGCATAAAGTTATTTGCTTCTTAATTATTCATAATTGCCAAAAGGGTTCCAGTGCTCAGGCATCTCCATCACTCACAATTTTTCCTTTGCATGTTACTAGCTTACTATTACTATCAGTATCTTGGGCCTCATCTGCAGGTGGTAATTTTATTGATGTATGTAGGTATTCTATCCAACTTACTGTTCTCCATCCGTGTTGACATTCTCCTTGTTCTTTGGATACATTTTTCCTCTTTTTTTTCACAGTTTTAGCAATGTTTCAAGCATCATTTTGATTTTTGTTGTAAAATTTGTATGTTGGCAGTTTACGGCACCAGTGTTCGTGCTGGGGATGCAACCTGCACCTGATAGACAAGCTACATGTACTTCTCTCTCCAAAGATCTTTCGATTTTTTGGATTAATTTGTCCTCACAGGTTGCCCCCTAAATAAAAACTTTTGTTGAGCTCCTTATGTAGAATCTTTTTGTTTGGTGCCCTAAATAAATAATTTTGCTGAGCTCCTTATGTAGAATCTTTTTTTTGGTGACTGGCGATTCAAATTGCTTTAATATTGATGTTATTATGATTTCAGGAAACAAAAAGATTTATTGGCATCTATCTACTGCCAAGTTGGATGATTACTGAAACATATATCACTACTACAGAAATCATCATCATTGCTGGCTTATCACCGCCAGTTTTAGGTAAATCGGTGGTCATATAGCAATTCTACAGCAAATGAACCTGTAGGACATCAAAATCGGCGGTAAAAAATCCATAGCTATCACCACCAACTTGTATAACAAACCGGCGATGAAGGGGGGAGCCGGACCTGAAATTTTGGTGTGATTCAATTTTGGAAACTTCACGTCCGCACCCCACCCCCACCCCCACCCCCGCACGCCCAGACCCGCGGATAAGGCTCCGGCCTCTCCTTCCCCAGCTTCTCCTCCACCTCCCCTTTTCTTCGGACTCCCTCCCCAGCCTTCTCCCTCTCTACCTCTCCCGCCGGCTCCCTCCCTCCCTCTCTCCCGCCTCCTTCCTCTCCCTCCGCCGGCCACCTCCCTCCCTCCCTTAGCTGCTCCTCTCCTCCCCCTTCTCTCGCTCCTCATTCGCGGCAGTGAGGAGCGGCGACAGGGCGAGAAGCGGTGGCAGCGCATGGGGTGAGCAGCGTGGCCCGTGGGGGGTCTGGTGCTGCAGCACGGGGTGGAGCAACAACTGCATGGAGTGGAGTAGCGGGGGTGGGATGGAGCAGCGGCGACGAACAACGACGAGCGGTGGGATCCAGCGGTGGCGGCGCAGGTGCCTTCTGCCCTCTCCCTCCCCTCCTCTCTCTCCACCCTGGGGTTGCGGCCGGCCGTGGCTGCGGCGGGGGTGCTACCAGCTGGGGCAGTGGCAGGGTGCTGCGTGCTGGGGCTGCCGGGTGATTTTTTATTTTTTTAATAGGTATCACTACCAGTTCCAAACTGGCGGTGTGGGGGTTTTGGAGCTGGCGGTGATATACCTTTGCGGAGTAGTGTATAGTATTCCATATTTCTGGAATACTATATCTGTTTTATTTATCTCCTACAGGGTCTTCAGTAATTGTATTAGGTTTAGGTCATTCTGATTTCTCAAGAATGCAGCTGTAGCTTCATCTCTGTTATGTCATAGATTCATAATCATGTTAGGAGCTGTCTTTGCTACAGAATAGTCATGATTATGACAGGTTTCCTTATCATAATCATCATAGATTCAGTTTCCCATATCGACACCTCCTGTAAAACAGTGAACTACAAGCTACATCTTTTTGTGCTAGAGTGCGTTCCTCAAATTTGTTGACAATTGGTAGATGACTATTTGTTTAGATCACAAATTAGTGTTGCTAGATTTTTTTAGCATGTGATTCCAATTTAATTAAATATGGAAATATATTATAGCTACATAAACATCTTGTATGTAGTCTCTTTTTATATCACATGCGTGGCGCATGTGCGCTTCCACTAGTTTTAACAAATAGCTTCAACATTTTTTAATAGCTGAATCAACATCCAAATTTACGGATTCAACATTTTTAAAATATAGATCAGTATTTTGTAGAAAAAAAATGCTACATTCAACATTTTTAACTACCTACTTCAACATTTTGGCAAACTGGATTCAACATCTTTTTAAGAAGAATCAACATTTTCAAGATTTATTTTCTTCTTCTTCTTCAACCTCCGGGCGCGCACGACGCGGCAGCCGACTTCCACGGCCGGCGGGAGGCCGGCGCACCTGCACGGGGAGGCGCCACGGGCTGTGCGATTGGCCTGGCACGTGGTGGCCGGCGAGCCTGCAGGCTCCAATGCTGTGCGTCAGATGGTGCGGGGCGCGGAGCACGCGGCAAGGCTGGCGGCAGCAACCCGCAAGCATGGTGAGGCTGGTGGCAGCGGCGCCGACAAGCTGTGGGTCGGAGCCAGCACTACCGGAAACACGAAGTTTGCCGAGTGCCCCAGGCACTCAGCGAAGGCCCAAAAATACTCGGCAAAGAGTTTGCCGAGTGTAACACTCGGCGAACTGGACTCGGCAAACTTCCCCTCGGCAAACAGTGGAGTTGCCGAGTGTCGAACGTCGGGCACTCGGCAAATGGTTTGCCGAGTGTCAAAAAGCACTCGGCAAATATTTTGGAAAAAATAAAAAAAACAAAAACACCGGCCGCCGGCCACGGCCACCACACCGCCACCGGCCGCCACGTTGGCCACCACGCCGCCTCGCCCGCTGCCGCCTGCCACCACGCCGCCTCGCCCACTGCCACCACGCCGCCTCGCCCGCCGCCGCCCGCCACCATGCCGCCTCGCCTGTTGGCCCCACGCCGCCTCGCCCGCTGCCGCCCGCCACCACGCCGCCTCGCCTCTGCCCCCACGCCACCTCGCCCGCTGCCGCCCGCCACCAAGCCGCCTCGCCTCCTGCTGCCACCCGCCACGCCGCCACATCCGGCCGGGAGGGGAGGGGCCACCGCCGGAGAGAAGGGAAGGGGGCCTCGATGGGGGAAGGAGGGGCGGCCGCGCCGCTGCCGGAGAGAAGGGGAGGGGGCCTCGACGGGGGAAGGGGAGGGGGCCTCGCCGGGGGAAGGAGGGACGGCCGCGCCGCCGCCGGATCCGGCCGGGAGGGGCCGCGCCGCAGCCGGATCCGATCGGGAGGGGCGGGCCGCGCCGTCGCCTGGGAGGGAGGAGGGGAGAGGAGGGGGAGGGAGGGAGGGA